>NC_088413.1:39360722-39735722 GCF_034236695.1 Oncorhynchus nerka
TGCACTCTGGATGTTAAAATTAAAAGTTCTGGGGATGTTGTTAACAATAAACTACCTAGGGTATCTAGAAAGATTACGTAGCAAGCATTTTATTTTCACCCAATCAAAGTTAACGTTGCACAGTATTGATTACATGATTACAAAATTCTAGACCACCTTTACTCCACACACAGAGATGCCTACAAAGCCCTCCCTCGCCCTCCATTTTGCAAATCTGACCATAACTCCTGATTCCTGCTTACAAACAAAAATTAAAGCAGGAAGCACCAGTTACGCAGTCTATAAAAAAGTGGTCAGGTGAATGGCATTGAGGAGTACACCACATCAGTCACTGGGTTTATCAATAAGTGCATTGAGGACGTCGTCCCCACAGTGACTGTACATACATACCCCAACCAGAAGCCATGGATTATAGGCAACATTCACACTGAGCTAAAGGATAGAGCTGCCGCTTTCAAGGAGCGGGCCTCTAACCCGGAATCTTATAAGAAATCCTGTTATATCCTCTGACGAACCATCAAACAGGCAAAGCATAAATACAGGACTAAGATTGAATCGTACTACACCGGCTCCGACGCTCGTCGGATGTGGCAGGGCTTGCAAACTATTACAGACTACAAAGGGAAGCGACTGTGTGATCACGCTTTCCACAGCCGACGTGAGTAAGATCTTTAAACAGGTCAACATTCACAAGGCTGCTGGGCCAAACGAATTACCAGGACGTGTACTCCGAGCATGCGCTAACCAACTGGCAAGTGTGTTCACTGACATTTTCAACCTCTCCCTGACTGAGTCTGTTAAACCAACGTGTTTCAAGCAGACCACCATAGTCCGTGTGCCCAAGAACACTAAGGTAACCTGCCTAAATGACTACTGACTCGTAGCACTCACGTCTGTAGCCATGAAATGCTTTGAAAGACTGGTCATGGCTCACATCAACACCATTATTCCAGAAACCCTAGACCCACTCCAATTCGCATACCGCACCAACAGATCCACAGATTACGCAATCTGTATTGCACTCCACACTGCCCTTTCCCACCTGGACAAAATGAACACTATGTGACAATGCTATTCATTGACTACAGCTCAGTGTTCAACACCATAGTGCCCTCAAAGCTCATCACTAAGCTAAGGACCCTGGGACTAAACACCTCCCTCTGCAACTGGATCCTGGACTTCCTGACGGGCCGCCCCCAGGTGGTAAGGGTAGGTAACAACCCATCCTCCATGCTGATTGTCAACATGGGGGAACCTCAGGGGTGCATGCTCAGTCCCCTCCTGTACTCACTGTTCACTCATGGCTGCACGGCCAGGCACGACTCCAATACCATCATTATGTTTGCTGATGACACAACAGTGGTAGGCCTGATCACCGACAACGATGAGACAGTCTATAGGGAGGAGGTCAGAGACCTGACCGTGTGGTGCAAGGACAACAACCTCTCCCTCAACGTGATCAAGACTAGGGAGATGATTGTGGAATACAGGAAAAGGAGGACTGAGCACGCCCCCATTCTCATCGACGGGGCTGTAGTGGAGCAGGTTGAGAGTTTAAGTTCCTTGGCATTTTCATATCACCAACAAACTAACATGGTCCAAGCACACCAAGACAGTTGTGAAGAGGGCACGACAAAACCTATTCCCCCCCAGGAGAATGAAAAGATTTGGCATGGGTCCTCAGATCCTCAAAAGGTTTTACAGCTGCACCATCGAGAGAATCCTGATGGGTTGCATCACTGCCTGGTATGGTAACTGCTCGGCCTCTGACTGCAAGGCACTACAGAGAGTAGTGCATACAGCCCAGTACATCACCGGGGCCAAGCTTCCTGCCATCCAGGACCTCTATGCCAGGCAGTGTCAGAGGAAGGCCCTAAAAATGGTCAAATACTCCAGCCACCCTAGTCATAGACTGTTCTCTCTGATACCACACGGCAAGCGGTACCGGAGCACCAAGTCTAGGTCCAAGAGGCTTTTAAAATAGCTTTTACCCCCAAGCCATATGACTCCTGAGCAGCTAATGTCTACCCAGACTATTTGTATTGCCCCCCTACACACTGCTATTATTATCTATGCATAGCCACTTTAATAACTCTACCTACATGTACATATTACCTCAAATACCTCGACACCGGTGCTCCCCGCACATTGACACATTGACTCTGTGCCGATACCCCCTGTATAAAGTCCTGCTATTGTTATTTACTGTTGCTCTTTAATTATTTGTTATTCTTATCTCTTACTTTTTGGGGGATTTTATTAAAACTGCATTGTTGGTTAAGGGCTTGTAAGTAAGCATGTGACAAACACAATTTGATTTGATTTGATGTTTGCTAGGTAGTGTCATAAAAGAATGATGCACGAGCCTAGCTAATGAATTTTGCTAACGTTAACGACGTTAAAGAGATACAGTGCTTCAGGATTTTGGCAGAGACACATTACGTTATCTAGCTACTTCCCCAGAGTCAATAGAACTCATGAATACCCAAGGGCGTCGTTAAGGGGGGAAACATTAATGATTGTCTATCATTTTTAAACTGTTAGACAAAAAAAATTGTGATATCTTGCTAGCAACTGCCTACAGTGGACTCACTCATCTCGGTCAGAGAAGTAATTATTAACATGATGATGATGAGCTACCACTACCAGCTATGGCTAGCTAATTAGCTATTATTTCGATATTATTATAAATGTATTCCCCAATATTTGTGGGATATTTGTTAGCTAAAATTAAACTACAATTAGACTAAAATTAAAACCTAACATGTAGCCTACCTATCCATACTGAAGATGCTACTACTACTACTGCAGTAGACCAAGATCCCAACGTGTGCCTACTGCATGAAGTTCAAACAGCGGACCTTGGAGGTGAGGCAGTTGTTTTGTAGCAGCAGCAGTATAACACGATCATTTTTCAATTGTAAAGTTAGGCACATGATGTTTTAGAATACGTATTTAAGTGTTTCTATTTGATATGTATTCTATTAAGACGTTTTTTCTTTTAGTAGTAGATTTTTAGTATGGTAACCTTTTGTATGAGCGAACATTAAACCTAAAATTCTCTTTGTTTACGCACTTCCTAGCACCTAGAGAGCCCCGGGTAGGCAGAATGCTAGGCTTAAGCTTAGGCTTAGGTTTAATGCTATGCTAGCTATCAATACTCTTACACAAATGCTTGTGTAGCTATGGTTGAAAAGCATATTTTGAACATCTGAGATGACAGTGTTGTTAACAAAAGGCTAAGCTTGTGAGACAATATATTTATTTCATTTCATTTGCGATTTTCATGAATAGTTAACGTTGCATTATGGTAATGAGCTTGAGGCTATGATTACGCTCCCGGATACGGGATTGCTCGACGCAAGATGTTAAGGCACTACAGGAAGAAATACAGGCTCTACATAATTAATGGGAGACTCTTCTGGCAGAAGCTAGAATTTTTCTTAACTGACTTGCCTAGTTGTTGTTTTTTAAAGCCTACATGGTGGCAAATGAAATCGGTGTAACTACTCAGTTTAACAGTGAACGAAGGAGATACCAGAAAGAAATAAAACCTTTCCCTGATGAGACTGAAGATGACATAGCAAATGTCATAAATTAATGTTAGCAGGCAATATCAACTAAATATGCAGGTTTAAAAATATATACTTGTGTATTGATTTTAAGAAAGGCATTGATGTTTATGCTTAGGTACACATTGGTGCAACGACAGTGCTATTTTCGCAAATGCGCTTGTTAAATCATCACCCATTTGGCGGAGTAGGCTGTGATTCGATGATAAATTAGCAGGCACCACATCGATTATATGCAACGCAGGACAAGCTAGATATACTAGCTAGATATACTAGTAATATCATCAACCATGTGTAATTAACTAGTGATTATGTTAAGATTGATTGTTTTTTATAAGATAAGTTTAATGCTAGCTAGCAACTTACCTTGGCTCCTTGCTGCATTCGTGTAACAGGTAGTCAGCCTGCCACGCCGCCTCTACCCCTGACAGCGCACCATTGTCTCAGGTTCCGGAATGTTTATGGGCAAAGGATAAATATGACATAGGGAAAATGAGAGGAGCAATGCCTCGAGTGGCTTTTCCCCACCTCGCGAAATTTTCACATGGTTTGGACCATGTGTCTAAAGGGGGATGTGTATATACAGTACCAGTCAAAAGTTTGGATACACCAACTCATTCAATGTTTTTTCTTTATTTTTACAAAACTATGAAATAACACATATGGAATCATGTAGTAACTGTTCTCTGAAGGGAGTAGTACACAGCGTTGTACGAGATCTTCAGTTTCTTGGCAATTTCTCGCATGGAATAGCCTTAATTTCTCAGAACAAGAATAGACTGATGAGTCAGAAGAAAGTCTTTATTTCTGGCCATTTTGAGCCTGTAATCGAAACCACAAATGCTGATGCTCCATATACTGAACTAGTCTAAAGAAGGACAGTTTTTATGCTTCTTTAATCAGGACAACAGTTTTCAGCTGTGCTAACATAATTGGAAATGAGTTTTCTAATAATCATTTAGCCTTTTAAAATGATTTGGATTAGCTAACACAACGTGCCATTGGAACACAGGAGTGATGGTTGCTGATAATGGGCCTCTGTACGCCTATGTAAATATTCCTTAAAAAATCTGCCGTTTCCAGCTACAATAGTCATTTACAACACTAACAATGTCTACACTGTATTTCTGATCAATTTGATGTTATTTTAATGGACAAAGAATGTGCTTTTCTTTCAAAAACAAGGACATTTCTAAGTGATCCCAAACTTTTGAACGGTAGTGTATATGGCCCCTCCTCCCCCTTTCTATAATCTGTCACATCGAAATACATTATAATAATTTACTTCAATGTCTTTATCAGAGACAGAACCATTTAACCATGTTTCCGAGAGAAGTAGAATGTCAGGACTCGAGTCCTGTACCCAAATGTCAATTGTGTACATTTTTTTATCATGCTTCTCACATTTAGGTGCATTAGCCCAAGCCCCCTACGAGATTTAAAGTCAGAGGGAGTATTCAGCTCATTCCCTTAAGAGCTAACAACCACAGGGTCATCTGCAGCTATTTGTGAGCTGAGACTTTTCCAAGGTCCCTGGTCAACCACATGAGAGCAAAGCAGACTGAGCCTTTGACAGACCTCCCTCAAGTCACTGGGTGCAGGGGTTGGGGAGGGAACTGGGAGAACAGTGTTGGCAGAGCTCAGTCCTGACTCTCTGTGGTCACAAAAGATCCCATGGCACTTATCGTAGGGGTGTTAATTCCAGTGTCCTGGCTATATTCCCAATCTGGCCCTCATAGCCACCTAATCATCCCCAGCTTCCAATTGACTCATTCCTCTCCCCTGTAACTATTCCCCAGGACGTTGCTGTAAATGAGAATGTGTTCTCAGTAAACGTACAGATCTTTTTGTCTTCTTGCGCAATTCACGCATCCCTGCTGGTCTAGCTCCCCCCTCTCTAGCTCTTGAACAAGTAGCCTACATATTGACAATGAACAGCAATATACACTGAACACAAATATAAACGCAAATGCAACAATTTCAAAGGTTTTACTGAGTTACAGTTCATATAAGGAAATAAGTCAATTGAACTAAATTCATTAGTCCCTAATCTATTGATTTCACATGATTAGGAAAACAGATACAGTTGAAGTCGGAAGTTTACATACACCTTAGCCAAATACATTTAAACTCAGTTTTCACAATTCCTGACATTTAATCCTCGTAACAATTCCCTGTCTTAGGTCAGTTAGGATCAGCACTTTATTTTAAGAATGTGAAATGTCAGAAGAATAGGAGAGAGAATTATTTATTTATTTCAGCTTTTATTTCCCAGTGGGTCAGAAGTTAACATACACTCAATTAGTATTTGGTGGCATTGCCTTTCAATTGTTGAACTTGGGTCAAATGTTTCGGGTAGCCTTCCACAAGCTTCCCACAATAAGTTGGGTGAATATTGGCCCATTCTTCCTGACAGAGCTGGTGTAACTGAATCAGGTTTGTAGGCCTCCTTTCTCGCACACACTTTTACAGTTCTGCCCACACATTTTCTATAGGATTGAGGTCAGGGCTATGTGATGGCAACTCCAATACCTTGACTTTGTTGCCCTTAAGCCATTTTGCCACAACTTTGAAAGTATGCTTGGGGTCATTGTTCATTTGGAAGACCCATTTGCGACCAAGCTTTAATTTCCTGACTGATGTCTTGAGATGTTGCTTCAATATATCCACATAATTTCCCTTCTACATGACGTCATCTGTTTTGTGAAGTGCACCAGTCCATCCTGCAGCAAAGCACCCCCACAACATGATGCTGCCACCCCGTGCTTCACGGTTGGGTTCTTCGGCTTGCAAGCATCCCCCTTTTTTCCTCCAAACATAACGATGGTCATTATGGTCAAACAGTTCTATTTTTTGTTTCATCAGACCAGAGGACATTTCTCCTCTCTCTTTGTCCCCATGTGCAGTTGCAAACCGTAGTCTGTCTTTTTTATGATGGTTTTGGAGCAGTGTCTTCTTCCTTGCTGAGCGACCTTTCAGGTTATGTCGATATAGGACTAGTTTTACTGTGGATATAGATGCTTTTGTACCCGTTGAGAGGTTGAAAAACGAGTTTTAATGACTCCAACCTAAGTGTATGTAAACTTCTGACTTCAACTGTATAAAGCAGCCACAAGCTAACGCTGGCTGAAAACACAATCGTCGCGGTATGAACGAGTGACGAATCTCCGGCCAAGGGAGGTCCATTTAAAATTCATTCCTTCCTTCCTTGCCCCTTGCCCTGCAAGTGTAAACTCGTCAGACGTCATGATACGTCAGAGATCTCCAATTAATTTGAGGGCTGAGGGGAGAGGGTGTGTCTTTTAAGTGTTTGGAATGGCAGCCATGGAAATGGAATCCACAGGGGCGTGGCCAGAATTCTGGGGCATGAAAAAAAACCTACCGTGACACTAACATAGAAATCAGAATATTTCAGATTAAAATAACGTACTGAACCATATGTGTTATTAAATGTACTAACTATAAGCTTCTGCTGCTCTATACTACAATTGTGCAGGTTCTAGTTTCTACCTTACTCCTTTGCCTATATTAGCAGTATTGCAAACATTTTTGGTTCCTAATGTTAATTAAAGCTGTCTGTGTCATGAGATTTTTATGATGCTTTATTATAAATAACTACACAATTGGTCACTTCTTTTTTTATATATGTTATTGTAGTCAGTTTTAATGAAGAAATGACCAATGATCCATTTTTCAGATTAAAGAATGTATTACCAATTCGTATAAACAAAGTTAACCCTCTTCTTCCCTATGCATAATTCCTAAATATATGCCTAAATAGCATACCCAAAATAAAAAAATGTTCATGACTGCAGGCATAAATGAACAGAGAACAAGCATCTGTGAAACTGCAACTGTAGTGTCAAGACATTCTGTGGGTGTAACAGTATAACTTTAGACCGTCCCCTCGCCCATACCCGGGCGTGAACCAGGGACCCTCTGCACACATCAACAACAGTCACCCTCGAAGCATCGTTACCCATAGCTCCACAAAAGCCGCGGCCCTTGCAGAGCAAAGGGAACTACTACTTCAAGGTCTCAGAGCAAGTGACGTCACCGATTGAAACGCTATTTAGTGCGCACCACCGCTAACTAAGCTAGCCGTTTCACATCCGTTACACTCACCCCCCTTTTGACCTCCTCCTTTTCCGCAGCAACCAGTGATCCGGGTCAACAGCATCAATGCAACAGTATAACTTTACACCGTCCCCTCGCCCATACCCGGGCGCCAACCTCTGCACACATCAACAACAGTCACCCATGAAGCATCGTTACCCATCGCTCCACAAAAGCCGCGGAGCAAGGGGAACTACTACTTCAAGGTCTCAGAGCAAGTGACGTCACCGATTGAAACGCTATTTAGTGCGCACCACCGCTAACTAAGCTAGCCGTTTCACATCCGTAGCAGAAAATGACAGTATTTTAACCTTAAAAGGTTAAGGCATTTGTCCTTGTGTTTGTTCCCTGTAAACAAAACTCAGAGGTTACACTGCACCAAGAGCCCAGCGTCGAGCCTTCTTGTGAGAAAACTAATTTATAATGTCTTTTAAGTTACATTTTCCAGCTAACTGGTTTCCAATTGAAAGGATGGCAAGGCTGTTCCACCTGTCTTGGCACATTGTAGGTCTTAGATAGTTCATTATAAGTTTCAGCTTACTGAAGGCACATTGACCTCCAGCAACTGTTACAGGCATTGTACAGAAGATTCGCAGTGCAATGCACACCTCTCCAAAAGGGCTCTGTAGCTGCATCTTGTGGATGTCCTTTAGGATCTCTACAGTAGAAAGACCATCTGGAAAAGTGGCACCATATATATCGTCGTTAGATGTCGCACTTCATTTTCAAATCCATCTGTGAGATCTTTGGAGTACTTGTTTCTCAATTTGTGACAAGATACACATTTGGTTTTCAGTCATTTTCCTAAATGTAAGTATTGGTGAAAACTCGTCGCATATAGCTGCAATCGTGTGGAGCCACATGTCCAAATGACTGTTTATACTATCCAGAGCAACTTAAAACACTGTGTTAGCGAAATCCAGTGTCTGACTTCTGTTCATTTGCTGTGTGGGTATGTGTAGATGTGTGGGTGTGTGGGTGTGTGTAGATGTGTAGATGTGTGGGTGTGTGTAGATGTGTGGGTGTGTGTAGATGCGTGGGTGTGTGTAGATGTGTGGGTATGTGTAGATGTGTGGGTGTGGGTATGTGTAGATGTGTGGGTATGTGTAGATGTGTGGGTGTGTGTGTATCACAGCTGTGATAACAACATACGTGAATTCCAGCATATAGCATATAGTGAGGTTGGCATTTTAGCATCAGAAACTCCAGGTCGGGTGAACAGGAGCTCGAGATGTTTTCAACTTCAGCAAACCAGGAATTGTTGATGAGGAAACATACCTCTTATCTTACCATACAGCAACTGGAAAAGCAGTCTGGTTGAGTAGCAGAGTCGAGGGTATCTATATCATTATTTTAACTAGGGAAATTGTGCCACTTCTCTTGCGTTCTGTGCAAGCTGAGTCAGGGTATATGCAGCAGTTTGGGCCGCCTGGCTCGATGCGAACACCATTTCTTCCTAACAAAGACCGTAATTAATTTGCCAGAATTGTACATAATTATGACATAACATCAAAGGTTGTGCAATGTAACAGCAATATTTAGACTTGGGGATGCCACCCGTTAGATAAAATAAGGAACGGTTCTATATTTCACTGAAAGAATAAACGTTTTGTTTTCGAAATGATAGTTTACGGATTTTACCATATTAATGACCTAAGGCTTGTATTTCTGTGTGTTATTATGTTATAATTAAGTCTATGATTTGATATTTGATAGAGCAGTCTGACTGAGCGGTGGTAGGCAGCAGCAGGCTCATAAGTATTCATTCAAAACTGCACTTTCCTGCATTTGCCAGCAGCTCTTCGCTGTGCTTCAAGCGTTGCACTGTTTATGACTTCAAGCCTATCAACTCCCGAGATTAGACTGGCAATACTATAGTGCCTATAAGAACATCCAATAGTCAAAGGTATATGAAATACAAATGGTATAGAGTGTCATGACGTTGCCCTCTTTGGGTACAGCAAGCCCATCCCCCTCTCCCTGCCTCCCCCCTGCCTTCTTCAACTAGGCTGCTGTGGTCAGAGAGAGGTCGTACATTCCTGAGAAGACCCTGCCTCATGGCCACACATTATAAGAGACAGAGTGAATTATCATAGAGAACAAAGGAATTTCTTCCACCTCACAGAACTTTAGGTCCGAACAAATTTCATGTTCCGGACAAGGTATAAAAGATCGATGAAGAATCCAGCTACGAACTAGTCCGTTTGTTACATTTTGGGGAAGTTCATGGGAGACGGTGTGGCCACATTGCCATAACGCTGTTTATATAATAGCCTCAGATATGAGGTTGTTGTTTAGGATGAATGAGTGAGTATGATACTGTTTGTAAAGTTGTGTGATGTGATTTTGGACTGTTTGTTGAAGGAAACTCCAAATCCTTTTTGAGTTGAACTAAATCAGAGGACCGCCCCTGAGCCCAGTTAGGGTCAGGCATCCTGGGACGGCCCTTTTCTGCTATTCCGAATAAAATCCAACTTTGAGAAATTCTCAAGTAGACCATGTTTTCCTCCATAGAGAGCGGACAAAGGTTGCAGACCATTGCTGAATCTTTTAACCATACCACGTGGTTAAACTCTTAGACTATCGATACCAACAGAATAAGAACAAGTCTTTGATATTAATTACTAGTCTGCAGCTAGGAATTCGGTATCATTGAACGCGAACAACGACAACTGCCGAAACACACATTCTATAATGAAACGAATGAATGTCACTCTGAACAATCCACTCTAACCAAGAGAGAGAGATGACAAACTCTCCAAAAGAAACTAACTTTTCAACAGCGATCAAGACGACACACTGAGCGTAAATATATAAATTGATTGCAATTGTTCCCGAATGAGTGAGCGTTCATATGCAAAGGATTAGCATTTCAATTGTTATAATTAGCACTCTGTAGTGACTTCTCAGCTGACTCCCCCTTTTGTCCACCAAGCCGCGATGCCGGTTTAGCCCACTAGGGCACATTCCCCTAAAATTTCTTGTAACCATATTTTTACCTTGTTTGTTTATGCATTTCTGTGAATTACTTAGTTAGTAATAAATAAATGATTTAAGACAATTGATGTATTGATGACTCATAGTGAAGACTGGGTTCGTGCAGATAACCAACAATTTACGACGTTTGCAATGAGACTAACGTGAGGTAAAGTAAATAATTCATTAATCAGAAGACTATTTGATCAGATAAGAAATATCTGAAAAGTTATTTTAGGAAATTATAACTTTAATCTGAAATAGTTATTTTAGGAAATTATAACTGTAATCTGAATATTTTCCTTGGTGCCCCGACTTCCTAGTTAATTGATCGCTTTGATACTATTTACAGAGAATCTTTGATAAAAAGTCTTCAATTTAATGATAGTAAAGACACGACAAGAGAGAAATAGTCCTATAATTCCTATAATAACTACAACCAAAAACTTCTTAACTGGGAATATTGAAGACTCATGTTAAAAGGAACCACCAGCTTTCATATGTTCTCATGTTCTGAGCAAGGAACTTAAACGTCAGCTTTTTTACATGGCAAATGTTGCACTTTTACTTTCTTCTCCAACACTCCAACACTTTTTCATTATTTAAACCAATTTGAACATGTTTCATTATTTATTTGAGACTAAATTGATTTTATTGATGTATTATATTACGTTCAAAATAAAAGTGTTCATTCAGTATTGTTGTAATTGTCATTATTGCAAATATATAAAAATCTTCTTTTTTTGGTCCTCCAATAATCTGTATCGGTGTTGAAAAATCATAATCAGTCAACCCCTAGTCAGGGGTGGGCTGGTTAGGTGCAAGTTCACATCAGCTACCACACCCAAAATTCCTTCATACACATAACCTACTGTATTGCCAACAGTTCCTGCTCTGTCTCCCAATGGTACAGTGATTCAAACTAATAGTCTCTTCGATGACTACATTTGGCAGTGCAGTGTAGGTGGTCGGGCTTAGTTTGGCCTGGTCGAGCACATGCATTCAGTGGGTCAACGGGGTCAGAGAGATCCCATGAATAATACCAATCGTGGCACTTCCAGCGCGGTATAGATACCGATGCTTAGAGCAGTTAGTACCAGGCCCTCCTCACTGTAAGACATGTTAACTCCTAACTTACACAATAGGTCTTTTCCCATTTCACTTTACAGGGCAGTTAGGAGAATAAACAAAACAATGATTTAAAATGTTATCACCAAGTTGGACCGAAAGGGGTTTGGTAAGGATCTCTACCATTGGAATGCCCCAACAGTCTTTTATTACATCTTTTGACAGTGGAACTTTTAAATTGTTACAATTTGATCAAATAGAAATGGTTGCCCCTGAATCGACCAGGAAGGAAATATTCACACCGCCCACACACACATTCATATTAGGTGAATCTGCACTGTCAGAAGATAAAATCTTGAAATGTGGCCAGGCTGTTGTCATGACTGTCCTGTGAGGATCAGAATGGGTCAGATCAGACGGGTTGTCAGGGGGAGGACATTTTCTAAATGTGAATGCAATATAATGTGTGTATTCCACAGTGGTGAAAAAAGTAACCAATTGTCATACTTGAGTAAAAGTAAAGATACGTTAATAGAAAATTACTCAAATAAAAGTCACCCAGTAAAATACTACTTGAGTAAAATTCTAAAAGTATTTGGTTTTAAATATTCTTAAGTAAATGTAATTGCTAAAATATAATTTTAAATCATTTAAAATTCCTTATATTAAGCAAACCAGACAGCACAATTAAAACATATTTTTTTAAATGGAAAGCCAGGGGCACACTGCAACACTCAGATATGATTTACAAATGAATCATGTGTGATTAGTGATTATGCCAGATCAGAGGTAGTAGGGATGAGCAGGGATGTTATCCTGAGAAGTGTGTGAATTGGACCATTTCCCTGTCCTGCTAAGTATTGAAATGTAAACAAGCACTTTTGGGTGTCAGGGAAAATGTAGAAAGTACATTCTTTTTATTAGGAATGTAGTGAAGTAAAAGGAAAAGTTGTCAAAAATATAAAAAGTAAAGCACAGATACCCAACAAAAAATAATTAAGTAATATTTTAAAGTATTTTTTCATAAATACTTTACACCACTGGTATTCCAATATTTCCATTTTGAAGTCCATAAAAATAACTAGATAGGCTACATGTTTGTTATAAACTAGGCCTATTATAGGGTTAGTGTATACTATATAATAAACTATATTAAATGGATAGGACAAACATGCCTCCTGCCGAAGACCCCTTAAGCCTACGTGTGCACACATTGCCTTATGCTCATGGAATGAGAGATGCAATTTATGATATCATGCTGCTGACCCTATCCTATTTGGAAATATTGTTATTGGTTTAAAAAGCCCTCCATTGTCTAAGTTGCCTTGTCTGTATGATACACTCACGGGGAGCGATAATGGTGCCTGACTGTTACTGTATTTAGAATAACGTATTTAAAACAAGTTGTCGTTTTGATTAGAATTTGATTCAAATTATAGATTGATCAATAGCCTAGTAAATGTAATCTTGCTAATGGACTATGTTTGGCTCATCCATATTTAGACTGCAATTTACAGTAGGCCTCTATATGTGAATGTGCCTATGTTTAACAATGTACTGTACTTCCATATTGAGGCAATGCAATTAGAACAATGTGGACTGCAATCTACCTATTGCAGATTCAGTCTTCCCAGCCTGGTGCAGGTCTACAATTTTGTTTCTGGTGTCCTTTGACAGCTCTTTGGTCTTGGCCATAGTGGAGTTTGGAGTGTGACTGTTTGAGGTTGTGGACAGGTGTCTTTTATACTGATAACAAGTTCAAACAGGTGCCATTAATACAGGTAACGAGTGGAGGACAGAGGAGCCTCTTAAAGAAGAAGTTACAGGTCTGTGAGAGCCAGACATCTTGCTTGTTTGTAGGTGACCAAATACTTATTTTCCACCATAATTTGCAAATAAATAAATTAAAAATCCTACAATGTGATTTTCTGGATTTCCTTTCTCATTTTGTCTATCATAGATGAAAATTACAGGCCTCTCATCTTTTTAAGTGGGAGAACTTGCACAATTGGTGGCTGACTATATATTTTTTTGCCCCACTATATTATCCAGCACATTGTTGCCGCTTGTGAGGCAGGATGCATGTTTATGATTTTTAGGAAACATTTGTTTTAAACGTGCTTGGATAAAATCACCAGCTACAATAAGGAATTCTTCCGGGTGAGAGGATTCTTGCTGGCTAATGATCTTGTACAGTTCACTTGGTGCTTGCTTGTGGCGGTATGTACACAACTGTGATAACAACATACGTGAATTCCAGCATATAGCATATAGTGAGGTTGGCATTTTAGCATCAGAAACTCCAGGTCGGGTGAACAGGAGCTCGAGATGTTTTCAACTTCAGCAAACCAGGAATTGTTGATGAGGAAACATACCTCTTATCTTACCATACAGCAACTGGAAAAGCAGTCTGGTTGAGTAGCAGAGTCGAGGGTATCGTCCATAAGCCATGTCTCTGTAAAAACAAAGACACAGCATTCCCTGATGTCCCTGGTAGATGATGTAGTATTCCAGATCTGAGAGGTAAGGATGTAGCTTCCGATTCATGATCTAGAAGTGTTTGTCGGTTGTAGGAAATTATTGTATGAAAGTTCTGAGCAGGGCCTCCCGAGTGGCACAGCGGTCTAAGGCACTGCATCACAGTGCTAGAGGCATCACTAGAGACCCGGGTTGGTTCCCGGGCTGTGTCACAACCGCCCGTGATCGGGAGTCCCATGGAGCTGCACACAATTGGCCCAGCGTCGTCCGGGTTAGGGGAGGGTTTGGTGAGGCTTAGGGGGTTTTACTTGGTTCAGTTCCCTCTAGCGACTCCTTGTGGAACCTGCAGGTTTCCTCCGACACATTGGTACGGCTGGCTTCCGGGTTAGGTGGCGGGTGTTAAGAGGCACGTTTTTTGGGGGGGGGTCATGTTTCGGAGTACGCATGACTCGACCTTCACCTCCTTAGCCTGTTTGGGAGTTGCAGCGATGAGACAAGATCGAAATTGGTGAGAAAAAGGGGGTAAAATACACCCCAAAAAGTTCTGAGCAAACAAAGTAATACTTGAGTTGAGCAGGAACCAGCAGGATGTGCGACCTCTTCAGCGCCGCCATCTTATCTAATAGTGTTTCATAAAGAACGTACGCATATCTTCCCTGTTTTTTTTCCGCCATTAAATCGAGTAACGGAGCAAAATCTTTGCAGCCTGAATGGAGAATAATCCTATGAGGATATGTCCAATGCCATGCCAAATGTGACACAATAAAGTGATTGATTAAACATTATTGAATACATCCTATACAGCAACACAAAGACATGAAAGCAGGACAAGCACAGTCAGTGTAGTAACTGTGGAGGAGATCATGGAGCCGTGTTTTCAGAGTGCCCAGTAAAAGTGGAACAGATACAGGTGGCTAAAGTCAGAGTAGGACATGATGTTATGTATGCAGAGACAGTGAGAAGGGTTGAGGGTGGACTGGGAGGGAACGCTCACTCCGTTGTTGTTACAGGACCAACGGCAACAGTGAATGTTCCCATTATTACTGCGTGTGGACCCCAGCATCTGGCTTTGACACATCCAGGTTCCTGGCCTTCATAGCGATAGTGGTGAATCGTTATGCAAGTAGAACGCAGGAAACACAAAATGGACATTGCTGAGGAAGTGGCTGAACATTGTCTGGGAGTTCGATACCTATTTGCGGGGTATCTACAGAAAATGTTGGCAGAAGAAGTGCCGCCCTGCACGCCCTATTAATATACCTGGTCTCTGTTTTATGGTTAATGGGATAGGGGTGGGTATTGTAGAATATGTAGTTCGGGGTGGGTTTTGGTTTTTACCTATCTATATTGCACTCCAACCTGAGAGAAGCAGCAATATGCAACACACCCTCTAGTCTGCCGGAAACTTACACAAAGAAGAAGACTACTAGATACTTGGACGTTTTTTGTAAGAATCGACTTATCCACAAAGCTTGAAATGCAATGTGAAAAGAGTGTAAAAGCTAAAGAAGTGATTGAATCACCTTTGTGCCCTGACAATAAAAGAGGTGATGAGTGTTGTGTATTTTAATATTGAGGAAGCTTACGATACCATGTGGAGGGAAAGGTTGAAGATCAAGTTGAGCGCATTTAGGCATTGGGGATGTCTGTATAACTGGATCATGGACTTCCTGTTTGATCGAGTCATCTGGGTGAGGGTACGGTCAGAATTGTCAATGCGGTTTGAAGTGGACAGTGGTACTCCTCAGGGAAGTGTGGTTTTATAAGTGTGGCCAAGTCCGGCTTCATGGTATATCCTAGGAAGAAGGTTAAAGATGTTAGGCTGCAAATATACAGTCAAGATATATGTAGGTTGTCTGAGTTTAAGTATTTAGGTATGTGATTTGATGAGAGGCTTACGTGGAAAAGGCATGTTGAGTATATGGAAATTAAGTGTAGGCAGGTACTGGAACTCATGAGGGCAAGGCAGGATATAATTGGAAGTCGGACAAACAAACATATATATACACCCAGTTGAAGTCGGAGGGCCCGGAGAGCCCGTCGAGACCTGGCATGTCCAGCAGATGGAGCCATCGCCTCGTGATGTATACTCTGTCACCAGGCCTCAATGAGTCTCTCCCTGGTGGCTTACCTGCTGTAAGCCATAATACACTTAGGTTTTTCAACCACTACACAAATTACCTGTTAAGAAACTATAGTTTTGGCAAGTCGGTTAGGACATCTATTTTGTGCATGACACAAGTAATGTCACGCCTGCTCCCGCTCTCCCCCCCTGGCGCTTGAGGGCGCCAGGCTGCCCTGCATCACTCACTCCTATCATCTATTATACGCACACCTGCCTTCCCTTGTCACGCGCATCAGCGATATTGGACTCACCTGGACTCACTCATCATCTGTTTATTACCTCCTCTGCATGGAGTAAAAAGGGGGAGGCTTGCAAGCTGAAGAACACCATCCCAACCGTGAAGAACGGGGGTGGCAGCATCATGTTGTGCGGGTGCAACATCTCAAGACGTCAGTCAGGAAGTTAAAGCTTGGTCGCAAATGTGTCTTCCAAATGGACAATGACCCCAAGCATACCATCAAAGTTGTGGCAAAATGGCTTAAGGACAGTCAAGGTATTGGAGTGGCCATCACAAAGCCCTGACCTCAATTCTATAGAACATTTGTGAGCGGAGCTGTAAAAGTATGTGCGCGAAAGGAGGCCTACAAACCTGACTCAGTTACACCAGCTCTGTCAGGAGGAATGGGCCAATATACACCCAACAAATTGTGGGAAGCTTGTGGAAGGCCTCCTGAAAAGTTTGACCCAAGTTAAACGATTTAAAGGCAATGCTACCAAATGCAAATTGAGTGTATGTAAACTTCTGACCCACTGGGAATGTGATGAAAGAACGAAATATTAAATAAATAATTATTTCTACTATCATTCTGATCATTTCACATACTTAAAATAAAGTGGTGATCCTAACTGACTTAAGACAGGGAATTTTTCCTCTGATTAAATGTCAGGAATTGTGAAAAACTGAGTTTAAATGTATTTGGCTAAGGTGTATATAAACTTCTGACTTCAACTGTGTGTGTATGTGTGTGTGTGTGTGTACCAGGCCTTGATCAGATCTTCTTTGGATTATGGGTGCTTTGTTTATGGCTCGGCAGCCAAAACCTTAACGATCCATAGACCCTGAGATTGTGTCAAGGACCCTGAGATTGTGTGGGTGCCTTCAGGATGACACCTGTTGGGGCATTGCAGGTGAATAGTGGGAAACTGCCACAGAGGATAAGATAGGACAAAGGGAGTTGAAAGGGAGTTCAGAAGAGCATCCTGAGGTCACGGCATCTGGGGAATGCTGGGAGTGAGGAGGGGGTAAGCAGAGTGCGTACGGGTGGACTATCGGGCAGAAGGTGGTAGAATATGGTCTGGGACAGAGAGAGAGAGAGAGGGCCAGCAATTGCGTTGGGGTTCCACCGTTCCTTGGCTCTTTCCGAGACCAAGTTTAGATGTGGACATGATTGAGGGCAGGAGAGATAGGGGTGAGGACATGAAACGATGTGTGGAGAGATATGTAGATGATCGGTTTTATTTGTTTTATGTAGATAGATATAGATGGTTCAAAGGATCAAGTCAGTGGTACGGTAGGGGCAGGGGTGTACAGTGCATTCGGAAAGTATTCAGACCCCTTGACTTTTTCCACATTTTGTTAAATTACACCCTTATTCTAAGATCAATTCAATTGTTTTTTTCTACACACAATACTCCACTTTTTTACAAATAAAAAACTTTACATAAGTATTCAGACCCTTACTCAGTACTTTGTTGGCACACATTTGGCAGTGATTACAGCCTCAAGTCTTCTTGGGTAAGAAGATACAAGATTGGTACACCTGTATTTGGGGAATTTCTCCCATTCTTCTCTGCAGAAGCTCTGTCTGGTTAGATGGGGAGCGTTGCTGCCCAGCTATTTTCAGGTCTCTCCAGAGATGTTTGATCGGGTTCAAGTCCAGGCTCTGGCTAGGCCATTCAAAGAAATTCAGAGACTTGTCCCGAAGCCACTCCTGCATTGTCTTGGCTGTGTGCTTAGGGTCGTTGTCCTGTTGGAAAATGAACCTTCGCCCCCAGTCTGAGGTCCTGAGCAATAGCAAGTTTTCGTCAAGGAGCAAGTTTTCATCAAGGATCTCTCTGTACTTTGCTCTGTTTACCTTTCTCTCGATTCTGACTAGTCTCCTAGTCCCTGCCGCTGAAAAACATCCCCACAGCAAGATGCTGCCACCACCATGCTTCACCATAGGGATGGGGCTAAGTTTCCTCCGGATGTGACGCTTGGCATTCAGGCAAAAGAGTTCAATCTTGGTTTCATCAGACCAGAGAATCTTGTTTCTCATGGTCTGAGAGTCTTTAGGTGCCTTTTGGCAAACTCCAAGCAGGCTGTCATGTGCCTTTTACTGAAGAGTGATTTCTGTCTGGCCTCTTTACCATAAAGGCCTGATTGGTTGGGTGCTGCAGAGATGGTTGTCCTTCTGGAAGGTTCTCCCATCTCCACAGAGGAACTCTATGGCTATGGAACCCTAACCTGTTCACTGGACATGCTACCTTGTCCTAGACCTGCTGTTTTCAACTCTCTAGAGACAGCAGGTGCGGTAGAGATATTCTGAATGATCGGCTATGAAAAGCCAACTGACATTGGTGCTGACCTGTTGCACCCTCTACAACCACTGTGATTATTATTATTTGACCCTGCTGGTCATCTATGAAAATTTGAACATCTTGGCCATGTTCCGTTATAATCTCCATCCGGCACAGCCAGAAGAGGACTGGCCACCCCTCCCAGCCTGGTTTCTTCCTAGGTTTCGGCCTTTCATGGGAGTTTTTCCTAGCCACCGTGCTTCTACACCTGCATTGCTTGCTGTTTGGGGTCTTTGGCTGGGTTTCTGTACAGCACTTTGTGACATCAGCTGATGTAAGAAGGGCTTTATGAATCAATTTGATTGATTTTCCCCCAATTGCTCAGTTTGGCGGGCCGGCCAGCTCAAATCATGCCCAATACATTTTATTTACCACAGGTGGACTCCAATTAAGTTGTAGAAACATCGCAAGGATGACGAATGGAAACAGCTTGCACCTTAAGCTAAATTTTGAGTCTCATAACAAAGGGTCTGAATACTTATGTAAATAAGGTATTTCTGTTTTTTATTTTTCATACAGTACATTTGCAAAAAGGTCTAAAAACCTGTTTTTGCTTTTTCATTAAGGGGTATTGTGTGTAGATTAATAAAGACAATAATTGATTTAATATATTTGAATAATGATGTAAAGTAACAAAATGTGGAGAAGTCAAGGGGTCTGAATACTTTCCGAATGCACCGTATATCCCAGATTTCAGTGTCAGAGTATGTAAGCGGTTAACTGATTATGTGTCAGCGTATGCGGCTGAGTTGAGGGCCATGATTCTAGGTTTGAGATGGGTGGAGGAGGTGAAACCACTCACAGTGGTGAACCGCTCATATTCAGCTGCAGTGTTGAGTAGTGTGACGGGTAGGTCGGACAGGAGAGACTTGTTCCTGGAGATGATGGTGCTGTTAATGGGATTGGAGGATGGGAATAGTTGTACGTTTTTGCTGGGTTCCTGCCCATGCGGGTGTGGAGGATAAGGCTGATGTGGTGGCTAAGAGTGCTGGGAGGATTGAGGGGGTAGATATTCAGGTCCCGATGGGTCACAGGGAAGTCAAGTCCTTGATCCGGGCAAAAGGGCTGGATCTTTGGCAAAGGGAGTGGGATTCTAGTAGTATGACGTAGATAGGGAGAGATTGTGTGAAAGGGACTAAAGGAGAGAATTGAATGTAGGTAGGCTGTGACTGGCCTCACATACCAGTAGAGTAGGTGGCGGTGTATGCACCTTAAAGTCGGATGCGATCCGCCAACTCAATCCTAAAGGAGACGACGAAAAAGCATAATCACTTTGTTAAAACCTCTTGGAACTACTCCTCCCGGATCCGGGAGAATTGTCATCAACTGACACTAATTAGCATAACGCAACGGACAAAAAATCCCTCTAGAAAATATTCATATTCATGAAATCACAAGTGAAATATATTGAAACACAGCTTAGCCTTTTGTTAATCACCCTGTCATCTCAGATTTTTTAATTATGCTTTACAGCCAAAGCAAGACAAGCATTTGTGTAAGTTTATTGATAGCCTAGCATAGCATTATGCCTAGCTAGCAGCAGGCAACCTGGTCATGAAAATCAGAAAAGCAATCAAATTAAATCGTTTACCTTTGATGAGCTTCGGAGGTTTTCACTCACGAGACTCCCAGTTAGATAGCAAATGTTCCTTTTTTCCATAAAGATTATTTTTGTAGCCGAAATAGCTCTGTTAGTTCTTCACGTTTGGCTGAGAATTCGACCGGATATTGCGGTCTCGACAACGCTGAAAAATATTCCAAATTAGCTCCATAATATCGACAGAATCATGGCAAATGTTGTTTATAATCAATCCTCAAGGTGTTTTTCAAATATCTATTCGATAATATATCAATCGGGACAGCTGTATTTTCAGTAAGACCGGGAGGAAAAATAGCTACCTCTGTCTATTACGCAATAATTACTCTGAGAGCACTCAGCCGGCCACTTACGCAATGTAGTCGTTTACGCTCATTCTTCAACATAAAGGCGTGAAACTACGTCAAAATGCTGTAGACACCTTGGGGAATATGTAGAAAAAGGAACCTGGTTGATAGCCCATTCACTGCTCACTAGGGACGCATCGGAACGCAGAGCTTTCAAAACATGAGTCACTTCCTGATTGGATTTTCTCAGGCTTTCGCCTGCAATATCAGTTCTGTTATACTCACAGACAATATTTTTACAGTTTTGGAAACTTTAGAGTGTCTTCTATCCTAAGCTGTCAATTATATGCATATTCTAGCATCTTGTCCTGACAGAATAGCCCGTTTACTTTGGGAACGTTACTTTTCCAAAAATGAAAATAGTGCCCCCTAGTTTCAAGAGGTTTTAACTTCTATCTTCACTTGGAGTGGAGCATGTACTCAGTGTACTCTGTGTTGTAATGTACTTAAGTAAAAAATACTTTAAAGTTCTACATAAATAGGTCTTTGAGGTATCTGTACTTTACTTGACTCTATTTTTGACAACTTTGACTTTTACTCCACTAAATTCATAAAGAAAATTATGTACTTTTTACTCCATATATTTTCCCTGACACCCAAAAGTACATCGTTACATTTTGAACGCTTAGCAGGACAGGAAAATCGTCTAATTCACGCACTTAAAGAGAAAATACCTGGTCATCCCTACTGCATCTGATCTTGCGGACTGACTAAACACAAATGCTTTGTTTGTAAATGATGTCTGAGTGTTGGAGTGTGCCCCTGGCTATCTGTAAATAAATAAATAAGAACATTGTGCCGCTTGGTTTGCTTAACATAAGGAATTTGAAATTATTTATACTTTTACTTTTGATACTTAAGTATATTTTAGCAATTCCATTTACTTTTGATACTTAAGTATATTTTAGCAATTCCATTTACTTTTGATACTTAAGAATATTTTAAACCAAATACCTTTAGACTCAAGTATCATTTTACTGGGTGACTTTCACTTTTATTTGAGTCATTTTCTATTAAGGTATCTTTACTTTTTCTCAAGTATGACAATTGGGTACTTTTTTCCAAAACTGCTGTGTGTACCTAGTGCAGAAACCTTCAGATGGGCCAAGCATTACAAAGGAGAGGACATGGTGAGTTTTAGGAAGTTAACGACGACAACAACAAGTTGCCTCTGCGCTGTTTAGTAACTGGATTCGATAATGTTGTAACTCACTGAAGTAAAATATGCTGCAAGTGCTGGAAAACCTCTGTCTGTGCAAGGTGTCATTTCTCAAAAATACAAAATAAACAACTTGTGACTTTGAGCAGTCCGCAAACCCTGGTTACTGTGCATATGCGTCGGGTATTGAACCCGACTCTCGCGTGTGGACCAGAGGTACGTATATTAGATGAATAACACACTGTCCCTAATTCTAAGGCTAATTTGATTGAGATGATAGTAGTCTATGACAGGAGGTATATTTGTGTTCGTCTACCATAGTCATCAGATGGTTGCTTGCCTTAGAATCTGTTTTTCTGGTGGTGGAGGTCTGGGAGTTCCTCCATACAGTAGTGTTCTCCTGAAATCACTACTGTTGGAATGCTCTTGCACAAGACAGTCAGACTTGGGTAAGTTATTTTTTTTATTCATAGAGGAGTATTGATTTATATCAACTATTATCAACTAACTATATCAACTACTATTTAATACTCATTTTGCTACTCTCTCTCTGTCTTAACTTTGTCATGATGTGATTGTGATTCTGCAGTCAGTCCAGAATTTTTGGTATTTATTAGGCTCCCCAATTAACTGCTGCCGAGGGAGCGCCTACTCTTCCTGTGGCGCCAAACAGGAAGCAACATAACAAATGAAATACATAACATACATGCTGTACATACATAGCACTACATTTACATTACAATTGAACCATTCGGCATACATTCCCATCCAGAGCAACCCACAGCTAATGCATTCATCTTGAAATAGCCAGGCGAGACAATCACATATCACAGTTGTGTCCCAACCACGTATCACATACATAGAACTATACATAATACAATGCAAAATACTCTGTCTCTCCACAGTCCCAGTTGTGCCGTAAGTCGTTATTTTATCTATTTTTTTTAACCTGTTTTTATTGCTAGCTTGATTTAACTGGGGTGGCAGAGAGTTCCATAGTCAAGGCTCTATTTAATACGGTGCATTTCCCGGTGCATTTCCCAGCCTCTGTTCTGAACCTCGGGTAATGTGAAGAGACCTCTGGTTGCATGTCTTGTGTGATACCGATGAGTGTCCGAACTATGTGCCAACTGCCTGAACAGACAGTCCGGTACCTTCAACACATTAACACCTCGCACGAAGACCAATAGTGACGCAGTCAACCGGTACCTTCAACACATTAACACCTCGCACAAAGACCAATAGTGACGCAGTCAACCGGTACCTTCAACACATTAACACCTCGCACAAAGACCAATAGTGACGCAGTCAACCGGTAACTTCAACACATTAACACCTCGCACAAAGACCAATAGTGATGCAGTCAACCGGTACCTTCAACACATTAACACCTCGCACAAAGACCAATAGTGACGCAGTCAACCGGTACCTTCAACACATTAACACCTCGCACAAAGACCAATAGTGACGCAGTCAACCGGTAACTTCAACACATTAACACCTCGCACAAAGACCAATAGTGACGCAGTCAACCGGTAACTTCAACACATTAACACCTCGCACAAAGACCAATAGTGACGCAGTCAATCGCTCCTCATCATTGACATTCGCTCTCCATGTACATCTAAGTGCAATACATGCTGCTTTGTTTTGGACGAACTTCAATTCGCCTACGTCCTTCTTTGCCACACCTGACCACACAACTGGTCAGTATTCCAGGTGCGACAAAAGTAGGACCTGTAGTACCTGTGTGGTTGACTGAGATATCACGAAAGCAGAGCAATGCCTTATCAGGGACAGAACTCTTCCCAGGTTAGTAGCCATTGAGTCTGTATGTTTTGACCATGATGGCTTGCTATCTAGGGTGACACCCAGCAGTTTAGCATGTGAGTGGTGCGCTCTATCAGTGCGCTTATGGCGCCAGATTGTTGGGCAGGTACCTGGCAGTAGTCATTGGAGTGAAGTTGAGAGCTGAGATCTACAGGTGGTGTTGGGGTGGGTGTCTGCTGGAGGTCCCAATGAGAGCCTTGGACCTGGATACCCCCTCTCGTCCACCCACGGTGAGATTCTTGTAAAAGCTTTATGGTCAAAGATATCCCTGTAGAATATCCATTCAAAATCAAAGGGTTGTTTGTCTTACATTAGACAGAGCATATTTGTTAAATGATTGTAGAATATGTATTTGACTGGGTGGGGTGTTTGGGGATATATTCAATTGGGGTGAGTTCAAATTGGGTCAGCTGATTAACTTTTAGGTTTATCTTCCTCTTGCCACATTGGCTGAGGGCCCTTGTTCTTTCACAGTTAGTGAATCCACAAATCACACTCTGGCCCCTACCAACTCACCGAGGGCCCCGTGTTTCTGACTAACTGCAAGGGTGACTTCCAGTGAGCGTCGAGGGCATCAATGAACCCATCAACTTCAGGACACATTCATGACTTCAATGATGCAATTAATGTTCTGCTTTAAATAATAAAACGGCGAGAAATTCAAATGAACAAACCCCCTCTGTTTTACAATATTTAAACCTCAGTAACAGTTAAACATTTCATTTGGTATGTATTTAATCTGTTATAGGTATCACGTCTCGAAATCAGACAACAAATTCACGTGACATATAACTAGGCACGCCTCTCCATGATTTTGTATTAAACTGAGCAAACTCCAAACATATCACAGTGCGTGTTGCGATAACACTTCGCTGTGAAGCCTGTTGGTTTGCCTGAAGTGGCAATCGGATGGTCTAATTAGCCCCTACACCCTCAATCATTTTCACTCCCACAGTTTTGGGACACTCGTGCATATGGCGGAGTCCCAAGTGAACGCACAAATGGAGGGGCGAGGGGAAAGGAGTGATTTGGGAATAAGCCAATGCTCTGAAGCAGCAGTTCCATATTTGTCCAACAAATGGCAGTATTGCTCTGCTGATGAGCTTCTTACGCAGAGCTCAGCTCTGCCTGTGAACACAAGACTTTCTTCAAGGTCCAATACAGCTATTTTTTCCTCCTCAATATCAAATCATTTCTGGTTAACAATTAAGTACCGTACTGTGTTTGTTTGTTTGTTTCAATAATATGGTCAAAATTAACACAATTAACTTTTAAACAAATAACAGTTTCTCAAGTAAAAATGTAAAGTGCCTTCAGAAGTTGTGTTACAGTCTGAATTCAACATTGATTAAATATTTATTTTTTTCTAATCCATCTAAACACAATACCCCACTGTGACAAAGTAAAACATGATTTTATAAATTTGTTGCTAATTTATTGAGAATGAAATGCAGAAAAATCTAATTTACATAAGTATTCACACCCCTGAGTCAATATACTGTATGTTAGAATCATCTTTGGAAGCAATTACAGCTGTGAGTATTTCTGTATTTCTGTCTGTAAGAGCTTTGAACACCTGGATTGTGCAATATTTGCCCATTATTCTTCTCAGAATTCTTCAAGCTCTGTCAAATTGGTTGTTGATCATTACTAGACAACCATTTTCAGGTCGTGCCATAGATTTTCATGCAGATTTAAGTCAAAACTGGAACTCGGCCACTCAGGAACATTCACTGTCTTCTTGGTTAACAAACTATATTATAACTAGATATATTGTGCCTTGTATTTTAAGTTATTGTCCTGCTGAAAGGTGAATTCATCTCCCAGTTTCTGGAGGAATGCAGATTGAAGCAGGTTTTCATCTAGGATTTTGCCTGTGCTTAGTTCCATTCCATTTATTTTTTATCCTGAAAAGCTCACCAGGCCTTAATGATTACAAGCATACCCATAACATGATGCAGCCACCACTGTTCTTGAAAATATGGAGAGTGTTACTCCATAATGTGTTGTATTGAATTTACCCTGAACATAACACTTTGTGTTGAGGACAAAAAGTGCATTTCTTTGCCAAATGTTTTGCAGCATTCATTTTTTCAAACAAGATGCATGTTTTGGAATATTTGTATTCTGTACAGGCTTCCTTCTTTTCACTCTGTCAATTAGGTTAAGTATTGTTGCGTAACTACAATGTTTTTTTATCTATCCTCAGTTTTTTCCTATCACAGCTATTAAACTCTGTAACTGTTTTAAAGTCACCATTGGCCTCATGGTGAAATCCCTGAGCAGTTTCCTTCCTCTCCGGCAACTGAGTTAGGAAGGACACCTGTATCGTTGTAGTGACTGGGTGTATTGATACACCATCCAAAGTTGAATTAATAACTTCACCATGCCCAAATAAAATAAAATCACATTTCTTTGGTCACATACACATGTTAAGAAGATGTTATTGCAGGTGTAGCGAAATACTTGTGTTTCTAGCTCCAACAGTGCAGTAATATCTAACAAGCAATATCTAAAAATGTCTCAACAATACACACAAATCTATGTAAAGGAATGGAATTAAGAATATATAAATATATGGAGGAGCAATGTAGAGCGGCATAAACTAAGATACTGTAGAATAGAATACAGTATATACAATGCAAAATATGTAAACGTTATTAAACTGACTAGTGTTACATTTATTAAAGTGGGCAGTGATTTCAAGTCTATGTAAATAGGCAGCAACCTCTAATGTGCTAGTGATGGCTATTTAACAGTCTGATGACCTTGAGATAGAAGCTGTTTTTCAGACTCTCGGTCCCAGCTTTGATGCACCTGTACTGACCTTGCCTTCTGGATGATAGCGGGGTGAACAGGCAGTGTCTCTGGTGGTTGTTGTCCTTGATGATCTTCCTGTGACATCGGGTGCTGTCCTGTCCTGGAGGGTAGGTAGTTTGCGCCCAAATATACCATGTCTTGAAATATACAGACAGACAAATTAAAAGTATGTTTACATTTCTAATACTTCTGACAGCCAACTTTCTAGCTCCGCCCACAACTTCCAGACTTAGCATTCCCATAAAGCATTCCCATTCCCTTAGCATTCCCATAAAGCATGAATTATTGAGTCATTATTAGTTTTACACTTAAAGACATGACTGGTATTGTGCTGTAGAATTTGTGAATTGTGTCTCTTGTATAATACATTCCATACATTAGCTTATATTGGATCAAGTGTATATTTTCATTAACTGTAATTTTGTTAGTTATGCTCCAACTTTCCCTCCATCTGCCAACATCAGTTATTTTTAAGTCTTGGTTCCAATAGTGGATACTTTCTGAAGGCACTGAGGTTAGGACTGTCTGGGAGTGGTCTGAGTGGGGAGGGGAAAACTGAAACTAGCTGTTATTGGCAGAGATGTTTAGAACTCTCTTTCTTGTTGGTCTATTAACTAATTTATCCCCTGGTGATGTCACCAGGCAGTTCAAACTCCATCCCACCAAAACAGGCAGAAATTTTAGGCTTTTCAAAACGCTCTTACTCTAAAAGGACATTATCATAATTTTCACAATTTCGCAGTATTATTCCAACCTCATAGTGTGGAAATATATATAAAACACAGGAAAATCACGGTGTTGAGTGCACTGGGCCTTTAGGAAGATAAATATACATTTCTGTCTGGAGATGGAACGAGATGAGAGAACAAACACCATTTTTTAAGTTGCTCCTCATAAAGAATGTATCAGTAGTCTCTTATGTTCTGGTCTTACAAACTTAAACCCCCAAATTACCTTTGTATGAAAATTCTAAATCCCATGAATAATTCAACTGAAAAAACTTGACATGCATATTACCCTCTTATCCCTCAACTTTGGAGATGTTCAGCTGGGTCTGTCTTGTGGATTGCCATCTAGACAAACCGTTTCCTCGCTAGACTCAAGCCTTGGTCGTGATTGTCAAGGGGAGAGATAAAGACACTCCTCTCCTGTTTTTCAGGTCTCACTGAGTATCCCCAGAGAGGACGGCTCCCCTGGGACTGTGGCTGGCCAAGGAGGGTCAAAGGAGGGGGTCGGTGAAGCCGTCAGAAGACCAGGTCCACAGTAGACTCTGGTTCCAGTTACTCTCAAACAAAATAACATGTTATTGGTCACATACACGTGTTTAGCAGATGTTATTGCGGGTGTAGTGAAATGCTTGTGTTTCTAGCTCCGACAGTGCAGTAATATGTAACAAGTAATACCTAACAATTTCACAACATATACCCAATACACACAAATCTAAGTAAAGGAATGGAATTAAGAATATATAAATATATGGATGAGCAATGTCAGAGCGGCATAAACTAAAATACAGTAGAATAGAATACAGTATATACATATGAGATGAGTGATGCAAAATATGTAAACATTATTAAACATTTATTGAAGTAGCCAGTGATTTCAAGTCTGGAGGGTATATGTATATAGGCAGAAGCCTCTAATGTGCTAGTGATGGCTATTTAACAGTCCGATGGCCTTGAGATAGAAGCTGTTTTTCAGTTTCTCGGTCCCAGCTTTGATGCACCTGTACTGACCTCGCCTTCTGGATGATAGCGGGGTGAACAGGCAGTGGCTCGGGTGGTTGTTGTCCTTGATGATCTTTTTGGTCTTCCTGTGACATCGGGTGCTGTAGGTGTCCTGGAGGGCAGGTAGTTTGCACGCAGTGTTACGTTGGGCAGACCCTACCACTCTCTGGAGAGCCCGGCGGTTGTGGGCGGTGCAGTTGCCGTACCAGGCGGTGATACAGCCCGATAGGATGCTCTCAATTGTACATCTGTAAAAGTTGTTGAGCGTTTAATGTGCCAAGCCAAATTTCTTCAGCCTCCTGAGGTTGAGGAGGAGCTGTTGCACCTTCTTTACCACACTGTGGATGGATGGACCATTTGGATGGACCATTTCAGTTTGCCAGTGATGTGTACGCCGAGGAACTTAAAGCTTTCCACCTTCTTCACTGCGGTCCCGTCGATGTGGACCATAATAATACAGGATTTTTATAGCACTTTTCTAAAAAGCCAAAGGGCCTTTACAATAATACAACTAATGGACCTTGAGCATCAATTTCATCACTCAATCTCATTGTGTTCTGGTGAAATGGATAACCACCATAGCCTCGGTCTCCTATTTCTTTAGTTTTTTTTCAACCTCTGTCTCCTATTTCCTTGGGTCCTTTACTCCAGCAGCTCCACCTCCACCTCCCAGCCCTCTCGTTCTGATGCCTGTGGAGAGGGCTCCACGTCACTGAGAAAGGTTACTGGTCCTGCCCATTATCATGCCCATTATCTGTACCATCAACAAAGATTAACTAGAGCCTGTAACCTGCAGAATGCCTGGGAGGCATAGTGTATATATTTACAGTTTTTCTTATTCCCTCTGTGTTAAATGATCTGGCAAACATTTGGGGATTTTGGAAGGATAAAGGCATGCGAACCCTCTAGCTTAGATGACAACAGGCAAGAAATCCCATATGGTTGAGGAACAGAAGGCTTCTCTTTACAGCCAAAATACCGTTAAGCAGCTGGGTTTAATAGTACATCCTCCCTAGGTAACACTGGTGTTGTGCTGCTTATTGTTTGCTGCAGTATTTCTAAAAGTGTCTTTCTTGAAAGCAAAAGAAATCCTAAGAAATAAAAAAAGAGCCTGTGCCTCCCTCTGTGTTTTTTGGCACTAAGTGGTGAAGGCCCTGTCCAGCCCTCCTTGGAGAGATGTCTAGTGATGTCTAGGAGAGAGATCTCTACTCCTTCGTTTCTTTAATAGCTGGGAAGCTCCTCAGGGAGGCTCCTCATGTACCCTTCCTTAGCCCTTGACAGACAAAATACTTTGTACCGATGCCAGCCAGGGAGGCAGAGAGGGAGCCAGAAAGCTCAGGTGTCTTGTAGCTCAGTTGGTAGAGCATGGTACTTGCAACACCAGAATAGTTGGGTATACCCTTATGGAAAAACCACATGAATTTCAAATGTGAAAAACACGTGACCTCGTGTTATTTTGTGATCACATGTGAAGTTAATTTGACAACATGTGAGAACATGAACTAGTGAAATTAATCTGAAATAAATGCGACAACATGAGGATGCAAAATGTCAACATTTGATACCATGACACGGCACGTGACAACATTTGAACACGTGAAAACCTAGGTGTCAAATGTAATTTATAATATTTTACTTTGAAAGGCATAATTTGCATTAATTCAATTAAAACAGTCATGGTCCCCTGCAGGTTTTGTCTAGTTTCTGGTTTGTTCCAGAGACGTTCCCAAGGACGTTCTTAGAATGTTGTGTCATGGTCCACTGGAGGTTTTTGTCTAACTGCGGTGAAAATATGGTAAACCGACAACTAGTTAATGTATTTAAACAGCTAAATTCAGGTGTTAATGAACAGCATTCTGCTATATGCTGAATACTTGGACCTCAACCTCAATTAGGATTTGAATTCACAACCTCTTGATTGCTAGCTATCTGAAGTTCCTGCTGCACCACCAGGTCTGTGGACATAATGGAGATCGGCAAGTATGCATTTCTGCACTTTGCCTAACATTGCAGTAAATATATTGCAGTAAATATATTGTATACAACAACATGAAGGTGTTATTATACATTGCATTCGGAAAGTATTCAGACCTCTTGACTTTTCCAAATGTTGTTACGTTAGCCTTATTCTAAAATAAATGAAATAGTTCAATCAATCTACGCACAATACCCCATAATGACCAAGCAAAAACAGTTATTTTTATAATTTTTTCCCAATTTATAAATATAAAAAACTCATCACATTTACATAAGTATTCAGACGATTTACTCAATACTTTGTTGAAGCACCTTTGGCAGCGATTACAGCTTTGAATCTTAGTGGGTATGTCGCTACAAACTCTTGGGTATGACGGCACAACTGTATTTGGGGAGTATCTCCCATTTTTTTCTGCAGATCCTCTCAAGCTCTGTCAGGTTGGATGAGGAGCGTCGCTGCACAGCTATTTTCAGGTCTCTCCAGAGATGTTTGTTCGGGGTAAAGTCCGGATTTTGGCTGGGCCACTCAAGGACATTCAGAGACTTATCCCGAAGCCACTCATGCCTTGTCTTGGCTGTGTGCTTAGGGTCGTCTTCCTGTTGGAAGGTAAACCTTTGCCCCAGTCTGTGGTCCTGAGCGCTCTGGGGCAGGTTTCAGCAATAATCTCTCTGTACTTTACTCCGTTCATCTTTCCCTCAATCATGACTAGTCTCCCAGTCCCCACAGCACGATGCTGCCACCACCAGGCTTCACTGTAGGGATGGTGCTAGGTTTCCTCCAGATTTGACGCTTGGCATTCAGGCCAAAGATTTTCATCTTGGTTTCAGACCGGATAATCTTGTTTCTCATGGTCTGAGAGTCCTTTAGGTGCCTTTTGGCAAACTCCAAGCGGGCTATCATGTGCCTTTTACTGAGGAGTGGCTTCCGTCTGGCCACTCTACCATAAATTGCTGATTGGCAGAGTGCTGCAGAGATGGTTGTCCTTCTGGAAGGCTCCCTTCTCCACAGAGGAACTCTGGAGCTCTGTCAGAGTGACCATTGGGTTCTTGGTCACCACCCTGACAAAGACCCTTCTCCCCTGAATGCTCAGTTTGGCCGGGCTGCCAGGTCTAGGAAAAGTCTTTGTGCTTCCAACCGTCTTCCATTTAAGAATGATGGATGCCACTGTGTTCTTGGGGACATTTACATTTACATTTACATTTAAGTCATTTAGCAGACGCTCTTATCCAGAGCGACTTACAAATTGGATGCGGCAGAAATGTTTTGGTAACATTCCCCAGATCTATGCCTCGACATAATCCTGTCTCGGAGATCTACGGACAATTCCTTCAACCTCATGGCTTGGTTTTTGCTCTGACATGCATTGTCAAGTGTGGGATTTTATATAGACAGGGTTGTGCCTTTCCAAATCATGTCCAATAAATTGAATTTACCACAGGTGGACTCCAATCAAGTTGTAGAAACATCTCAAGGAGGATAAATGGAAATATATACATTTCGAGTCTCATAACAAAGGGTCTGAATACTTAAGATATTTCTGTTTTTTATTTTTTTTAATAATTTAGCAAACATTTCTAAAAACCTGTTTTCACTTTGTCATTATGGGGTATTGTGTGTAAGATTGATGACAAAAACAATGAATCTAATCAATTTTAGAATACGACTGTAACGTTACAAAATGTGGAAAAGGTCAAGGGGTCTGAATATTTTCTGAATACCCTGTATGCAACAGGGAGCCATTTTGGACAGAGACATGGGCTCTGCTGGGTCTGCCTGACCTCCCTCCTAGCAGGAAGGCTGCTGGGCTGTTGATTAGCCCTAGACCCACATGGATCAATATTGGATGAGAGCTGCAATTACACAGGAAGACTAATCCTGACAAAAGCTCCTGATTGCAGGCAGCAGAGAGAGTGGGACAAGAGAGGAGAAAATCAAGGGTTTTGTTTTTATTTAATGAAACATGGCATCTACTGAGATTAAACAGGACTACAGTATGGTTGTTTTCTCATCTGTCGATTAAATACAAGTTAATTTAAAAACAAAACTCTTAAGGTTTGAAATGAACCTTCAAAACCCACAAAGTTTTGAAGTTTCTGTTCTAAATCTAAAGATGTTTTTTTACACATTCAATGCCTTTTTTTTTTAGGTAGGCACAAAACTACCTCAATACCTCCATTTGTTTTTTTAAACCCGCACTGGTTACCTTCAGACGAGTCCCATGACACTTGTGGGGGTCGTAGTGCAAAACGGAAAACACCAACCAATTTTCGGGATGTCTCATGGTCTGACAAACACAGCTCTAGCTCTGCCACTTTTCACTGCAGATGCAGAAGTGCGACACTGGCGGGTGCAGTGGATTGAGACGCATCCAATGCAAAAAACTGCTATCTCTAAGGATTTTGATGGGGATTTGTTTGTAATTTGGACACGTCGGTGTGTCATTCGACTGTCTGTCTGTCTGTCTGTCTGTCTGTGTCAACATGACTGAGAAGACACATGACATGGTATGAAAGACAAAATAAAACAAGATGGGAAATATTATTGACATTACATTGCACTTTTCACTGGCTGTCCCTCAGGTTGTGGCAGGAGGACACATATTTCGCTGCCAAAACTGCACATTTTGGATTTTCACCCTATAAATATTAGATTTTTTTCTTCATCTTTTATCGTTTCAAATTCTTTGTATTGAATTGTAATTTGGGGAAAGAAATGTTCTCTTAGGTCTGAGTATTTGTCACAGTGTAATAGGAAATGCAGCTCTGTCTCTTCCTCTCCCCTGGAGCAGAGTGAGCACAGCCTGTCCTCTCTGGGCAGCCAGGTTTGTCTGTGATGACCGGTCTCTATAGCCAGACTGTGCTCACTGAGTCTGTACCTAGTCTGTGTTTTCCTCAGTTTTCTATCAGTCACAATGGTCAGATAGTCTACCACCATGTACTGTCTGTTTAGAGCCAAATAGCATTGAAGTTTACTTTTTTGTGTTGTCTTTCCAATAGGTGATATATTTTTCTTTTTGTTTTGTGATGATTTGGTTGGGCCAGATTTTCTGAGTGCTGTCCTGAGGCTCTATGGTGTTGGTTTGGGTTAGTGAGCTGAGCTTCAGAACCAGCTGGCTGAGGGGACTCTTCTCTTGTTTCATCTCCTGACATTGTAGAGCTGTGTGATGGAATGTTTTGGGGTCACTTGTTTTTAGATGGTTGTAAAATTTGATGGCTCTTTTTCCTATTCGAATGAGGAGGTGGTATTGTCCCAATTCTGTTCTACATGCGTTATTTGGAGTTTTTCTTTGCACTTGCAATACAGTCTTGCAAAACTCTGCATGCAGTATTTCGATTGGATGTTTGTCCCATTTGGTAAGTGCATTGTTAGAGAGTGGACCCCATACTTCGCTGCCATATAGAGCAATTGGTTCTATAACTGATTGGAACATTTTCAGCCAGATTCTAACTGGAATTTCGATTTTAATGTTCCTTTTAATGGCATAGAATGCTCTTCTTGCTTTGTCTCTCAGCTCATTCACAGCAATGTGAAAGATATGTGTAGTTTTTGGTGTGTTCTAATAGAACTGTGTCCAAATAGAATTTATATTTGTCATCCTGATTTCCGGACGTTTTTTGGAATATTATTATATTTGTTTTTTAACGGTCAGAGCCCAGGTCTGACAGAACCTGTGAAGACGATCTAGGTGCTGCTGTAACCACTCTTTAGTGGGAGACAGCAGCACCAGGTCATCTGCATACAGCAGCCACTTGATTTCAGTGTTGTATAGGGTGATACCAGGTGCTGACGATTCTTCTAATGCTTTTGCCAATTCATTAATGTAGATGTTAAATAGTGTTGGACTTATTGGGCAGCCCTGTTTCACTCCCCGTCCCTAAGAGAAGAAGTCAGTTTGCTTGTTGCCAATTTTAACTGCACATTTGTTTTTAGTGTACATTGATTTAATAACATATGTTTTCCCTCCAAATCCACTATCTATTAGTTTATAAAAAAGACATTTGTGACAAATTGAATCAAATGCTTTCTTGAAATCTACAAAACACAAGTAGATTTTGCCTTTGTTTTTGGTTTACTTGTTTGTCAATTAGAGTGTGGAGGGTGTAAATGTGGTCTGTTGTACGATAATTTTTTTAAAATCCAATCTGGCTTCTGCTCAGGACGTTGTGTTTGTCAAGGAAATGCTGTAGTGTGCTATTTATAATACTGCAGAGGATTTTTCCCAAGTTGCTGTTAACGCAAATTCCTCTGTAATTATTTGTGTCAAATTTGTCTCCATTTTTATAGATTGGTGTGATCAATCCCTGGTTCCAAATATCGGGGGAAATACCTGCAGTGAGGATAACGTTAAAGAGTTTCAGTATAGCCATTTTTAATTTGTGGTCTGTATATTTAATCATTTCATTTAAGATACCATCAGCACCTCAGGCTTTTTCTGGTTGGAGACTGCATAGTTTTTCCAATAATTCTTCTTCTGTAATTGGGGTATCCACAGGATTCTGATAGTCTTTGACTGCTGATTCAAGGATTTGTAATTTTTCTTGTATATCTTTTTGTTCTGGGCTCTTTGTTATATTGCTGTAAAGGTTTGCAAAGTGATTTCTCCACATATCCCCATTTTGGATAGCCAGTTCCTCCTGATGAGGTTTGTTTAATTTTTTGGTGGTTTGATTCTATGGATTCCTCAATTCCATCCAGCTGATTTCTAATGTGCTGTTCCTTTTTTTTGTTCTTAGGGTGTGTTTGTATTGCTTTACACCTTCATTGCTGAAAGAGAATGTTAAGGCTAAAGAGTTGTCAGGAGGGATTGTATGTTTTGGCTACTAATTGCTTTTGGTAAATGTCTGTACTGTTTGCACTCCATCTATAGGCCTGTTTAGTACCATGTAATTTATTGGTCCGTGATGCTTCATGGTTGGGTTCCGCTCTTCTCAGATACACTGTGATTTTACTGTGGTCTGAGAGAGGTGTTAGTGGGCTGACTGTGGAGGCTCTGAGAGACTCTGGGTTTAAGTCGGTGAGGAAGTAGTCTACAGTGCTGCTACCAAGGGATGAGCTGAAGGTGTACCTACCAAAATAGTTCACTCTCAGCCTACCATTGACTATGTACAGACCCAGTGTTCGACAGAGCTTCACGAGCTGTACTCCATTTTTGTTTTTCACTTGGTCATAGTTGTTTCTGTGGGGAGGGAAAGGTTGTTGCTTCCTGGTAGGTGTTTAACCTCATGACTGTTAATAGTGTTTTGTTCTTCTGCTGTTCTAGCATTCAGGTCTCCACAGACCAGTACTTTGCCTTGGGCCTGAAAGTGACTAATTTCCCCCTCTAGAATAGAGAAACTCTCTTCATTGAAGTAGGGTGACTCTGAGGGGGGAATGTATATGGCACAGAGGAAGACGTTTTTATCTGTCAAGATAGCCTCCTTGTTGATTTTTAACCAGATAAAGAATTTTCCTGTTTTGATCAATTCAATTGAATAAATTATTTCAGATTTATACCATATTAGCATTCCTCATGAGTCTCTGCCCTGTCTGATTCCTTTTAATTTAGTGGTTGGTATGATTATCTCCCTAAAACCTAGTGGACAGCCAGTGGAAACATCACCTCTGCACCCATGTTTCCTGTAGTACTACAATATCAACATCATCAATTTCTTTCAGGAAGTCTGGGTTTTTGCTCTCCAGTCCAAAAGCAGAGTACTTCAACCCTTGTAAATTCCAACATGCAATGTAAAAAGATTTCACAACTTTTTTTTCTTTACCTTCAAAATGAGACAAACACTCACAATCCAACAAAAACTATTAAAATATGATTTTTCAATTAACGTAAACTCTTATTATGCAAATGTGACTTGTTTATCATTTAAGATAGCATTTGTGTCATGCCACTTGGGTGGATGTAGTGGCGTTATTGGTGGATTTATTGTGCTCATCTTACCATGACCCTCGACCTATCACATGTGAGCATAGTAGACTCAGCATTTGTTTAATGTCACTCATTTAGTTGGTGGGCCAGTTGCTCCTCTTATGGCCTGTGCGTAGCTCTGCCTGCCTGGCTGTGGCTCCTCCAAGTGTGGGTGGGTCTGAAGCTGGGCTGGGGTGGTCTGTGCTGCGCTGGCTGTGGTGGGCATTGAGGTTGGAGGTGCTGTGGTCGTGGCTGGGGGGTCCAGGGTGCTGGTCCGGGGTGTTATCTCGGTGATCTCGGAGGGGTGGAGATTGCTCCGCTGTTCCTGGGTGGAGAGGTCGGGCTGCGGTTTAAAGCGACGTCCTTGAGAGTCTTGGCAAGGATGGGGACTGTCTCCTTGTACAGGTGAACATGGTCATAGAGACAGTCCAGATCGAGGATGGGATGGTGGGCCAGGTCGCATGGCACAGTCCCGGGAGAGGCTGGCGTTTATTCTTTGGATTGTGGCAGGGTGGAAGTCCTTCCTCTGCAGAAGGGTTGACACCACGATTCTTGAGTTGGGGAAGATTGCGGAGGCCTTCTCAATCACTCCCCGTAGTGAAGTCGTCACCCTCTCCTGCTGAGCACGCAGGTCGTTGCTTCCGGTATGTATGATTATGTGGCTTGGTGACCCAAGATGGGCCATATCAAGCAGCTCCATGGCACTCTGTGTTGTTGGGCACCACACCTTTCTCCTTTTGTGTCTAGGGAAAAGGTTCTTCTCCTGAACAAAATTCCCATTTGAGTCCATCAACAGGACGATGTCAGCCAGTGTTTCTTCTGTACTGGAGGGGGTAGAGGGGGTGCTGGTGGGTGTTGGAGCTGGGGTGTGGCTCGTCTGTGCCAGTGCCACTGTCAGTGGGAGGCTGTTCTGTGGGCTGGGGAGGAGGGGTGCAGCAGGCACGGCTGGGGAAGCCTGGCTGGTTGAGCTGGGCTCCTCTGCTATGTGAGGGCAGGTCATAGAGTGGTGATCTAGCTGCTCCTGCAGCCTGTCCTCTGTTCTCTTTCTCTCCTGCAACTCCTCTCTTAGTGTGGTCAGATCGTTATTACTGTTCTGCCTGTCTTTTTGGAGCTCTCTCACCTCCTTTGTTAGATCAGCCAGCTCTCTCTTGAGTCCGTCTCTCTCTTGCTGAACCTCTTTCAGTTGTGTTGCAAGGCTGCTGTTCAGCTCTGTCCGCACCTTGGTTAGGAGCTCCTCTAAGGTGTGGTTGTCTGGTTGCTGTTTGCTCACGCTCTGCCTCAGCAGGACCACCTCCCCCTCCAGTTTGGTGAACATCCCTCATGGCAGCCATGGTGGTGAGGAGGGCCTGAGCTTGCTCTGCACTGAGAGGGTCGCTCTCCTCCTGGGGCGTGTCCTCCACTATGGTGGGAAGAGAGGTGCTGGATGTGCCTTTTTGGGTGGGGATAGTGGGGGTGAGGGTGGTGCTGGTCGAGTTTGTCTTGTGGGAGGGCATGTCACTGGTGGTGTCCTTCTCTTTCTCTGCTCTCTCCTTAATGGTCTGAAAGTCTGTTTCAAAAAGCCTAAGATTACTGTGCACCATGACACTCCCAGTCTTGTAGATTGTTATCATGGTGCAGTCAAGGTTGTCTGTCTCTTTGATTTTCAGCTTCCACCCATTACAGATTCCCTCTTTCTTCATGGATGGGTAGTGAGAGCACACTGCTGAGCGCCATGCATTTGACTGGTCAGTGAGAAAGATGAGATTACTCACATCACCGTTTTTGTAGAGATCTGCAAAAAGGATTTCTGGCCTCCCCTTTAGTAATTTCTGTTTAAAAGCTTCATTGTGTCATTTTTAGCCTCTGGAGGGTAGAGAATGGATTCAGCACTGAGGGTGAGTGGGGACATGGTGCCTGTGGGCTCTGCTACTACTGCTGCTCTGTTTTGCTGCCCCGTTGCCATAGCAACCAGTTTGTTTGTCTGCTGTTTTGGTAGCTAGCTCTAATTTAGTTCAAAAAACAGCAAAAAGAGTGACAAATCTTTACACCAAAAAACTTAAGATATGTTTAAAGTTAGTGCTCCTGTTTGGTATACTCACTCAGTTTGGTCGTTTGATGTGGTTGTATTAGCTCCCCTTGCTAGGTTTGTTCTAGCTCATTTCTTCTGGCTAGCTTGTTAGTCTGTTCGCTAGGTTTTTGTTGTGTAGCTAAGTTAGCTAGCTAGAGTCAAAACAGGCACACAGTACTTTTTTTTCTACTCTGAATGAATAGAGTTGTTGTTCATATCTTGTCTGGAATTCTTTTTCGATTAGAGTGTTTATCTCATTCTAAAAATCATGTTGAGCATGTCTCTCTCTCTCTCTCTCTCTCTCTCTCTCTCTCTCTGATACTGTGGTGGAGGACACTGTGAAAGACATGTCACCTATAGGTGACATGTCAGTAGGTGCTGTTCTCTCAATGACAAGGAAAGGGAAGGACTTTTGATACCTGATGCTGAGGCTCGAAAGGGCTGAGGGACACACACACACAAGACCGGTAAGACACACTCTCACACAGCAGGAGGGCACCAAAAAGGGGAATGAACATTTAGTTGGTTGGCTCTTTATCTACAGTGTATTGTCTGAAATTCCATCCTCTCCTCCTCTCCTGTCTGCACTGATGGAAAAAGACTTGACAGGTGAAAACAATATGTTATAAATCCCTTAGGTTGGCATTCACCTGGTCAGTTATTTTCAGATCAGCGCACTAAAAGAGATGAGGCGAGGAGAGGACGTTTTTTAAACCTTTGAAAAATAAACGTCAGAACAAAAAGAGTGAACTTCAATGTTATGGATTAGGGGTGTGAACGTTTAAATGAAATGGGAAAAGCAACATTTTTTGTTGCTGTTGTACACAATTAAAATCACAGTGCTGTCATCACCAAACTACTACTAAAAGTTCCGGGTCATCATCATCATAAAGGTCAAAATGAAAACGAAACAAATACCTAACGAAACAATGCTGTAACGTTAGTAGTAGGAGATGCATCTTTCAAACGATTCGCTACGGATATAAAGCGCTCTGCCTGTCGTCTCTCTGCATGTCGGCGCTCTACATGTCATCAGTTGACAAGTGGCAGAGAGTGAGACAGGGAAGCGACAGCAGTGAAGTCCTGTATGGCGATAAGTTAAATGAGAAGGTGGTGAAATGCAAACTTCGCGAGGTGGAATTGAGCTACAGTGGCAGTACAGGTGCAATGCTTAACCATCTGAAAGGGAGGAACCGTGAGACCCAAACCATTGCTGGCAGCAGTACAGGCCCCTAACAACAGACATTAGACAGGCTCTTTACACTAAATAAGTATGATAAGGGACGGAGTGAGAAAATCATAGCACTGATTACAGAAATGATTGCAGTTCATATGCAGCCATTGTCAGTGGTAGAGGATGTCAGTTTCAATGCCCCTGGTGACATAGAACCAGACTGACTATAAGATTCCATGTCGAAAAACTGTGACGGCCCGGATGGAGAAATATTACAATGACAGCTCAGAAAGTACAAACCGCGAGCTCTCAAACACCTTACTGTACGTGTCGTTAACAATAGATTGTTGGACATTTATGAACCCATTGCCATACATCACTGTAACGAGCCATCATATTGATGAGAAGTGGGACATGATGTCCCATTTACTGACCACTGAGAACATGGAGAGGCACACAGCAGAGAACCTACAAACGTCCTTAACTACCATCGTTGTGGGTGGGGGACAGCAGTAAAGTGGGTGGGGGACAGTGGGTGTGGGTGGGGGACAGCAGTAAATTGAGCGCCTTTTGGTAGCCATGACGGTGGGCGATTGAGCGGTCATACGCAGGACCAATCTGCATTGTGAATTCACATGTCATTTTAAACATAAAAAAAGTGTCTGTATAAACATCTCTATCCTGGATGACTAGCAATATGCACTACAAGTGGGAATGTGTCCGATGGCGACCTTTGCTCCTACTCCACTCGCTCTCTCTGGTTCTCTTTGGGAATAATAGTCTTCATTGAAGTGGCTTATGAATTGAGCTCCTTCATTTGGACTATGAATGCGTAAGTCGGCGCTTTTGTGTGCAGAATTACATTTCATTATGCTACATTGCCTATTTGCTTATTGCTTCTCTCTAGGCTTTAGACTTGTGTTGCTTCCACTTTTATTTATGTCATTACACTGAGACAGCTGGGTTATTACCAACCCCAGTATCAAAACATCTAGGTCAACTCATAATATAGGCTAGATTAATCTCTCTCTCGCTCGCTCTGTGCATGACATACTAATGTGTGAAGTATCTGGTGCAAGATCAAAATATCAGCCAGATTCTCACGTTATCGCCCACGAATGCACTCATGCCGGAAGTACACTCACACAGACACACACCCACACAGGCACACACACACTCCTTCCCCGTGAGAGTCATCAGTGTTAATGAAATGCCGCCGGAGCCTAGTTGTAATTTTCAAACAGATAAAAACATTTGAGTAATAAGTCATTCTCAGATGATAAGCTGAAAGAGGCAGAGATATACAGCCGGCAATTCATTTGACTGAACTGTTTGTCAATGTCTCATTTCTTCTTCTTTCCCCACAGACCAGAAAAGTGCAGTGCTCTTACAGACGTTAAGGAGTTGGAGGAGATTGAGAGAAGAGTGGCTCTCAGGCTATAGATCTTGGCTGAGTCCTACACTTCAACCTCCATCATCTGTCTATGCCCTACACTTCAACCTCCATCATCTGTCTATGTCCTACACTTCAACCTCCATCATCTGCAGTTGTTACAGGCCAAGTCTCCAGGGGCCACAGCCAGTTCCGTGCCACCACCAGCTTCTTATGCCAGGGAATGTACCCCCACAGTAGCCTGTGATGGGGCAGTGTTGCCAGGCCTCCTCAGTGATCCGAGAGCTGAAGCAGAGAGAGGGTCTCCGGCTGCAGGAACTGGGGCAGATGAGGCAGGCCAAGCGGGAGGAGATCCAAGGAGAAGACAGCCAGCAGGCCGGAGGGGGTTGGAGTTGTCTTCATCCCCCCTCTCCCTCTCAAGAGATAAAAACTAACAGGATGCTAATGTATTGCCTACACTTTTCATCATCATGTCTCTCTTGGGTTTCTCTCTCTTGGGTTGGTTGCACTTTTTAATGAAATGAGGGTAAATTATTAATAAATTTAATGTTTAGTGTATGTGTATGTGTTTGTGCCTGCACCAGTGTCTGTGTGTATTTCTGTAATCCACTGTGGGAGAGAAGATAAAGACCGGTCTGGAGAGGATGTTCAGTTTCTGGGTTGTTTTCTCCTTGTATCGCATCATGTTTCTCAGTGACAAAGCACGTGTGAGAGAAAACAGGCTGAAGTTCAAGTAGGTGAGTGTTTTTGGATGTTTTCTCTCACTGAAGTTGTTTTAGATGTAGGATGCCTGGCGAATGCACAGGCTCAGTCTGAGTCTCACACCCTGATTAGCTAACGTTACCAGTCATGGCTGAATCCTAGTGCCTTCATCTCTTCAAATATCAAGATGTATGTGTGTATGTGTGTGTGTGTGTGTGTGTGTGTGTGTGAGTGTGTGTGTGTGTGTGTGTGTCTCATTAGTGTGCACGCATGTGCTTATTTTGTGTGTGAAATACTAATGTTTTTCTCTCACCTGTGAGGGCTGTTTGATTTGCTGAGATTTGCTGAGAGCAAATTGCATTTATGTGTGAAATGTGTGATAATCAGGAAACCATTACCAAACTGGAAAGGTTTAGCAGATTAGAGTCAGATGAATTACTGCTGGGTTAAAGGGAGATATGTTAATACAGTATCTGAGCTATGTGTGTGTTATCTGAGCTATGTGTGTGTGTTCCTATCTCAGCTGGGTGTGTGTGTGAGGAGCATGAAGGGGAGCCCTAACAGGCTTTCCTCCTAACCTCCAGGAACCCTCAGAATCCTGTTTACTGCTGGGGGTGTAACACTGGAACTCATGTTATTCGCCAAAGGCGCACACACAAGCACACACACATTCTTGTATGATTAACCTTGTGGGGACACACAATTCAGTACCATTCATAATCCTAATTTCCCTAACCCCTAAACCTATCCTAACCTTAACCATTACCCTAAACCCCCTAGAAATAGAATTTGACCTTGTGGGGACTAACAAAATGTCCCCAGTTGGTCAATTCTAGTTTGTTTACTATTCTTGTGGGGATTTCTGGTCCCCACAAGTATAGTTAAACACTTACATACACATACACACACACACACACACTCTCTTGTACAGCTAACCTTGTGGGGACACACAATTCAGTCCCATTCAAAATCATATTTTCCCTAATCCCTAAACCTAAACCTAGCCTGTACTCTTACCCTTACCCTAACCTTAAAACCCTGACCCAAAAACTTAACCCTAACCATAACCCTAGCTTCTAACCCTAACCCTAAAACTAACTCCAGCTCCTAACTCTAAACCTAATTCTAACCCAAACACTAATTCTAACATAAACCCTAAACCCCCTAGAAATAGCATTTGACCACGTGGGGACTAACAAAATGTCCCCAGTTGGTCAAATGTTTGTTTGTTTACTGTTCTTCTGGGGACTTCTGGTCCTCACAAGAATAGTTAAACATGTCTACACGCACGCACACATACACACACACACAGAGGGAGAGCACTGTTCACCAAGGCTAATGTCATCAGTGCCTCAAGGCTGGTTCACTTGGGCGGTAGATTTGAACCCAGCAACTCTGATCCTTAGATCCCTGACATCTCCTCAGATGTGTAATTTACTCACTGTTAGTAGTGACTCTGCTTCTCTGAGTTCTGTGTTCAGTACTAACAAAGGAGAGAACAGGCTTTTTCTTACATTTATTGAAAGCAATTGAACCAGTGAACCCATTTGGCTTGGTATTTTTCAAGGGAAGCTGAAGCCCTACTACCAACAGGTTATTCATAACTGTTTTGAATTATCTTTAACTTACCAGGAAAGGGTGGTTTAACACAAAGTCCCGGAATTACCAACCCCTAACCCCAGGCACTTTTGTAGATCTTGGATAGGTAAGCTAGTGCCATATTGATTTCACCTATCCAATCCTCTCAGAATGACACAAGTGCTTTGGGGGGGGGTAGCCTTGGGGTTGATTTGAGAGTCAGAGAGTTTTTTAATTCAGTTTACTGTGGTGATACAGTACTAGACAGGGGTGATATAGTGGTATAGAGGGGAGTGCGTAGGACACAGAAGATTTGGACTGCCTCAACTGTCAGCTGGCTATCAATAAACGTCTAGTCTTTTTCTCTCTGACAGAGCTCTTGCTCTCTTATAGACAGCCCTCTAGACTCTCCTGTCTCTGTTGACCTAAACATTTATCTCTCCCTTTCTGACTCAAGACGACGATACCAAAGACCATGTAATGGATATATTAAAAGGATAGTTACATTTTCTGAAGTTTTATCTTTATTTCGACTTACCTGGGGTGTTAAAAAACTATTTGGATGAAACGGCAACAGGCCTAGGGAAATCAAAATTATTTTAGCTAGAACTTCAATAAAGTGAACAATCCCTTTAATCTCCCCTAAGGATTTTGTAACATTTGTCTCATGCCTGCGTTTTGGTGTACTGTACAAAGAACCTGAAAGACACAATTCACTGGGGATTGGAACCGAGCCACGTACTGCTACTTTCCTTCTATATTTATTTGTATCCCTTATTTTACCAGGTAAGTTGACTGAGAACACATACTCATTTACAGCAACGACCTGGGGAACAGTAACAGGGCAGAGGATGAATGAGCCAATTTGAAGCTGGGAATGATTAGGTGGCTATGATGGCCAGATTGGGAATTTAGCCAGGACACCGGGGTTACCACCCCTAATTTACGATAACTGCCATGGGATCTTTAGTGACCACAGAGAGTAAGAACATCCATTTAACATCCCATCCCTGTCTGTAATACCAACACGTTTCAACCAGACCACCATAGTCCCTGTGCCCGAGAACACTAAGGTAACCTGACTAGATGACTACCGACCCATAGCACTCACGTCTGTAGCCATGAAATGCTTTGAAAGACTGGTCATGGCTCACATTAATACCATTATCCCAGAAACCCTAGACCCACCCCAATTTGCATACCGCACCAACAGATCCACAGATGATGCAATCTCTACTGCACTCCACACTGCCCTTTCCCACTTGGACAAAAGGAACACCTAGGTTAAATCTAACTGTACTGTCCGATTTACAGTAGGCTTTACATCGAAAGTATGCCATGTGATTGTTTGAAGACGGCACCCCACATCAAAATATTTTCCCACCGGAACAGGTTTCATAAATTTACGAATAGTTTAAATATTCACTTACTTTTAGAAAATCTTCCTCTGATTTGTCATCCAAAGGGTCCCATCTACAACATGTAGTGTTGTTTTGTTGGATCAAATCCTTCTTTATGTCCCAAAAAGTCAGTTTAGTTGGCGCCATCGATTTCAGTAATCCACTCGTTCATCGTGCAGAGAAAGGAATCCAAAATCTACCGCTAAATTTTGTTAAAACATGTCAAAATAAGTTTCTATTTAATCCTCAGATACCCTAAAAGGTAATTAAACTACAATATTTAATAGGGAAAGAAGTATGTTCAATAGGAAAACGGTATTATTATGATTATTTTAAAAGGATGGATCAGCTTAATATTGCAGAAAAATTGTTGCTTCCATCAATGTAATTGTCTGCATCATTTCCAATTCCCCATATCTTTTTTTTGGTAAATATATATATCCATATGCATACATATACACATATATACATACGCATACCTATATAGACATACATACCTTTCTTTTAGAAAATAGCTTTATTCTCCCGCAAACCCTACCACCCTTCCCCCAATTGGAGTAAACTAATAAACAATAACACTTAGGCTTCTACCTTCAGTTTATACATCTTATACACATTTTACAGACACAATCTATTTTACAATAGTTATATTTTGTTTGTTTTTAGTCCTTCCTCTATTTCTGATGTCCATCCAGTTTGATTTCTATTTAGTTCCACCCTTCAGCTCCATTCAACCCTCCCATCTCAACACCTCTCTTTGCCATTATTTTTCAACTGTGCTGTGATGCTTCACAAAAGTACTGAACCTTTCTATTCTCATAGCTTCTACAGATTGTAAATTAAAAATATATTTTTTTGCTAAAATAATGATTATATTATTGATTAATTGACTATGGCTTTTCAAATCACCCAGTATTGCTATCTGCAGTGTTAGTTCTATGCAAATGTTGCAATTCTTCAGCCATTCCTGGACCTGTGACCAAAAAGAGCTACATATGGACAATACCAAAATAAATGATTTAATGACTCTGCCTCCTCACAGCAAAATCTGCAGAGCTGGGAAGATTGTATCCCCCATTTATATAACATTCTATTGGTTGCAAGAATTTTGTATAGTAATTTCAATTTTAGAAGTTTTGAATCCGCCGTTGTTTTGCGTATGTGCCATGGAATGGGTACATTGAAAATCTCTTCCCAACTATTTAGCAATTTATATCACACAGCTCTCAGTTTTTGTTCCTTAATTAAAATTGGTATATGTTTTTATTTATCACGCTTTTCTTCAACCATTTATGTTCTTTAATACAGGGCCGACTTTTTTACTTTTTTCCCCTTCTACTTGCCTCTTCCATTTTTGTGGTAATGCTGCAATTAGTTGGTTGTAATTTTGGGTAGAGCTGACAATTCCATATGTCTGTGTTAGCTGCACATGTGACATAACTCCACCAGTCCTGTTTATGATATCATTCACTAAAATTACAACTTTTTAAACATTTCATTGAAAAATATGTTTTGTTTTGTATATTTGAGTTTAGCCACAATATTGGTTGTATTATTTGTTCTGTCTTTTCAGGTGGATTAAACTGAATTTTTTTTTTAAATAACGATATTTTGGAGATTATTTCCTTTTCAAACAACGGAAAGTGAGCAGGTGTAATCTGAATAAAGGGAGAAAAGGCCATTCTTGAACATAGGATGAGACATTTCTCCCAATTTACTAGAGAACCAGTTTGGATTTAAGTATAACTTTTGTATGACTGATGCCTTTAGTGAGAGGTCTAATGCTTTAATATTTAATCATTTCTGCCCTCCAAATGAATATTTGTTATATAAATAGGCCCTTTTAATTTTTGGGGGCTTGCCATTCCAAATTTTAAAAAATATTTTTTGTTTATGTAATTTAAAAAGCAGGTCACTAGGTGTAGGCAAAACCATAAGCAAATAGGTAAACTGTGATATGACTGAAGAGATATTCAGGGTGATTTTTCCACAAATAGACAAGTATTTTTCTTTCTATGGTAGCAAGATCTTGTCTATTTTTGCTAACTTTCTATAAAAATGTATTGGAGTGAGATCATTTCTTTCTTTTGGGATTTGTATAGTATGTATGTCCACATCTCAGTCAGACCATTTAATTGGTAAACTACACAGTAATGTAAAATTAGATTTTTTTTGTGATCCAATACGTAATATAGTACATTTATCATCATTTGGTTTTAATCCAGAGAGGATAGCAGAAGTATCCGTGGATAGATTATAATTGTGGGTTTAAAAGAAAACGTGAATCATCCACATACAATGATGCCTTAGTTTTTAAGCCACGGATTTCTAATCCCTTAATATTATTGTTTGATCTAATTTTAACAGCTAACATTTTGATGGCAATAATAAATAGATATGCCGATATCGGACAACCTTGTTTTACTCCTCTAGATAGTTTTAAAACTTTCTGAGATGTAGCCATTATTTACTATTTTACACCTAGGGTTACTATACATAACTTTAAACCATTTTGTAAGAGATTCCCCAAAATGGAAATATTCTAGGCATTTATATATAAAGTCCAGTCGTACTTTATCAAAAGCTTTTTCAAAATCAGCTATGAAAACCAGGCCTGGTGTCCCTGATATTTCACAGTATTCTATTGTTTCCAGTACTTGTCTTATATTATCTCCAATGTATCGTCAATGTAAAAAACCTGTCTGATTAGGATGAATAATATCTGACAATACTTTTTTAATTCTATGCGCCAAGCATTTTGCTAGGATCTTGCATCACATCACGGAAGTGTAAGAGGTCTCCATTTTTTTTATGGACTGGATCTTTATATATACCACTTGGGTCCTGTTTCAGTAATAATGATATCAGACCTTCTTGTTGCATGTCTGATAATCTACCATTTATATAAGAGTGGTTAAAACATGCAAATAATGGTCCTCTGAATATATCATAAAAAGTGTTGTATACTTCCACTGGCATCCAGCCATGGAGTTTTCCCAGCCTTAAAGGCTTTAATTTAATTGCATCAAGAAGTTCGTCCTCTGTAATTTGGCCTTTACATGAGTCCTTCTGTATAGATGTTATAAAATCCATACAATTAGCTTCAGTTAGTGGGGATGGAGGAGACTGAAACGAAAACATATTCTTAAAGTACTTTACTTCCTCTTTCAAAATATCATTCAGTGAATCATTTGTAACAAGTTTCAATACATTTTTTGGTAGCATTTCTATATTGAAGATTGAAAAAGAATTTGGTGCATTTTTCCCCATGTTCCATCCAGTTCGCTTTATTTTTATAACATATTACACTGGATCTTTCTTGAATAAGTTCCTCCATTTATCTTTGTTTATCCTCTAACTTATTCTGTACCTCTGTGCTACAGTTTGTATTGCTATCTGACTGTACTGTTAGTCCTTCAATTTCCTTTGTTAATACGGACTCTTTTGATCTAAACTGATTTTGTTTTATAGATGAGTACTGAAATGCATGGCCTCTAAAGGCACATTTAAAAGTGTCCCATACAATAAGGGGATCTGCTGTACCTATGTTGTCTGAAAAAGTCAGTTATAAATGATTCTGTCCTAGTTCTAAACAATTTATTATCTAGTAGGCTTTGATTCAGTTTCCAAAATCCTCGCTCACGTGGAAAATCTGTAAGAGTAATATACAGTATATGCCAATTATGTGATTATCCGACCGCATTCTGTTCCCTATCAACACTTTTTAAACTGTTGGTCCCAGGGTGAATGGCTTAAGAAAGTAGTCAAGACGACTAGCTTGATTAAGCCTCCGCAATGTATATCTCACTAGGTCAGGGTATTTAAGTCTCCATTTATCCACTTATTCCAATATATCCATGACATTAATGATTTCCTTAAGTGTCTGAGGGTGATAGTTTGTAGTATGATTTCCTTTCCGGTCCATAGAGATATTTAAGACCGTATTAAAATCTCTCACCATAATAATAGTCTTGCTCCACAAGTGTTGCTTGTGGAGTTGATACATTCTTAAATATATTTTCAAAGAAGCTTGGATCATCATTATTTGGACCATATAGGTTAATAAGCCATATCTGTTTATTGTCCAATAACATATTTAAAATAATCCATCTACCTTGATGATCTGTTTGGACAATTTGCACATTTGGCTCAACATTACTGTTAATTAAAACCATCACCCCTTTTGAATATCTTTGCCCATGGGAGAAGTATTATATGCCTTCTCTTTTAGCCAGGTTAATACTGATCGTCTTTTCTTATTATCTGCTAAGCCATTACATTTTACATTACATTACATTTAAGTCATTTAGCAGACGCTCTTATCCAGAGCGACTTACAAATTGGTGCATTCACCTTATGACATCCAGTGGAACAGCCACTTTACAATAGTGCATCTAAATCTTTTAAGGGGGGTGAGAAGGATTACTTTATCCTATCCTAGGTATTCCTTAAAGAGGTGGGGTTTCAGGTGTCTCCGGAAGGTGGTGATTGACTCCGCTGTCCTGGCGTCGTGAGGGAGTTTGTTCCACCATTGGGGGGCCAGAGCAGCGAACAGTTTTGACTGGGCTGAGCGGGAACTGTACTTCCTCAGTGGTAGGGAGGCGAGCAGGCCAGAGGTGGATGAACGCAGTGCCCTTGTTTGGGTGTAGGGCCTGATCAGAGCCTGGAGGTACTGAGGTGCCGTTCCCCTCACAGCTCCGTAGGCAAGCACCATGGTCTTGTAGCGGATGCGAGCTTCAACTGGAAGCCAGTGGAGAGAGCGGAGGAGCGGGGTGACGTGAGAGAACTTGGGAAGGTTGAACACCAGACGGGCTGCGGCGTTCTGGATGAGTTGTAGGGGTTTAATGGCACAGGCAGGAGCCCAGCCAACAGCGAGTTGCAGTAATCCAGACGGGAGATGACAAGTGCCTGGATTAGGACCTGCGCCGCTTCCTGTGTGAGGCAGGGTCGTACTCTGCGGATGTTGTAGAGCATGAACCTACAGGAACGGGCCACCGCCTTGATGTTAGTTGAGAACGACAGGGTGTTGTCCAGGATCACGCCAAGGTTCTTAGCGCTCTGGGAGGAGGACACAATGGAGTTGTCAACCGTGATGGCGAGATCATGGAACGGGCAGTCCTTCCCCGGGAGGAAGAGCAGCTCCGTCTTGCCGAGGTTCAGCTTGAGGTGGTGATCCGTCATCCACACTGATATGTCTGCCAGACATGCAGAGATGCGATTCGCCACCTGGTCATCAGAAGGGGGAAAGGAGAAGATTTATTGTGTGTCGTCTGCATAGCAATGATAGGAGAGACCATGTGAGGTTATGACAGAGCCAAGTGACTTGGTGTATAGCGAGAATAGGAGAGGGCCTAGAACAGAGCCCTTGGGGGACACCAGTGGTGAGAGCACGTGGTGAGGAGACAGATTCTCGCCACGCCACCTGGTAGGAGCGACCTGTCAGGTAGGACGCAATCCAAGCGTGGGCCGCGCCGGAGATGCCCAACTCGGAGAGGGTGGAGAGGAGGATCTGATGGTTCACAGTATCGAAGGCAGCCGATAGGTCTAGAAGGATGAGAGCAGAGGAGAGAGAGTTAGCTTTAGCAGTGCGGAGCGCCTCCATGATACAGAGAGGAGCAGTCTCAGTTGAATGACTAGTCTTGAAACCTGACTGATTTGGATCAAGAAGGTCATTCTGAGAGAGATAGCGGGAGAGCTGGCCAAGGACGGCACGTTCAAGAGTTTTGGAGAGAAAAGAAAGAAGGGATACTGGTCTGTAGTTGTTGACATCGGAGGGATCGAGTGTAGGTTTTTTCAGAAGGGGTGCAACTCTCGCTCTCTTGAAGACGGAAGGGACGTAGCCAGCGGTCAGGGATGAGTTGATGAGCGAGGTGAGGTAAGGGAGAAGGTCTCCGGAAATGGTCTGGAGAAGAGAGGAGGGGATAGGGTCAAGCGGGCAGGTTGTTGGGCGGCCGGCCGTCACAAGACGCGAGATTTCATCTGGAGAGAGAGGGGAGAAAGAGGTCAGAGCACAGGGTAGGGCAGTGTGAGCAGAACCAGCGGTGTCGTTTGACTTAGCAAACGAGGATCGGATGTCGTCGACCTTCTTTTCAAAATGGTTGACGAAGTCATCTGCAGAGAGGGAGGAGGGGGGGGAGGGGGAGGAGGATTCAGGAGGGAGGAGAAGGTGGCAAAGAGCTTCCTAGGGTTAGAGGCAGATGCTTGGAATTTAGAGTGGTAAAAAGTGGCTTTAGCAGCAGAGACAGAAGAGGAAAATGTAGAGAGGAGGGAGTGAAAGGATGCCAGGTCCGCAGGGAGGCGAGTTTTCCAATTGTAACTGGCTATACTTATTTCACCACTTACCATAATGAGACACAACTTCCAATTCTATTTATCAAAATATATGTTTGTAAACGTACCATTAAAAAGTAACATGATGATTGAGTGTCTTTTTAGCTGTACCATGATATTTGCATTGCTAATGAGTAAATATCCAATTGGTCTCCACTATTCCACCCGCTAAAAGCCCTCCTCATCCAAATACCCGACAGACCACCCCCGACCCCCGTTTCGAAGAGGCCTGAAAAGACTGGGATCCATCCTTCAAAAAGAGCACACAATGCCAGTCACAGAACAGAAGTATATCAACCGCCAAATGCATTTCCATCGCCCTCACCTCGATTTGTATTATATATAGCCATCAAAAAATGTACAGTATATATATATTTTTTAAATCCTGTCATATTTACCATAATTAGCTATTAATATTTGTTGTAATGTAGGCAATTTATGCAAATGATTTCACCTCTCACATTCTCAACAGTTGCACCATCCCAGAGCCCAACTCAAGAAAGGTCTTTATTTATGAATGCATATACAGTTGTAGCTGTATGAGAAGGCCCGCAAGACTGTGCGGAAAAAATAATGGGCCGAAAATGGAGAGATTTTATTAACCATTGTCACGTCCTAGATGATGGAGGTCAAATGTACACCTTTTCCCTGAAACACCCACGACATGGTCCCTCGTATTGACCATATTCCCAAGCATCTCCATGCAGTCAGACGTTTGATTTTGTGCCACCAGGGCCACAATAATATACCCCCTCTCTGAATGTCCGAGTGTGACCCCTCCCCATGGGTTACTGCAGCTAGTGTTGCCAGCACTGCCACTGCCTGGGTGGGGGCACCCCACCGGAATCCCCACCGGCTAGGTGCAAGGTCGTCAAGGTTCTCATTAACAGTTTGAGAATTTACTTGTATGGTATGCTCTCCCTTTACTGGGCTTTGGCTTTGCAGAACCAACCCTGCCAAGCAGGCTCAGAATCTTGAGGGGGCAGTGCTGCTCTAGGATTCTGACCGCATTTTGGCTGCATACAGACCGCTTACAGCAGGCCCATAAAACAGTTAGGTACTTCTCCTTAGTATCTGGGTCATTCAGGTGGGTGTCTAAGGTATAGGGTTTTGGACCGTTCCATCAATATGGGATCATAAATTAATTAATTCGATATATAATTTATTTAAAAAATGTAGTTCCCCATGATAGGACAATAAATAAATTAAATGTGTAATTTATTTTTAAACCCTGTTCCACCATGATAGGACAATAAATAAATAAATAAAGAAGATGTGTAATTCATTATAAAAAGTATATCCATCATCTGAACAACATTGAAAGCCCTCTCACACTCCGCTCACAGCAACACATTGGTTCTGAGATTTGCAACCATTTCCTTTCTCACTCAACGCCACACCTTCCCAAACATAAAAATGACACACACCACACCATCCACACATACTGTGCCTTCTGTTTACTGAGTTATTATCTTCACCGTGTTGAATTCGTGCTTTTGTGTTCCAAGTAGTTATATTTGAAGATATATGGAAAAGCTATATTTTTTATTGTATTATTACAATCCATAACCGGGCAAGAATTGTGTTTCATTATTTTCCTTGTCTATAAGAACTGTGTAATATTTAAAATAGCCATGGAGTAGTCTTTGTGTCTCTGAACAACTGGTTATCAATACATAGTTTATTGACGACGAGAGCTACTCGTTTCCCTTTTAATTTATTTTCCTTGAAAATTGGATACAGAACTTTACGTCGTTCTGCAATTTCCTTCGGGAACTGGTCATTCATGCCAATTTTAGTCCCAGCAAGTCTTTTACCCAGGCTTTTAACCATTATTTTATCTTTAAAGGAAGCAAATTTGGCAACGATTGGGCTGTCATACCTCTGCCCTCTCTGTCATAGCGTTGTAAGGAGGAACTCTCTAACTACAGATTCAGGAACTTCCCTTTCTTTCTCCTGGATACCTGTAAGTACCAGATTCTCTCTCGTGGATCTAGTCTGTATGTCAAGTAAGGCTTCTCTTAGAACGGTGTTCTCCTTTTTAAGTTCATTCACTTCGGTTTCAATCTTATTGACTGTCCCTTTTAGCTTGTTTGTTTCCTTCTCCAATGTCGCAGCTTTTTCATCACTCATCTCAAGGCTTACCTTCAACTCTTTTATATCCTTACTGACTAATTCAAGTATACCCAGTGTGTCATTTATTGATTTTAACAGATCGGTTTCAACCTTTACCATTCCCAGTGGTGAAAGTATTAAATCATCTGTGTCTGTAGAAGAGTCGCGTTTTCATTTTGAAATCGGTTCCCCTGTCTGTTATTTGGGTGTTGCTTGTTTTTGTAATATTTGTTGATACATTTCTCTAGTCTTAAGATTTGTTTTGTGTTATTATCCAGATTGAAGGTTATCACCAACAAGATTGTGTAGTGCTAATATTTAGTCTAACTTACAGATACATAACTACCGTCAGTCCGCCATTGCCTCCATTACTGCCATTACCTCCATTATCCATTACCACCATAGAAGACTGATGTTAACTAGCTGGCTCAAGTTGTATTGTATGACAGAGTCATAAAACGATATTAGCAAGTGCGTGTCCTCTTCGTCGCGCGAACATACACGAATTTCGAAGTCTGTCTCCCTTTAGTAACACTCATATTTCTTACTCGTTTTGGAAGAAACAAGCCTGAAACCTTGAACAAAGACTACTGACACCCAGTGGAAGCCATAGAAATTGCATACTGGGAGCTAGATTACATTTTTTCCCTATACGTTCCATTGGAAGAGCATGGGCTCTCAAAAAAAAAAAAACTATTCCGGTTGGTTTTTCTCCTACCATATCTATTGTGTTATAGTCTCCTACATTATGTTAACATTTCTACAAACTTCAGAGTGTTTTCTTTTCAATGGTAGCAATTACATGCATATCCTGGCTTCAGGGCCTGAGCAACAGGCAGTTTACTTTGGGCACGTCAGTCAGGCGGAAATTGAGAAAAATAGACCCTAGCCTGATTCATTTTTAACGAACAGCCAGGACAGAATAAACCCCCAGAGCAAAACAAACTTCTTCACCTGAGCTTTTTGTCTCGGACAAAACAGACCATTGTGATGCTTAGATCTTTGTAATTTCTCTCTCTCTCTCTCTCTCAAATTACAGAGGTGGCACTAGAGGTGATTGGCCCTGTGGGGGATGGGATTGAAGACTGCACAGAGGCAGGGAGGGAGACAAGGCTGCTTTGTATTATCAGACTAATGCTGCTGTGGAGGGGGGTCTACGAAGGTCTAGATAGTAGAGGGCTGACACCCTGTCTTCATCTCAGGCTGGAGTGGCTGTGGTTGGGCTCAGGAGACGCATGGCCCCCCTACTTTACCCTGCCTTCATCTTCCCCGCCTATTTCATTCTCACACATCACACACACCGCTCCTACTTCACTAGGGACTCAGTGACAGCAGAGGAATTAAGAGCGAACCACACAGCAGAGCGAAGACGACAGAGTGGAGTTACAAAAATGAAGTGGAATATATTAGAATAAATCTCAACAAGACCTTGCATTGTATGGAGTATTTAAAACTTCTGATCAAAGGGAATTTTAGGATAATTATGGAAGAGAGGATGATAATGAAAAGCGATAAAGATGAAGCGACACATTTTAATGTCATTAGTGTTCTTTGATATTAACTCAGTCTTCACCTAATATTTCACCTAAACAGAGGTCATCTAATGTCAAGTGAATAACAAGGCAATTTAGTTAGATTTCCCTGCATGCTAATAGAAATATGGGAATATACTGTATATCATGCCTGCGTCAAGCTTAGAGCCAACTCTGACATCAACTAAAGGCATGTCACCTTCAAACGGTGACAGACAGCAAGGCATTCTTTCAACTGTATGTAACCCTTTTGTGCAAAGAAATAGTTAAACACTCCCTCTTCAGTTGAGTGTGCGGTGTTGCTTTTTTTATATACCCATCCTCTCTGTTGAGTGCTGTCTCCAGGCTTTCTGGAGTATCCATCATCACCAGGGTGAGTATGTAGGGCAACGTCGGTCACCTTCACAGTCAGGTCACCTTCACAGTCAGGTCTCCTTCCCAGTCAGGTCACCTTCACAGTCAGGTCTCCTTCACAGTCAGGTCTCCTTCACAGTCAGGTCTCCTTCCCAGTCAGGTCTCCTTCACAGTCAGGTCACCTTCACAGTCAGGTCACCTTCACAGTCAGGTCTCCTTCACAGTCAGGTCTCCTTCACAGTCAGGTCTCCTTCCCAGTCAGGTCACCTTCACAGTCAGGTCACCTTCACAGTCAGGTCTCCTTCACAGTCAGGTCTCCTTCACAGTCAGGTCTCCTTCACAGTCAGGTCTCCTTCCCAGTCAGGTCTCCTTCACAGTCAGGTCACCTTCAGTCAGGTCTCTTCCCACTGCCCCAGTACTGTCTTAACGTTCCCCTGGCCAAAGGATCTCCGCAGGTCTGCATCCCCCTAGTTATGTTTGTTCCTTGTTGAATGACAAACCGGGGCACACTCCCAACAACTCCTCATTGGTAACGTAGTGATATGTTGTACACACACAACACACCTGTCTTCCTTTAAAAGAAAAGCACTTTTCTGTGTAACTAAATACGTCACGTGTAAAATATCAATATTTCAATAATGCACACACATTGCATTTTTTAATGGGGTTTTCAAAATCACTCATCACGTAAGAGGCAATAAAAATATTTTGAGTGTGTGAAAAAAAAGAAAAAAGTTTCTGTCCAACAATACTCTATTGTGGCTCTTTGTTTTCACATAAACAAAATCATTCAGTCCAGGTGCTTTTTTGTTGTTGCAATTCTCAGTAAGCCTTTCAGGGGCGTGGACAGTCATTTCTGGTTGTTCTGCTGGAGTGTTTCCTGAAGCAGTTGGACAGCGTCCGTTGTCAGTCAGTGTTGCTGAATGCATTTGAGACTTGAGAATCGTCATCCTGATGATTCTCAGTCCCTTGAGTGAGTGGCTGCAGCCTCAGATCCACTCGGTTTCGCCTCCGTTCGGATCTCATAGTATCGCGGTGCAACGTCTCTCTGCACATGTCCTTGCTGCATCCAGATTCCTGCATCCAGGTTCTCGGAGTCGTACATGATCTCCAGCTTTCAGTTCAGTGTCTTGCCCTTTTGTCGTGTCACTGCTTTTGTTTATGTTTCCGTTCTCTCTTTGCAAGTTTGACTTTGTGAGCAGATCTGGGTGCTAGCACTTTGGACTGTAGGTCAAACACAGTTCACACGAAGCAGTGGTCTGGTCGATTTCCTGGTTCATTCTGGGCCAGTGCATTACTTATATTTACATTTGAGTCATTTAGCAGACACTCTTATCCAGAGTGACTTAGAGTTAGTGCATTCATCTTAAGATATCTACATGGGACAACCACATATCACAGTCCTTGTAAGTACATTTTTTCCTCAATAAAGTAGCTGCCAGCAAAGTCAGAGTTAGAAAAGGGGAAAACTGAATTATTGTGCTCATCGTTTGCATATTTCCTCACCAAAGTGGCCCTTGTGTATTTCCTGTAGCATTTCTTTGCATAGTGTCATGGGAATGACAAACGTGTTGCCTTTGAGCATGATGTCATCCACAACGCTGAGCTCTGCTCTGCACATCCACTAATCCTCCACTTGGACAGTTGTTTTTCTGTGCAGGCCATCCTTTCAGTATTGTTTCTTTCAAGTCGTCATTGGTTGGTCAGCTGCAGTCTCTCTTTTCATCTGCTCCATTCTCTCTGCAGACACAGGAAGTGATGCTACGATCATGTCGACGTAGTTCAGTGGCTTGGACATGATTGACACCAATGGTTTGTGGTCGGTTTCTACTTCGAAGGCTTGTCCGTAGACATATCGGTGAAACCTTTCGCATGTGTATGTGCTCGCCAGTTGTTCTTTCACTATTTGTGAGTACCTTGTTTCTCCGCCTGGTAAGGCTCTGGATGCATAAGTGACGGGTTGCCAGGTGTCGTCATTCTGTCACAGAAGAACTGCTCCTTAGACCAAACTGTGCAGAAACTGCAGAAATCTTTGCACTTTTATCTGGATCGTAGAACCTGAGCATTGGCTCTTCTGTGATAGTCTTTTTCAGGTTTTCAGTTTTCCTGCTCATGGGACCTTTCCCATTCATTGTTCTGTTCCAGAAGACATCTGAGTGGTGCGGACTGTGGTGACAGAGTTATGAACTTTGCAATGTAGGTGATCATGTCCATGTAGCGTCCTTGTTCTGCGGGTGCTCCATACTGTTGATTGCTGATCTTTTCCTTTTTTTTGACTCCCTTCTCTGAGAGTACGTCTCACACGAAGGTAAATGTTTTCACACCAAACTTGCATTTGTTCTTGTTTAATTTCAGGTTGACTTTCCATGTCAGGTCCAGCACTTGTCTCATTCTTGCGTTGTGTTCTTCTTTTGTGGACGCTCAGATGATGATGTCATCCATCACGGTCTCAATCAATCAATCAAATGTATTTATGAAGCCCTTCTTACATCAGCTGATGTCACAAAGTGCTGTACAGAAACCCAGCCTAAAACCCCAAACAGCAAGCAATGCAGGTATAGAAGCACGGTGGCTAGGAAAAATTCCCTAGAAAGGCCGGAACCTAGGAAGAAACCTAGAGAGGAACCAGGCTATGAGGGGTGCCCAGTCCTCTTCTCGCTGTGCTGGGTGGAGATTATAACAGAAATGGCCAAGATGGTGGCCATTGGCTGACTAAATACTTTCTTGCCCCACTGTATTCACTGCTCTATCCAAAGTTAAATATTGCTCTCCCAGCAATCTTTCCTTGAGTCTATTATCACGTATGCTACAGACTATCCTGTCTGTCACTATTGAGTCTTTCAGATTTTCAAATTCACACGTTTTGCTCAGTGTGTTCAACTCAGCCAAGTGCTGGTCAAAACTGACTCCCTGTTCCTGATCATGAGTGAAAAACTCAGTCAATGTCAAATTTGCCTCATCTAGCTGGAAGCTATTATAAATGTCCAATGCATCCTCCCAATTTGTCATCATCTCCCCCTGCTCCACAGGCTGCTAGGTAGATATTGAATCTCTGCTTGAAACATTTCCAATTGTCGGCTGTTAACTGCATAGGAGTAGGAGGACTAAGCCTATCCATGATGGGGAACAGGTTCTGTAGCTTGCTCATCAACTTCCTCATCAACAGATTCCAATGCAGCCTCTCTCTCTCACTGCTGTCACTCTCAGTGCTGCGGCTCATTAACATCACTCATCTTTTTTTGTTATCATTTATTTATATATTTTTTAAGGGGTGGATCAGCTTAACATTGCGGAAAGATTGTTGCTTCCAGCAATGTAATTGTCTGCATCATTTCCAATCCCCCATAATTTTGGGGGGTAAATATATATATCCATATACATACACATATGCATACACATATATACAGTGGGACAAAAAAGTATTTAGTCAGACACCAATTGTGCAAGTTCCACTTAAAAAGATGAGAGAGGCCTGTAATTTTCATCATAGGTACACTTCAACTATGACAGACAAAATGAGAAAAAAAATCCAGAAAATCACATTGTAGGATTTTTTATGAATTTACACCATTACCTACTGTGAAGCATGGGGGTGGAAACATCATGCTTTGGGGCTGTTTTTCTGCAAAGAGACCAGGACGACTGATCCGTGTAAAGGAGAGAATGAATGGGGCCATGTATCGTGAGATTTTGAGTGAAAACCTCCTTCCATCAGCAAGGGCATTGAAGATGAAACGTGGCTGGTCTTTCAGCATCACAATGATCCCAAACACACTGCCCGGGCAACGAAGGAGTGGCTTCGTAAGAAGCATTTCAAGGTCCTGGAGTGGCTTAGCCAGTCTCCAGATCTCAACCCCATAGAAAATCTTTGGAGGGAGTTGAAAGTCCGTGTTGCCCAGCAACAGCCCCAAAACATCACTGCTCTAGAGGAGATCTGCATGGAGGAATGGGCCAAAATACCAGCAACAGTGTGTGAAAACCTTGTGAAGACTTACATAAAACGTTTGACCTCTGTCATTGCCAACAAAGGGTATATAACAAAGTATTGAGATAAACTTTTGTTATTGACCAAATACTTATTTTCCACCATAATTTGCAAATTAATTCATAAAAACTTTAAAAAATTCACCTGCAAACCCTACCACCCTTCCCGCAATTGGAGTAAACGATAACACTTAGGCTTCTACCTTCAGTTTATACATCGTATACACAATTTACAGTCACAATCTATTTTACAATAGTTCTATTTGGTTTGTTTTTAGTCCTTCCTCTATTTCTGATATCCATCCAGTTTGATTTCTATTTGCAACTGTGCTATTTCACAAAATCTCTGAACCTATATACATTTTACAGACCCCGTATGTTTTACATTGGTTATCTTGTTATTAGTCCCACCCTTCAGGCTCCATTCAATCCCTCCCATCTATCTCTCAACACCATCCGTTTTGGATGTCTCTTTGCCATTATTTTTCAACTGTGCTGTGATGCTTCACAAAAGTACTGAACCTTTCTATTCTCATAGCTTCTACAGATTGTAAATTAACGATAAACATTTTTGCTAAAATAATGATTATATTATTGATTGATTGATTATGGCTTTTCAAATTACCCAGTATTGCTATCTGCAGTGTTAGTTCTAGGCAAATGTTGCAATTCTTCAGCCATTCCTGGACCTGTGACTAAAAACGAGCTACATATGGACTATTCTGGCCTTGAGTTGCGTTCCCATGCAAAACTAGACAGATAGCTAACAACTAAGTCTTCCATAAAACTCCCAAGGCGTGAATTTTCTTGAATGAATATATTGAAAACGTTTATGTTGTGAAACTGGAAAATACAGAAAATAATATACTTTAGTGTTCAATTCACACCGACATACTGTAGCTGTACATTATACATTTGAAGTTGCATAAACACAAAGCACGTGCTAAGGTACCATGCATCTGGCATGATGCCAAGCTAATTGTTACTCATATGGTAATTGGCTAACTCCTTTCATTGCTCTAATAATGTACAACCATCTATGTAGAATAACAAAGCATGTTACACTAGAAACAGTAACAAAACTACAGTATTGTTTATTTTAATAATTCGTTTGCATGACGCACGAGCAAAGTAATACAGCTAACGACATACATGAAAGGCATTGCAATTTGTGTGAATAAATGCAACCAACCAACATTGATATGTAAGCAACTCTATCAATAACAAAATTATCATCACTAGCTAAATGCTTGAATCGAATTTAAAAACAAATATTTTCCAAGGCTGAAGTGTGACAAGAAATAACTACACTGAAAGACCTGCACCGTGCGTTGTTTTTAGCTGCTTCTATGCGTGCAGAACGAATTCTCTACTTCCTGTTTGCGTAGTCTTTCTAAGTACCAGAAAGCTTCACTAGGGGGCGAGTAACACCATGGAACACAATGAAAATACATTTTAACCATTGTAATAAAATAATCTGTTACCTTCTAACAGGATGGCAGCACATGGACAATACCAAAATAAATGATTTAATGACTCTGCCTCCTCACAGCAAAGATTGAATCCCTCATGTATATAACATTCTATTGGTTGCAAGAATTTTGTACAGTAATTTAAATAGATTTTTTTTTTTTTTTTTTTAAATCCGGCGTTGTTTTGTGTATGAATTCATAAACCATGTGCCATGGAATGGGTACATCAAAAGTCTCTTCCCAACTATTTTGCCATTTATATGGCACAGCTGTCAGTTTCTTGTTCCTTAAATGAAATTGGTATATGTTTTTATTTATCACACTTTTCTTTAACCATTTCGGTTCTTTAATACAGGGCCGACATACACACACACACACCCCCACACACACACACACACACACACACACACACACACACACACACACACACACACACCTGTGCCAGCTGTAATCTTATTTCTGTTTCATCCCCCTCACACCGTGCTCCTGCTCACCACATACCTGATGATTGATGCACAGCAGGAGGGAGAGGAAAGAGGGAAGGAGAAAGTAAATTAGAAAGAAGAATAGAGAAAATAGATAAGAAGTAAGAAGAGATAGAGGAAGAGAGAGCGAGTTATTTAGCGTTTCTGCGAAAGATCATTGTAATGTTGTAGTCGCTTTAGACCTCATTGGTGACCTGGTGGGTGGCCAGATTTAAATGACCATTTGCAGCGATAGAGAGAGGTGGAGAATAGTGATAGTGGTTGTGGATGTCTGGGTAACTCTCTTTTTTTTCCATGGCAAATGCCATGAGATGAGGGAGTGAGGGAATGGGTTTCTGTCCCAAATGGCACCCTAGTCCCTATATAGTGCACTGCTATTGGCCTTGGTCAAACACTATAAATGAAATAGGGTGCCATTTGGGACGCAACCCTGCCCTGGTGTTCATGTCCTGGAGCTGATACCAGACCCTGGACACTAAATCGATATGCATCACAAAGACTGGGGGAATTTATGGTCTCTATCGATCCTCAGTGTAACCCCTCCCACAGACATCACACTACAGCACAGCCACAGACCAGAGCAGCCGAGCATGAATCATCATCACACAGCCTAGACCAGAGCAGCCGAGCATGTTGACTCCAATGGCTGGATGTACTTCGGGTGGTAAAACATTCTTGATACACACGGGAAACTGTTGAGCATGAAAAACCCATCAGGGTTGCAGTTCTTGCCACAAACTGGTGCGCCTGGCACCTACTACTATACCCTGTTCAAAGACACTTAAATCTTTTCTCTTGCCCATTCACCCTCTGAATGGCACACACACACAATCCATGTCTCAATTGTCTTAAGGCTTATTTCACCTGTCTCCTCCCCTTCATCGACACTGATTGAAATGGATTTAACAAGTGACAAGAGGGATCATGGCTTTCACTGGGCTTTACTGGTCAGCCTGTCATGGAAAGAACAGGTGTCCTTAATGCTTAAGTGTGTATATAGTGCACTACTTTTGACCAGAGCCCTATAGACTCTGGTCAAAATTAGTGCACTATATTGGGGATAGGGTGCAATTTGGGATGCAAACTGTGTCTCCTCCCTATATTGATTTAAACTAGGCCACACTGTAAACCCTGTAAAGGTCTTTTTAACTCAAATACTAGAAAAATGAAATGTCATTATTACTTAAATTGTTAATGTGATACTGAGAAGTCACACCAAGTACATTGTTTAAAAATATCACGCTTTACCCAGCATGCTCTACTGCAGGAATACTTTTTAATATCTGTGTTTTTGCATGTACGTACATTGAGTGATTGATTGAGTCAATGTTATGCTACACGTATTTTGTAAACTAAACCAATTATTGAATTTTTGCACCCGTCACTGAAATGGTTGTTCCAGTTTAAGTAGGTTCCTCCCACTGTTATTAATCTTGAATCATTATGAATGCTGGTTGTCAGTGAATAGAAATGTCAACTGTTGCTTGTTATATTCCAATAGGAATTACACTTTGTAAGTCAGCATAATGTGATTTATAGTTAGGGTTAAAACATTCTGGTAAGTATCCTGGGTTTTCTGGAAATCCTGGTTGGAACATTACTGATTCGGCTAATGCAGCCACGTTGATGACAGGTGTATAAAATTGAGCACACAGCTATGCAATCTCCAGAGACTAACATTGGCAGTAGAATGGCCTTACTGAAGAGCTCAGTGACTATCAACGTGGCACCGTCATAGGATGCCACCTTTCCAACAAGACAGTTCGTCAAATTTCTGCCCTGCTAGAGCTACACCAATAAACTGTAAGTGCTGTTATTGTGAAATGGAAACGTCTAGGAGCAACAACAGCCGCAAAGTGGTAGGCCACACAATCTCACAGAACGGGACCGCCGAGTGCTGAAGCGCGTAGCTCATAAAAATAGTCTTTCCTCGGTAGCAAAACTCACTAATAAGTTCCAAATGGCCCCTGGAAGCAACGTCAGCACAAAAACTGTTCGCCGGGAACTTAATGTAATGGGTTTCCATGGCTGAGCAGCCGCACACAAGCCTAAGATCACCATGCACAATGCCAAACATTGGCTTGAGTGTAAAGCTCGCCGCCATTGGACTCTGGAGTAATGAAAATGCGTTCTCTGGTGAGATGAATCACGCTTCACCATATGGCAAATCCGAAGTACAAATCGGGGTTTGGCGGTTGCCAGGAGAATGCCACCTGCCCCATTGCATAGTGCCAACTTTAAAGATGGATAGAGGAGGAATAATGGTCTGGGGCTGTTTTTCATGGTTCGGGCTAGGCCCCTTAATTCCAGTGAAGGGAAATCTTAACTCTACAGCATACAATGACATTCGCAACGATTCTGTGCTTTCAACTTAGTGGCAACAGTTTGGGTAAGGCCCTTTCCTATTTCAGCATGACAATGCCCCCGGGCACAAAGCGATGTCCATGCAGAAATGGTTTGTAGAGATCAGTGTGGAAGAACTTGACTGGCCTACACAGAGCCCTGACCTCAACCCCATCAAACACCTTTGGGATGAATTGGAACGCCGACCGCGATCCAGGAGTGATCGCCCAACATCAGTGCCTGACCTCACTAATACTCTTGTGGCTGAATGGAAGCAAGTCCCAGCAGCAATGTTCTAACATCTAGTGGAAAGCCTTCCCAGAAGAGTGGAGGCTGTTGTAGCAGAAAAGAGGGGACCAACTCCATATTAATGCCCATGATTTCGGAATGAGATGTTCAATGAGCAGGTGTCCACATTCTTTTGGTCACGTAGTGTATATGTATCGGTTCAATTATAATGATAATTTTGACCTAGGAAATCACTTGTTGAAGACGGCCAAAGGACTGAAAATGAACAACTATCTCTCTATCACTAACAAATACCGTCATGGGGTGGTAACTCTACAATTCAACTGAGAAGTCTAGGCACACTGGAAATTATTGGAGGGGTGGCTTAGTGGGGGCCCTAAATATAAGTATACGTTAAATATGCGTTTGTATTCCTCCTCATATGATGGCAGTACTGCTCACTTCAGCTAATTTAGCTTCTTAACTTGTTTTTTTTTTAGGTAATCGGTTTACTCAAAATGATTGAGTAGCCAGAACTTATCCGGTTTTACAGTGCGGTGGGCCACTCAAGGCACAGGCCTGTGGTCCTGTATCACCTGGTGGTCCTGTATGGCTCAGTTGGTAGAGCATGGTGCTTGCCACCCATATGTAAAATGTATGCATACATGACTGTAAATCGCTTTGGATAAAAGCAAGTGCTAAATGGCATATAATTATTATTATATTAGCATTAATCTCAACATTAGACCATGCACTTTTAGGGGTCTGAGGCATCATCCCAAATTGCATCATATACCCTAAATAGTAAACAACTTTTGACTAGAGCCTTATGAGCTCTGGCCACAAGTAGCGCACTACATACGGAATAAGGTTCTATTTGGGACGCAGTTGGAAAATGTGGAACTTAGTGAGTGAATTAAGTCAAGTTTGGTATTTATTTAGGGAATGGGGCACATTAACCCAAGTGTCCCTACCTGTCTTAGTTTTCAGTGTGGCATAAAATTAAAAAAATATCTTGGTCATTTAATTACGTGCTTAATCTGCCTAAAAGTAATTTCTGCACCACTGGGACCAGGCTATCAATCAATGGAAATGATGACACTTACAAATAAAATATATGATTAAGTTTGATCAATGATGAAGTGTCAGGCTATCAAGTATCAGGCTACTGTGTGTGTGTGTGTGTGTGTGTGTGTGTGTGTGTGTGTGTGTGTGTGTGTGTGTGTGTGTGTGTGTGTGTGTGTGTGTGTGTGTGTGTGTGTGCAGAGCAATCTGTTCACATGTTTGCGTGCGACGGGGGGGGGAATCTATTTCACGTTGTTTGTAACAGAAGAGGGGTTATTCAGCTCAAGGAAAAACAGTGATTACAATTGAACCTCCAATCTAACAGGGAGCGTGATGATAAGTATTCTACCTTTTTCTTAGACTAATCTAAATGGAATATTTTCAAGGGCAGAGGTCCCTAATGTGAAATGAAACCACAGAAAAACTCCAGAGGCTCAAAAACCAAGAGAAAATTGGCCCAAAATGAAAATGCGTAAATTTGTCTGATTATAAATGTCAACCGTTTGTGTGTCTCTGTGCGTGTGTGTGCATGCCTGCATGTGTGTGCATTTGTGTGTTACCTCACAGTTTCGGTGAGATGGCATGAGTCAATGAAAGCCCTACAGAATCCTCTCTCCCTGTGGCTCATAGCTTGTTTATCTCCCACTGTCTCTGTTCTGGGAGCTTTGCTGTGATTGCTCTGTGTATGGCTGGCAGATGTTTGTTTAGAGCAGTGGTTCCCATACTGTGGGGTCAGGGGATTTTTTTTTAAAGCAACTCAGTCCGGCTTTCAACTTACTCTTCAAAGTTGTGTTAGTAGAATGCACAAGGTACAATTTCGAAATTTAGTGGCGCATCATCAGTTTTCGTCTTGTCATGCATACCTTAGAGAGCTATTTATTAATTGTGAGAAATATCCAGATCAATTAGCCCATGTCAGCTAACGTTTTGTAGCTAGGTTTTTTTAGCCCCTAGATTTGTTGATATGTTTGAGTCACTCATTAATACACGTTAGACTTGGCAAAATGTATAGAATTGCAAGACAATGAGCTTTAAAACAACTAAATGTTCTCTGCACCCTATGACACAATGTATACGTTATACACCTGCACAATTTCTCTCCACCAATGAGAGGGGTGTGAACAGTTTGTGTCAAGAACAGTACTTGTGCCCATAGAAACAGACGTGGCACGTGCACGCGGGGGGGGTTGGGAACCCCTGGTTTAGAGGTACAGGACCCTCCCCCCCCCCCACACACACACACACACACACACACACACACACACACACACACACACACACACACACACACACACACACACACACACACACACGCACACACACGCACACACACTCTCTCTCTTTCTCTCTGCTCCAGCTTCAGTGACACCCTCAGATCTGATTTACCCCACTCCATTCACTGGACTCTCTCCATTCCATCTCCCCTCCAAACAGCAGTCCAGCTGTCATAAATACAGGGGCGGTCGATAAAGACACAGGGAAGGTTGATTGGGAAAGGGTGGCTCTCACAAATATGCTCCTGTCCACAATAGCATGAATTAATGAAAAGAAATGAATGAATGAATTGAACGAACAAATGCATGAGAAAACAAAGAAATTAATGAATTATCTTTTTATTTTCATGTCAACTATTTACCCGTCCCTTACGTGATTAATGCAACTCTCCACTCCTCTCCACCCCATTTGAATTCATACTGTATACTGTACTTCTTGACATCTCTACTTGTATTTCATTATATCTCTATACTCCTTGTACATTTAAAATCCCATCACGCACCTATGTCTGCCCCCACATAGACTTATATTGAATCGTCAATCTTCTCCACTGTCACAAACTATTCATAAAGCCACGTCGAGCATCCATTGAGAGCCTATCAGTGCCAAGTAGGCCATTAAATCAGTGATAGATGCTTTGCTCATCGTAGTGCGTGTTGTTGACCATAGACATACAGTATATCATTGTTGTTGACATCTGGGGCTGATCTGACCTCTGACCATAAGTGATCTAAAACCAATGGGAACAAAACAGTAGCAGGGCCTGAGTCAACCAGGGTGGTGTTCAGTAGGGAGAATATATTTTGAAATGGGGATGTCCTATATATTATTTCATCTTAGTGCACGTGTTGGCTGTCTTCTGGAGCATATTGTTCTGACTATAAGAGGTCTCACTGGGCCTTAAGTTAACTTGGTCTTAATAACTCTATTTGAGAGTCCGCCGAGGCCAAGAGAGGTTAGCCGACCAAGGGATCTAGTATCCATTTCATCTCTGTCTCGGCAGCAGTAGTATGTTTACTAAGTAATGTCAGACTCTGAGCTGAGGTAAACATGTATGGCTTAATTGCCTTGATAAGTTTAGTGTTAGACATTACTGTCCAAGTGCTAAGAGTAGAGACCAGTAGTGACGAATAGGGACTAATTGAGACTAGCGGAGACCAGACTAGAGGATTATGCTTGCACTTATGTAAGGTAAGACCAGGGGAGACTAGAGGAAACCAGGGGAAACTAAAGGAGAATAGAGGAGACCAGGGGAGATTAGAGGTAACTAGAGGTAACTAGAGGTGACTATATGAGACTAGAGGAGACTAGAGAAGACAAGAGAAGACCAGGGGAGATTAGAGGTAACTAGAGGTGACTATATGAGACTAGAGGAGACTAGAGAAGACAAGAGAAGACCAGGGGAGACTAGAGGAGACCAGAGGAGACTAGGGGAGACTAAATGAAACTGGAGGAGACCTGGGGAGACCAGTAGAGACCAGGCCAGAACAGAGTATCCTAGCTCATCTCAGGGGTAAAATCATGTTTACTCCGAACTGAGGCTTAATATTTAATGTTCAATTGCCTTCTCTTCCTCAGCCTCCCCCTATTTTATTAGCGTCTTCATGAATATTTATAAGCCCAGGCATCTGCTAAGGGACTTATTTATCGCAACGCTCACATTCAGCACATTTTCTTTCCCCACCAGCAACCCACTACCAACGGCTGCTTGCATTTCCCTTCCTTCCTCGTGGCTTTCTTTATTTGCTTGTTTTTTTTTGCTCTATAAATGACTGTTATGATGAATGCCCAATTACACAACAATTCTTACCGTGAAGCATAGGGCAAAACCCCCTAAAGTAATGACAGTAAAGAGCGGTTTGTGTGTGTGAACAGTAATAACTCTCCTCTCAGAGAGGTGGTGCCAATAACCGTGTTGTTGAACATGGCCAAGTCTAACCTTGTCTAACCCTGCCTGTGTTTACAACACTCTGTTCTGTGTTTATCTAACCTCGCCTAGTGCCTTCATGTACAACAAGCTGTATTTCTCAATGCACTGGGATGGACTGTTTCCCTGGGCTTCTCTATAGAAACTATAGTTTCACTACAGTTACATTTTCTGAGAATCAAATCAAATCAAATGTATTTATATAGCCCTTCGTACATCAGCTGAGATCTCAAAGTGCTGTACAGAAACCCAGCCTAAAACCCCAAACAGCAAGCATTGCAGGTGTAGAAGCACGGTGGCTAGGAAAAACTCCCTAGAAAGGCCAAAACCTAGGAAGAAACCTAGAGAGGAACCAGGCTATGTGGGGTGGCCAGTCCTCTTCTGACTGTGCCGGGTGGAGATTATAACAGAACATGGCCAAGATGTTAAAATGTTCATAAATGACCAGCATGGTCGAATAATAATAAGGCAGAACAGTTTAAACTGGAGCAGCAGCACGGCCAGGTGGACTGGGGACAGCAAGGAGTCATCATGTCAGGTAGTCCTGGGGCATGGTCCTAGGGCTCAGGTCAGTTGATGTCTTTGACATAACTATCTGGCTTTGTTAGACTTTCAAAACTATCAAACAAATCATTTGTGACCTACTGCTGCAATTGGATTTCCTGTCATTTTGAAGAAATCGAAGAATACTTTGGTGTCCATTTTCTTGCAATGTGAAGCATCTATTCCATGGCATATCTCTTCCTAGAAACCCACGTAGCTCAAGTTCACTACCAAGGTCACTCCTTTCTCTCGCTATAGCTCAGTCTCCTTAAGCTTCTACCTGTAGTTGAGGTAGTATCAGACTCTGAACTCAGATCTGATGTAGTTGTCACTCAGTGTCTGTAGGGTCAATGTGTGGCGAGTCTATCTAGCTATTTCACCGGTCCACGATGATGGCCCCTAAGACTATTTGACTCTATGGCCACCCTGTCTAGTGTACACTCCTCCCCACACCCCGTATCCCCAGCCCCTAGAGACATAGGTAACGACTGGACTCTCCATCTCTTCATCTACCCCCTCCCCCTTGTTCTAATGTGGATGTCCCTCGAGACTCTTTGACACTTCGTCTCTATGGCTGCATTTAGACAGGCAGCCCAATTCTGAAATTTGTTTTACTAATTGGTCTTTTGACTAATCACATCACATCAGATCTTTACGAATCAGATCCTGTTCAGAGCTGATCCAAATTGTCAAAAAAATGGGACTGCCTGTCTAAACGCAGCCTATGTCCCACTCTGGCTAGTGTTCACCATCCCCTCATCCTAACTTATCCTCAGCCCCCTAGCGATATAAGCAACCACTGGACTCTTTCTCTCTGTCTCGCAATCTCCCCCACCCCCATGGTGATGGACCCTGAGACCTCTTTGACACTATCTCCATATGAAACCCCCCATGGCTCCTGCTTGTTCCCTCATACCTCCCCTTGAGATCTCTGCTTCCACTCTGGACTCTTTATCCCTGTTATGGGAAAGAAACTATACTATGAAACAAAAATAAATTATATAAAGCATGATCGTAAAAAGCTTTGGAGCACCTTAAATGACATTTTGGGGAAAGGCTAACTCGACTCCATCATTCATTGAATCAGATTTCTCATTCATTACAAAACCCACTGATATTGCCAACTACTTTAATTACTTTTTCATTGGCAAAATAAGCAAACATAGATATGAGTTGTCAGCAACAAACGCTGACACTACACATCCAAGTATATCTGATCAAATTATGATAGATGTGAAAAAATTATTGTTGTTTATTAACAATGACAAGCCACCGGTGTCTGACAATCTGGATGGAAAATTACTGAGGGTAATGTAACGGTTTTCTTCCGCTGAAAGAGAGGAGGACCAAAATGCAGCTTGGTTAGTGTTTAACATCTTTAATATAGATGATAACCGAGAACACTACAAAATAACAAATGTGAAAACCGAAACAGTCCTATCTGGTGCAATGACACAAAGACAGAAGACAATCACCCACAAAATACCCAAATAACATGGCTGCCTAGATATGGTTCCCAATCAGAGACAACGACAGACAGCTGCCTCTAATTGAGAACCAATCTAGGGAACCATAGACATACAAAACTACCTAGAAAGGAAACAGCCCCATAAACATACAAAACCCCTAGACCAGATGAAACACATAAATCCCCCATGTCACACCCTGACCTAACCAAAATAATAAAGAAAACAAAGATAACTAAGGCCAGGGCGTGACAGGTAATAGCGGACGATGTTGCCACTCCTATTTGCCACTTCTTCAATTTAAGCCAACTAGAAAGTGTGTGCCCTCAGGCCTGGAGGAAAGCTAAAGTCATTCCGGATAAAATGGTGTTCGGCCAGATACATGCTGTTTCACAGTAAACAAATTGACAATAGACTTTCAACACACTTACAGGGAAAGACATTCAACAAGCACAGAACTTACACAAATGACTGATGATTGGCTGAGAAAATGTATGATAAAATGATTGTGTGGGATGTCTTGTTAGACTTCAGTGCAGCTTTTGACATTATCGATCATAGTCTGCTGCTGGAAAAACGGATGTGTTATGGCTTTACCCCCCTTGCTATAATGTGGATAAAGAGTTACTTGTCTAACAGAACACAAAGGGTGTTCTTTAATGGAAGCTTCTCAAACATAATACAGGTGGAATCGGGAATTCCCCAGGGTAGCTGTTTAGGCCCCTTATTTTTTTCAATCTTTACTCATGACATGTTACTGGCTGTTTCTATGTATGCGGATGACTCAACACTATTTACGTCAGCTACTACAGCAACTGAAATGACTGCAACACTTAACAAAGAGCTGCAGTGGGTTTCGGAATGGGTAGCAAGGAATAAGTTAGTCCTAAATATTTCCAAAACTAAAGCATTGTATTTGCGACAAATCATTAAACCCCAAACCTCAACTACATCTCATAATGAATAATGTGGAAATTAAGCAAGTTCAGGTGACTGGATTGTAGTAACCCTGGATTGTAAATTGTCTTGGTCAAAACATATTGATACAACAGTAGCTAAGATGGGGAGAAGCCTGTCCATAATAAAGTGCTGTTCTGCCTTTTTAACACTATCAACAAGACAAGTCCTACAGGCCCAAGTTTTGTCGCACCTAGACTACTGTTCAGTAGTGCGGTCAGGTGCCACAAAGAGGGATTTAGGAAAAATGCTGTTGGCTCTGAATAAGGCAGCACGGCTGGCCCTTAAAAGTACACAGAGAGCTAACATTAATGACATGCATGTACATCTCTCATGGGTCAAGGGTGAGGAGAGATTGACTTCATCACTACTTGGTTTTGTAAGAAGTGTTACAAGCTGAATGTACCGAGCTGTCTGTTTAAAATACTTGCACACAGCTCGGACACACATGCATACCCCACAATGCATGCCACCAGAGGTCTCTTCACAGTACCCAAGTCCAGAAAAGACTATGGGAGGTTCACAGTACTACATAGAGCCATGACTACATGGGACTCTATTCCACATCAGGTAACTGATGCAAGCAGTAGAATCAGATTTAAAAAACAGGTAAACAATACACCTTATGGAAGAGTGGGGACTGTGAAGAGACTCACACAAAGATACAGACACATGCATACGCATACATTGTAATATTGTTGTATGGTGGTATTAAACATTTTGTATTGTAGATATGTAGTGGTGCAATAACGTTACTGTTATATGATGTTTATTCCTTTGTTTTATATGTGATGTAAGGGATTTAATATGTTCGGACCCCAGGAAGAGTAATAAATACAAATGTCTATGGACATGTCATCCGACATCCTTCTTCCATGCTTGGGTAGCCATGACCCCTGACCCTGCCTGTCCTGCTCTGACCATATTCAGAAGGCTCTCCAGAGGGACATTACAGGTCAGAATAACTAATTGAACCACCTCTAACAGCTCACAACAGCCCTAACAAACACAGCAGCTAAACAAAATAGAAAATAACAACTTTAGAACGTTTAATTAATCCATAGCTAGGAATGCCGGGAGCTGAGAATGAAGAGAGCTTATCAATTATCAAAGCAACAAAAACACAACTCTCATTCTGATCTGTATCATTTCTCAGTCTGTTTCATGAATACAGAGAGAATACATTTAACAAGATGCCATTTGTGTGTGTGTGTGTCTGTGTGTATGTGTGTATAGCGCCACAGGGGTGTTTGTGAGAGTCTAGCGGGTGAAGAGAGGGGGGTGGTAGATGTGTTAGATACATACTTAACATGCAGAGTCATGATGCTGACCTAGCGTGGTGAAATTTGATTTGCTGTGTGTGTGTCTGTGTATCCAATGCGTGTGTGTGTGTCTCAGAGGTCTGGCTGGTGCCTGCTGGGCCGGCCATTAGAAAAACAACGACAGAACATAGGCATGCCAGGGAGATCAAAGGTGACGTTCGTAGGGATTAGAAAACAAATTATCATCTCTTCCCCTCTCCTCCTTTCTCCTCTCTCTTTTCTCTATCTCCTCTCTTGCTCTCTCACTCTTTCTCTCTCTCTCAATGTAATTAATTTACCTCTCTCCCCAGTCCCTCTCCCCCAGCTTCTCTCTCTCTCTCAATGTAATTTATTTACCTCTCTCCCCAGTCCCTCTCCCCCAGCTTCTCTCCCTCTCAATGTAATTTCTTTAAAATCTCCCAGTCCTTTTCCCCCAGCTTCTCTCGCTCTCTCAATGTCATTTCTTTACCTCCCAGTCCCTTTCCGCCAGATTCTCTCTCAGTCCCTTTCCCCCAGCTTCTCTCTCTCTCTCTCTCTCAATGTAATTTCTTTACCTCTCTCTCAGTCCCTTTCCGCCAGATTCTATCTCACTTTCTTAATGTCATTTCTTTACCTCTCTCCCAGTCCCTTTCCCCCAGCTTCTCTCACTTTCTTAATGTCATTTCTTTACCTCTCTCCCCAGTCCTTCTCCCCCAGCTTCTCTCTCTCTCTCTTAATGACATTTCTGCCTCTACCTCGCCTAGACACCAAATGACGACAAAGTAATTTGATGGAATGATTCATACAATATAATGGCCATTTCGACTTCGATTGAACTGAAGGACTTTGAGGTGCGCTGCGTGGAGATTAAATAAAATGTTCCTTCTCGTTGCCATCTGCCTGCCCAATGACTTTATCAACATGGAATTCACACAGCGAGTGGCAGCACGTCACAAGGTCAATCAATCCCATTTATTTATAAGTCTTTTTACATTAGCATATGTCACAAAGTGCTTCTTCAGAAACCTAAAACCTCAAGCAATGCAGATGTAGAAGCATTATGGCTAAGGAAAAACTCCCTAGAAAGGCTGAACCTAGGAAGAAACATAGAGAGGAACCAGGCTCTGAGGGGTGGCCTGTCCTCCTCTGGCTGTGCCGGGTGGAGATTATAAGAGTACATGGCCATTAAGGCTAGATCGTTCTTCAAGATGTTAAAAGCCGAGCATTCAGAGGTTGTGACAGCAGGAGAGAGAGAGAGGGAGAGGGTTGAAACAGTAGGTCCGGGACAAGGTAGCACAACTTGTGCAAAATGAGCCAAAACCCCTTGGTTTAGAGGGCATGTTGCAAGTTAAATTTGCCAATATACAGTACCAGTCAAAAGTTTGGACACACCTACACATCAGTTTTTTTTTACTCTACATTGTAGAATAATAGTGAAGATATCAAAACTATGAAATAACACGTATGGAATTATGTAGTAGCCAAAAAAAGTGTTATAAACAAATCTAAATATATTTGAGATTCTTCAAAGTATCCCCCCTTTGCCTTGATGACAGCTTTGCACACAAAATAGTAAAAAGGAAGAAAAACCTTTGAATGAGTAGATTTATCCAAACTTGTGACTGGTACTGTTAATGGAAAGCTTTTGGGGGGGAGCAGCAACATGTGTTTTTTTTACGCATGTCCGCGAGTAAGTAAGTGCTATGATTTTGCCTGTTTGACATTCATTCAGGTGAAGACTCTGGAGCTGACTGGGGACACCATCTGGTGATGAGGCTGGTTCTACAAACAAGTTACTCCGTGGCCTGAAGTTCCAGAATAAAATGCAAAGGATTTTCTTGAAGGTTATTGTCTCTTTTATATGTGTACTATATTTGCTAAGCTATTCGTCTGATTGATAAAGTTGATACAAATTCCATTAAATAGCTAGCTAGATTAGAACTGCTGGGGGAAAGCTAGCTAACGTTACCTAACTCCTACCAATAGTCTGAGTTCACCACCTTAGCTAAGTAGACTGTAGCTAGGTTTCTAGAAAATAACATATATATATTTACTAGCTATAATACTCACTATTTTGAACACTTTTTATCAAGCTACTTTGTTCCTTTACCTATTTATTAAACTTCTTAGGGCTGAGATCTCGCTAAAGGGATCGATATGACAACAGCCAGTGAAAGTGCAGGGCGCCAAATTCAAAACAACAGAAATCCCATAATTAAAATTCCTCAAACATAGACGTATTTCACACCATTTTAAAGATACACTTCTTGTTAATTCCAACACAGTGTCCGATTTCAAATAGGCTTTACGGCGAAAGCACCACAAACGATTATGTTACGTCAGAGCCAAGTCACAGAAAAACACAGCAATTTTTCCAGCCAAAGAGAGGAGTCACAAAAATCAGAAATAGAGATAAAATTCATCACTAACTTTTGATGATGATGATCTTCATCAGATGACACTCATAGGACTTCATGTTACACAATACATATATGTTTTGTTCGATAAAGTTCATATTTATATAAAAAAAGCTCAGTATACATTGGCGCGTTATGTTCAGTAGTTCCAAAAACATTTGGTGATTTTGCAGAGAGCCACATCAATTTACAGAAATATTCATTATAAATGTTGATGAAAATACAAGTGTTATAAATGGAACTTTAGATACACTTCTCCTTAATGCAACCACTGTGTCAGATTTCAAAAAAGCTTTACGGAAAAACCATGCTATAATCTGAGTACGGCGCTCAGAGACCAAACAAGCAAAAAAGATATCCGCCATATTGTGCAGTCAACATTAGTCAGAAATAGCATTATATAAGTTCCGTTACGGTCCCCAGAAACATCTTTAGGATGTTTTTAACATAAATCTTCAATAATGTTCCAACCTGAGAATTCCTTTGTCTTCAGAAATGCGATGGAACTCGAGCTACCTCTCATGTGAACGAGCGTCACGAGCTCAAAGCATTCTGCCAGACCTCTGACTCATTCCCCTCTCATTCACCCCCACTTTACAGCAGAAGCATCAAACCAGGTTCTAAAGACTGATGACATCTAGTGGAAGCCTTAGGAAGTGCAACATGACCAATATCCCACTGTATCTTCAAGAGGGAATGAGTTGAAAAATGACCAACCTCAGGTTTCCCACTTCCTGGTTGGATTTGTTTCTCGGGTTTTTGCCTGCCATATGAGTTCTGTTATACTCACACACATCATTCAAACAGTTTTAGAAACTTCAGAATGTTTTCTATACTAATAATACTAATAATATGCATATATTAGCAACTGGGACTGAGTAGTAGGGAGTTTACTCTGGGCACCTCTGGACACCTTATTCAGCCAAGCTACTCAATACTGCCCCCAGCCATAGAAGTTTTAATGCACTGGTGACTGAAAAGTTTGGGTAGGAAAATGCCCCTCTTGATTTCACTGCAAATAGGCTGTTCTGGTATAATTTGGCTGAATAGGTGTCACGATCTTGGAAATGAATGGACCAAGGCGCAGCGTGAATTGAGTTCCACATCTTTAATTATAAAGTGAAACTAGAATCAAAATAACAAAACTTACAAAGTCCGTGACGACGTAGTACTCAAACACACAAACAATATCCCACAAATGCAGGTGGGGAAAAAGCCTACCTAAATATGATCCCCAATTAGATGGAACGATTACCAGCTGCCTCTAATTGGGAACCACACAAACCACCAACCTAGAAATCTATAAACTAGATAACCCCCCCCCAGTCACGCTCTGACCTAACCGAGGGCTCTCTTTGGTCAGGGCTTGAAAATAGGCTTGTTTTCATTTACAAGAGTGTTTCATTAGTTAAGTTACTGACTAATTCTAAATCGTATTCATGTTTTTTGGTGTTGTTGCATTGAAGGATGAAAAGGGAGTTTGATCACTAGAAAGCAGCATGCAGGCAGACCAGGGTCCGTATTCACAAAGCATCTCAGAGTAGGAGTACTGATTTTAGGATATGTTCAGCCTTTTATATCACAATGAATGATTACATTGACAAGGGGGAGCTAGTCCTAGATCACTATTCCTACTCGGAAAATGCTTTGTAAATACGGGCCATGGAAGAATGCTGTTGCCCCAATACCTTGCACAGCAGTCTTTCACCACAGGACCCTATAGGTATTACAGTCAAAGCTTAAGAACTGAATATTTGTATGTGAATTTCCATATAAATGATACTAACAAAACGGGTTGAGTTGTTCAGCAACATGTACTGTGAACATGACTTTGGAGATGAAAGGTACATAATACGTTTATTGTCATCTCCCTATCAGGCCACTGCGTGCTGTGACATGGGCTTGGATAGTGACACACATCTTCTTTATTAAGCTTCCTGACTGAATACTGGGGTTGTTCCGGAAGCAATGGCCTTACCTGGGAGTACAGCAACAGTCTCTCTGTCTCACAGCCAATCTGTCAACATGTACTGAATGTAGCCACTTAAATTCATACAAACTGTGTTGGGGAATAATCAGAATTGGTTGGTAACATAGGTAAGATGTTTTATATTCATAATATGTTTGTAAGTTACTTCTCATCAGAATGTTATTTTTGTATAATAGTGTGGCGGGGTTGCAGAATCTGTTCTATGTCAAGACTAAGTTGTTTGTGATAACTAACTCTGACGTGTGTGTGGTTTGCTCTCATGATTTGGTAAATAGAGGAAATTTCCACGACATTTGGCGACGAGGAGGGGATGTGAATCTTCACTCGGTGACCGTTCCTATGATCTAGGTAAATAAATCGTGCACGAGGGATCCCCTAAACTCAGGGATCTCAGGGAAACCACAAACCATTGCTTTTAACTAAGGGTATGCTGCTTTAAGTCTATTTTCCTATGACCATAGGGGTTAAATCATTTTTCTTTGTGGAATTTTTTTTCAGTTTAGTGATTTTAATTTGATTAAGTTAGTTGAAAGTTTGTTTTACAATTTTTTTAGTTTTGTTTTACATTACTCTCATACGGAGAGATGTGTGTAAAATATGGGGGAGGATTCCGTTGAATTGAAGTAATACAACTTAAGTGATATGTGAATGAGTGTATTGTATTGTTGAGTGTATTGTATTGTTGTGTTTGTTTTGTTCTATTCCCGAGGTATAGGTCTAACTTCTTGATCCTTGGCTCTACGATGGAGTTGACAGTGAGATGGGGAGTATAAACCAATTTGAAAGAATAGTTTCAATAGAATGTTTTGATATTCTCTGTGAAATATGTTTAGATATGTGTATTAAGAATAATTGGTAAAAGTAATAATTTATCATGTAGTTAATGAACTGAACTAAACTGTTGTTCTGATCTGTTCTTTCGAGGTTATCATGAAAAGAGACATCAGACGGTATCTTAATGCATGGAAGAGATAATTGGACCGAATGGTGTGTGTACCTCAAAACCCCTCTAACTGGCTGAAGAAGAGTGACAAAGGCGTTGAAGGAGGCTTTCCAAACCACTTCTACCGAGAGAAAAGAACCAAGCCAGAAATTGGTGTACAGTCTCAGATCTAAGCTATCAACTGCTTTCATGTTTCTCTCATACTGTGATGAGTCCACTTGGAGTGATCATGGAGAAAGATCTGTTCTAACATATTCTTATGATGCTGGTATATTGGTTGATGAATGGACAAGACATGAGTGGTAAAGATGAGACATTGAAATTGAGACATTATCATGGGCCGTCCACTTTGAACTGTAAAGCTATCTGAAGAAAAACGAAAGAGACGCCAGAAGATGCAGTGCCTGAGAGGGGGGGGGGGGGTTGGTCAACTGTGCCATTAAATTGTTTATACTTTTGTGGTATCAGGTTGATTGAAGAGGTCTACACCATGTAAATTGTAGTCATTTAGATTAAGAATGCATTGAGATACTGGTCTGTATTATAATCATGATTAAAAAAGTTAATAGTAGAATTATGGGATAATTATACTGAATGTAAGTAAATCTGCTAATATCGATGTGTGTTAAATTGAGGTTTTTACTTTGAGTGATAAGACAAATATGAATCACTGAGGAATGCTATTCTAAATATTGGTTGGATAAATAGTTGGGTTGTTACTTATGATTTGGAATATGAATGATTTCAATGACCTATTCTCTATTCCTAAGTATATTTCTGAGCATGAGGACTTAGAGGGATGTCTGTCCTATATGTTGTGAGGAGGCCTGTGTTTAGACACTGGTTCGCATGTAACTTAAAGAGCATAAATATGTTATGTTTTTATTTTCCTCAAATGGATTATTCTGTGTTATTAAACATGTGTTTTTGTCTTGTAGAGTAAAGGTTGTAAACTTAGTTTCAGAAGGGAGGAAGATTACATATAAGCTAAGGTATTTGACATTGAGGGGATTTGAATTTTTATATTGAGTATGTAATTAATATTCTGATTCTTTAGAAGGGACAATGTCCCTTGAGAGGGGAATGTTGGGGAATAATCAGAATTGGTTGGTAACATAGGTAAGATGTTTTATATTCATCATATGTTTGTAAGTTACTTCTCATCAGAATGTTATTTTTGTATAATACTGTGGCAGGGTTTGCAGTATCTGTTCTATGTCAAGACTAAGTTGTTTGGGCCGGAGAGAGGGGAGAGGTCAAGCGTGTATCTCTTGGTTCCACAATGTATGTGTGCCAGTCAGGGTGTCTCTGTGATCTTGTCAAGATAGGATGGATTTGATATATGCCTGTTGATGTGGAGGATTGGTTTATGGTTCTGAGTTTGAGAAAGGAGACAAAGCTGAACGATGAATTATGCCGATGCTGTCTTATCCTGTGTGTGTCTTTGCTATAAAGGACCTCAATTGAAATGTGGAAGGAACTCTCAGAGAATTCATTGATAGACACTGAATTGATCTGAGAGTCACAGGGTTGTGATAGAGCTCATATAAATAAAAATGGACTTTGTGATAACTAACTCTGACGTGTGTGTGGTTTGCTCTCACGATTTGGTAAATAGAGGAAATTTCCACGACAACTGCTAAGTACGCAAGTACGGACTTATATTCACTTTGTCCCATTCCTTAATCTTGTCTGGGATATATATTTTAGTTGAGACACCTGTATGATAAACATTAATACAAATATATTCACTCTGGCCATGATACTTGCATTTATTTTAGACCTTTGAATTGTATTTGTCTTGATGTTTAAGTTATCACAGAGGTTTTGTAAAAATGTGAAAACCGACATGACAAATACCCTCAGAGTTTTTCTTTTGTAATCTTACAATATGAGTGACTTGTTTATAGAACATTTTATTGCATTTGGCCATCCCCAAAATGTGGCCATTGAAAGTCTGTGGATAGCTGACAACAGGGTGGCAGGTTTTGTGATGTGCTGCTCTAGAGTTCCATAGACCAGTAGACTCACCTAGGGGAAAGGGGGGCGGACATAAGTTAGTTTTGATAAAAGTCTGGGAGATAGCATGAGTTGGAGTGAGTACAGTAAATCCAATCCAACCATTGACCCTGGATAATATGCTAGCGTCACACAAGCAGATGGCCATTGTGAGGTTTACATAGTGAATCAAATATACTTTTATGAGTGAAGCTTACTTCTCTGTGCTCCGGAGAGATCGCAGGTGGTTGGTCAAAAGGCTCTGGATGTCCTTGGACAGGATAGAAGTAGTGAGTGTGCTTGAAAGAGAGCCCTCACCCCTGACCAACCCTGGACCAGAGCCTTGTGCCTAACCTGCCAATCACAGTCTCTCTGACAGAGAGTTACTCCAGGGGTAGACATTTGTATGGTGCAAAGGGATTCTCCACTTCAATTTGAGTGTAGGTCTTGAAATTGTATAATGCAATGTAAGTTTAAAATTATATCATGACTTACCGGCACGGAGTGCTCCATGTTCCTGTAGATTGCAAGGTTCAACCTGAATGCAGAGACATTTCCTGGCTTAGAGTATGGTTGCATCTATCTCTGCCAGGCTCCAATAAACAATTAAAAAACCAACTTGCAAAGATTAACAAACTAAATTGTTTGCAGTATTTAGGATTCATGTATCCGTTTGCCTACTTCATGATTGATGCCTGATAATGACAATAGAGCGGTTGTCACTATTTACCACAGCCACAAAGTCATACATCCCGCCAAATAAATAATAATCATGCATGCCAGCAAAAACCACAACACAACACTAAACAATATATTAATTGCACTATAACAGTGACAAATGGTGCACACAAACTGTTAGGGCCTACATAAAGATGTTCCAACTGCAGAGCTTTCTTTTCAGCACCATGGGATGAATCCTTACCACTGCCACACCTGGCTATCAGTAGTGCCTTGTCTAGCAGCGAAACAGTTCATTCAGCCTCATTTACTGCCTTTAAAAAAATAGCTGACTTGCTTATTAAACAAATGTGGTTTCTGCTGACAATTTAGATGTACAAACTATGGCATAAGGGGACGACGAGCGGATAAGAAGACAATCAGTAATTTTGATTAAGACATTAATGAGCGAGCTAGGATGGACGTAGTCAATATAACTATTTGTTCAGCACTTTTCAGAACATGAGCATTCTTACAGCGCCAGAAATCCCGAACATGGGCCTTTCTTACAGCAATCTCCCTGAACATCAAGTCAGAACCGTAGAATAAATAAAGGGGGCATATAAGCAGACAATGAAAGCTCTTACAATATTTGATAATTACATTTCTCTAAAACAGGCTGTAGGTTACATGTGTGCCACCAAGTCAGAACAGTAGGCTAAGTTATGAGGGGGGAAAGGACTAAGGCATATGGGCTAATAACAGCTTACTAGACAACATACACTACTATTCAAAAGTTTGGGGCCACTTAGAAATGTCCTTCTTTTTGAAAGAAAAGCACATTTTTTGTCCTTTAAAATAACTTCAAATTGATCAGAAATGCAGTGTATACATTGTTAATGTAGTAAATGACTATTGTAACTGGAAACAGCAGATTTTGTATGGAATATCTACATACAGTAGGGGCACAGAGGCCCATTATCAGCAACCATCACGCCTGTGTTCCAATGACACGTTGTGTTAGCTAATCCAAGTTTATCATTTTAAAAGGCTTATTGATCATTAGAGAACCCTTTTGCAATTATGTTAGCACAGCTGAAAACTGTTGTCCTGACTAAATAAGCAATAAAACTGTCCTTCTATATATTAGTTGAGTATCTGGAGCATCAACATTGGTGGGTTCGATTACAGGCTCAAAATGGCCAGAAACAAAGACCTTTCTTCTGAAACTCTTCGGTCTATTCTTGTTCTGTGAAATGAAGGCTATTCCATGCGAGAAATTAACAAGAAGCTGAAGATCTCCTACAACGCTGTGTACTACTCCCTTCACAGAACAGCACAAACTAGCTCTGACCAGAATAGAAAGAGGAGTGGGAGGCCCCAGTGCACAACCGAGCAAGAGGATAACTATATTAGAGTGTCTAGTTTGAGAAACAGAGTCCTCAAGAAACACAAGTCCTCAACTGGCAGCTTCATTAAATAGTACCCGCAAAAACCAGTCTCAACGTCAACAGTGAAGAGGCAACTCCAGGATGCTGGCCTTCTAGGCAGAGTTGGAAAAAAAAGCCAGATCTCAGACTGGCCAATAAAAAATTAATATTAAGATGGGCAAAAGAAAAAGACAAAGACACTGGACAGAGGAACTCTGCCTAAAAGGCCAGCATCCCGGAGTCGCCTCTTCTTCCTCTGTTGATGTTGAGACTGGTGTCAGCTGTGCTAACATAATTGCAAAAGGGTTTTCTAATAATTAATTAGCCTTTTAAAATGATAAATATGGATTAGCTAACACAAAGTGCCATTGGAACACAGCAGTGATGGTTGCTGATAATGGGCCTCTGTACGCCTATGTAGGTATTCCATTAAAAATCAGCCGTTTCCACCTACGATAGTCATTTACAACATTAACAATGTCTACACACAATTCGATGTTATTTAATTGGACATTTTTTGAAACTTTTATTTAAAAAACAAGGACATTTCTAAGTGACACCAAACTTTTGAACAGTAGTGTACACTTAGTATTATTTTCTTTGCTAGAGTAGAGATATCTCCCTGGCATATTTCATAATTAATGCAGCAACGTACAATACATTTATGGACTCACCTTGTTGTGCTGTGCTCACGTGAACAGGAAGGTGGAGTCGGTCCTTCACGGTCCAATTTTGTCATCAAACAATATCGTCAAAGTCTGGCATTCTCTGGATGTATGGTGCTTTCAAGATAAATAGTAACTGTGGAAAAAAAACAAGGTTGGAGCTCTAGAAAGAATCTTCAGGTCGGAGCTCTAGAAAGAGGCCTGAGTTCCCAACTTGGAATTCTGAGTTGGATGACGGTTCAAAGTGTATTTTCCCAGTCGGAGCCAGTTCCCAGTTGTCTTGAACTCACTGAAGTCTGAGATTTCCCAGTTCTGAGCTTTACAGTTGTTTTAAACACGACGTAAACCATGCTGGATTGACAGCATGGCTAATGTACTCAACCTTTTCTGACGTATCGTCTTGAATGTTTATCCTTTTAAGCTTGGAAAAGAGACCCTTAAACCCAGACTTGGACCACACACCCACTCCACTGAATAGCAGGCTAGTAATTGCTTTACAACGCATGCAAGTTAGCCACTGATTCCTTCCAAACCATAATTTGTTGAATTTGAGATTTCCAACTTGTTGTGTAATGTTTATGTCCAATGGCCAATGACCACCGATAAGTTTTATCCATAATTAATCTTCATAATTTATCTTCTCTAGACAAGGATTTAAAAATATTTTCCAGTAGATTATCAACTTGATTCATGATGATGACTGCTATCTTGCTAGCTAAGATTTTTGAAAGTATGATGTTGACATGATCAGTCCAATCAAAGCTATTGTCAGGGATTTCCTCCTCTTCGGAAGAAGAGGAGAGGCGAAAAGGATCAGAGGACAAATATGCGGCGTGGTAAGTGTCCATGGTTCTTTTAATACGTAAAGGTACACATGAACACTACAAAACAATAAACATGGAAAACCTAAACAGTCCTATCTGGTGCAAAGACAGAGACAGGAACAATCACCCACAAACACACAGTGAAACCCAGGCTACATAAGTATGATTCTCAATCAGAGACAACTAATGACACCTGCCTCTGATTGAGAACCATACTAGGCCGAAACATAGAAATACCCCAAAACATAGAAAAACAAACATAGACTGCCCACCCAACTCACGCCCTGACCATACTAAATAAATACAAAACAAAGGAAATAAAGGTCAGAACGTGACAGCTATGGTAGATATAACGTCATTTGATGTCATTTTATCTGTGGCCAATGACCTACAGCCTTCTTGGATGGGCATTTCTAATGTAAGTTTATGGCAGCAAGGGGCTTGCATTTCCTTTTTGCTCTACCTATATATTTTGTATTGTATGCAAACTGATATGTGACATGTATTAATGACAAAACATGCAAAACAGGTAACAATAATTAACCAACAATGCAGTTTTAAGAAAAATAAGTGTTAAAGTAAAAAACAGATAAGTAAAAAATAAAATAACAAATAGTTAAAGAGCAGCAGTGAAATAACAGTAGTGAGGCTATATACAGGGGGTACTGGTACAGAGTCAATGTGTAGGGGCACAGGTTAATTGAGGTAATTGAGTAACCTGTGGCCCTGTCTGGGGGTGTAGTCGGACTGGGCCACAGTGTCTCCCAACCCCTCCACAATGTCTCCCGACCCCTCCTGTCTCAACCTCCAGTATTTATGCTGCAGTAGTTTATGTGTCGGGGGCTAGGGTTAGTCTGTTATATCTTGAGTATTTCTCCTGTCTTATCTGGTGTGCTGTGAGAATTTAAGTATGCTCACTCTAATTCCCTCTCTCTCTTTCTCTTCTCTCGGAGGACCTGAGCCCTAGGGCCATGCCTCAGGACTACCTGGCCTGATGACTCCTTGCTGTCCCCAGTCCATCTGGTCGTGTTGCTGCTACAGTTTCAACTGTTCTGCCTGTGGCTATGGAACACTGACTTGTTCACTGGACGTGCTACCTTGTCCTGGATCTGCTGTTTTTGACTCACTCTCACTAACACACCTGCTGTATCTAACTCTGAATGATCAGTTATAAAATGCCAACTGACATTTACTCCTGAGGTGCTGACCTGTTGCACCCTCTACAACCATGGTGATTATTATTATTTGACCCTGCTGGTCATCTATGAATGTTTTAACATCTTGGCCACGTACTGTTATAATCTCCACCCGGCACAACCAGAAGAGGACTGGCCACCCCTCAGAGCCTGGTTCCTCTATAGGTTTCTTCCTAGGTTCCTGACTTTCTAAGGGAGTTTTTCCTATAAAGGACTTTATAAATAAATTTGATTGATTGATGTACATGTAGGTAGAGTTAAAGTGACTATGCATAGATAATATCCAGAGAGTATCAGCAGCGTAAATTAGGGGGCATATAGTTCAGGAGTCTTATGGCTTGGAGGTAGAAGCTGTTAAGAAGCCTTTTGGAACTAGACGTGGTACTCCGGTACCGCTTGCCATGCGGTAGCAGAGAGAACAGTCTATGACTAGGGTGGCTGGAGTCTTTGACAATGTTTAGGGCCTTCCTCTGACACAGCCTGGGATAGAGGTCCTGGATGGTAGGAACCTTGGCCCCAGTGATGTACTACCCTCTGTAGTGCCTTTCAGTCGAGTAGTTGCCATACCAGTCAGTGTTTGGACCATGATAGTTTGTTGTTGTTTTGGACATCAAGGAACTTGAAGCTCTCAACCTGCTTCACTACAGCCCCGTCGATGAGAATGGGGGCGTGCTCGGGGTCCTCTTTTTCTTGTTGTCCACAATCATCTCCTTTGTCTTGATCACGTTGAGGGAGAGGTTGTTATCCTGGCACCACACAACCAGGTCTCTGACCTCCTCCCTATCAGCAGTCTCATCGTTGTTGGTGATCCCGCCTATTCCATTTCTCTTCTTAAAATCTGATTTTATACCTCAGCCGAAACCTAACGACACGCATAACTTTATACCTAATCTTAAATTAAGACCAAAAAGCTGAAGTTTGTTTTCATTCATTTTTACGTTTTGGCCAATTTTGACTTTGTGGGTGTGGTAACTAGTGAAAACCCAACAGAGCTGATAAAAAGATCTGCATGCCATTTTGTGATATTAGCTTGGTTTCCATCCAATTTGCAGTAGATTTTCATGTGAATATTATAAAACCTGCAAAAAAAACATTTTTCACACCAGAAATGTGTTTCCATCAAACCCATGTACAGGGAATAAAAGGCTGTGCATTATGACATAGTACACATTAAAATAACTTTTGCGGTTAAATTATCATGGGCCAAATGAAATATACAAGTTAAATGGGTTTCCATCTCATTTTCAACTCTACTGATGGTTTTGTCACAAAAACTGTTCCTTTATAAAGAAAACGTGCCCACTCTGGTTTTGACACTTGTAGTCTAGCCAACAGTTGGCAGATAAAGTGCAGGTAGGCTGTGCGGATAGGCTACCGACATTATTATGGCATCCAAGTATCAATCATCATGTCACCGGAATAAAACCCTCAATATTTATTGGAAAGGAGCATCAAGCTCATCGCGTGTACTTTCAACACTCTGTGAAGTTCATCATAATTAATTTAATCTGCAGCCTAATAAACTATATGGTTTCCTGAGTCGTAGTGGAAGGACCACACAACATATCATTGCGTGACTCCAAGTTTACTTGGATATATATGATGGTTATTGTACCAATATTTGCTCATAAAAGCCTTCCCACTGCCATTTCTTACATAATACATTTTACTGACACAAAAGGATCCCACCATGTCGAACAAACAAATTTGTCTGTCGGCATTTATAAAATTGTACCTGCATATCCTGTTTTCATCAGCCCGGTCATGACTTTTTTCATGCGTCGGGTAATTAATCTGCATGAAACGGTTGGATGGAAACCTGGTTAGTGGTTACGACAAATGACATGGCATCTATGTGAATTTATAGCTCAGCTCTTATTTAGATTAAGTCAACGTGTCATTTCGCTAACAATTGCTACCTCGACTTATTCCATCACAACATCAACGACAACATGCTCCTTATTTAACTTTTGTTAGCTGCTAGCTTAGCCAGTGTAATATTTGTGTTGTGGAGAAATGACCAGGCAGGAGACAGGAGTACAGTTAGTTTTCGTTTAATCAAAACCCCTCGTGCTCTACAGTTCGTGGCACCCCAGTGCGCATGTGCATTTCCTATTAGGTGTAGTAACGTAACACTGCCGTAATGCATTACTGCTTAGTAACAGCACAGTAACTAATATAAACAGATGTAGATCCCAGATACTACACTCCTCCCCCATAGTGTTTAACTCCCAGAGAACAAGGTAAATATGTTAGGTAACTACTAATGCAATATCTGAACAATGCATTCTTAAACATTTTTCAACTACTGGGTTGAAGCAGACTTTTCAGAGCCCAGCACAAATCCAGGTGATTATTCTGCCCCGAAGATTGAGTTTGTGTCCAACTAACTAATCCAGGTAATGTCCTTTTTCTTTCCTTTTATCTAGGACATATTAAAGTGTTTGTTTTACTGTCCGTTACCTCCTTAACCAGCTCAACTCACAGGTCAAGCTTTTGAGGTGCCCTTCGCTGTCGAATAGGATATCTCCGCTCCTCCTGGGCTTCCTGTGGTGGGCCAGGTTCGGGTGGAAGGTCAGGCTCTGTCTCTCCCGTACGTCCACAGTCAGGAGAATAGTCCTGGGGGTCATTATTGTTCTTGTTCTCTCGGCATGTCTCTGCTGGGGCGTTGGACCGTAGCAGATGATCCACATGAACGTTGACCTGGCGATGACCAATTTGGACTTGGTAAGTCAAAGGTCCTCTGCGTTGCAAGAACACACCTGAGTTCCACAGGCGCTTGGGGTGTCTGAAATCACGTACCATCACCCTCTCTTCCTCTTTGAATTCTCTGACAGTCTTAGAGTATCTGTCATGAGCTTTCTTCTGCTGTAGCTGGTGCTTTGCCACAGTGCTTGACAAGTCTGGTTTCAACAATGTCAGGCGGGTACGTGGTTGGCGTTTCAGAAACAGTTCAGCTGGTGTACATTCCGTTACTGTGTGTGGGGTGTTACGGTAAGTAAACAGGAACCGGGGAAGCCTTTGGTGGATGGGCACAGACTGAACCTCGAGTCTAGTCCAGGCCTTCTTAAAGGTTTGCACGGCTCTCTCCGCTGCTCCGTTTGATGCCGGATGGTAAGGTGGTGACAGGATGTGCCTTACTCCATTGTTCTTGAGAAACATTTCAAAATCGTTTGACGTGAATGGAGGGCCATTGTCCGATACGAGCTCCTTGACTAGTCCAAAGGATGCAAACGGGTGTCTGAGAAGATTGATGGTCTTCTCAGCTGTGGTCAGTTGAGTAGGGAACACTTCCATCCACTTGGAATGGACATCAACGACAACAAGGAAATGTTGCTTGTCAATTTCGGCGTAATCCACATGGATGCGTTCCCAAGGTGTAGCAGCCCAGGACCATGGATGAAGAGGCGCAGCAGCAGGCTTGTTGCGAACAGCTTCACAAGGTGAGCAGTGGCCTACATGCTGTTGAATGTCCTGATCCAGTCCAGGCCACCACAGATAACTGCGAGCGAGTGCTTTCATTCGAGTGATCCCTGGATGTCCCTCATGCAGGTCAGATAGTAGTCTCCTCTGGAATTTGTGAGGTACCACCACCCTTGATCCCCACAGAACACACCCTTGATCAGTGGACAACTGGTCTTTCTTGTCGATGAATGGACGAAGGTTATCGTCATTTACGAAGGTTGGCCAACCGCCTAATTTTAAGTCCAAGACTTTGGAAAGCACTGGGTCTTTCCTCGTTTCCTCTGCTATGTCAGAAGCAGATATGGGCAGTTCATCAATGAGTAAGATCTGGAAGACTGCTCTATCATCTTCACTGTCGGAGTCACTGTTGCACGGTAGTCTCGATAGTGCATCGGCATTTGCGTGATCACTGGATCATCTGTACTCAATCTCGTAGTCGTAGGCTAACAATATCAGAGCCCAACGTTGCATTCGAAGTGCAGCAAGGGTTGGTATAGCTGATTTTGGTCCAAGGATGGCCAACAAAGGCTTGTGATCTGTCAGCAGTTGGAACTTCCTTCCGTAGAGGTATTTGTGAAACTCCTTCACTCCGAATATTATGCTCAGGGCTTCCTTCTCAATTTGAGCATAATTTTTCTCACTTGGTGACAGAGTCCTTGATGCAAATGCAATAGGGTGTTCTTCACCTGACGGTAGAACATGTGAGATGACGGCTCCTACTCCGTATGGAGATGCATCACACGCGAGTCTCAGCTTCATCTCTGTGTTGTAGTGGGCAAGCCACTTGCTCTTTAGCAGACGCTGTTTGCATGTCTTGAATGCTTCTTCGCATTGTGGGGACCACTTCCACTTTGTATCGGCCTGCAGCAGTTGGTGAAGCGGATGCAACAATGTGGACAAGTTTGCCACAAACTTTCCATAATAGTTCAGGAGCCCCAAAAATTACCTCAGCTCTGAGATATTTGTGGGTGCTGGTGCATTTACGATTGCTTCCACCTTGCTGTTGGTTGGGTGCAGGCCTTGTGCATCAATCTTGTATCCGAGATACTCCACTGAGTCCTGGAGGATCTCACACTTGCTGCGTTTCATTCTCACTCCATATTTCTCCAGTCTTGACATCACTTTGTCCAGCACTACAAGGTGCTCTCCAATGGTTGGTGCTGACACGAGGATGTCGTCCATGACGCACACAACATGGTCTCTACCGTCCAAGATCTGATCCATTGTTTGTTGGAATATCGCTGGAGCTGTCGAGATTCCATAGGCCAAGCGATTGAATCTGAATAGCCCTTGTGTGTATTGATGGTCAGATACTGTTCTGACTCCGGATCCAGCTTCAGTTGCTGATAAGCGAATGCCAGGTCCAGCTTACTGAAAACCTTCCCAGCAGCTAGAGTGGCAAACAGATCTTCAGCGTTTGGTAGTATGGATATTTACTCTGGTAGTATGTCAGCAACAATCGGAGTCTTGTCTTTCCACAACAATCGCTCCCAGTCGCTCTCGATTTGATTATGTTATTCTTCTGTAGGCGTTCCAGTTCCTTCTCTACTGCTTCCTTAAGAGCATAGGGAACCGGACGTGGTTTGTGAAAGATAGGCTTGGTTCCTTCTTGCACTCTGACTTTTGCTGTGAAGTCTTGCATTTCACCGTAGCCATCTTTGAAAAGTTCTTTGTGCGTCTCCAGCATGTTAGTGAGTGTAGCCTGACTCCCTGGTTTGTCATTTCTGAGACTGAAGATTTCTACCCAGTTCAACTTGATCTTTTGTAGCCAGTTTCTGCCCAGCAAGGCTGATTTTTCTCCTTTAACAATGACAAGCGGTAGCGTCCACTCCTTCCCCTCATACCGGACTGGTACCTGGATCTGCCCTAACACAGGAATAGTGTCACCAGTGTATGAAGAAAGGCGGATGGACGCGGGCTGAAGAGGGCACTCTTTCAGTTTTTCTTTGTAGAGTCTCTCTGGAACCAGAGATGTCCAGCTGCATTTTTACTGGTTTTCCCGCTAACTCCATGTTGAGATAGATTCCATCTTTTAGTTGTTGAGCTGTGTACACTGTGAACAGTTCCACTGTGTACACTGTGAACAGTTCCACTACTGACACTTTGTGCGCTCTTGCTGTGCGTTTCGAGGCTTTACACACTCTCTGTAAATGTTCAACCTTTCCACAATTGTGGCACTTTTCATTTTGGAATCGACATTCACTGTGCTGATGATTATCTCTCCCACATCTGTAGCAACTTGGCTTAGACCTTTGATATGTGGGCTGCTTTGTTCTTGTGTAACCTTGAGGACGGGACTGAAAAGTGTGACCTTTGTGAGCTTTTTCCACCACGTGCATCACTGACCTTGTGAACACCTTTCTGACGTTCTGCATGTCCCGATAGCTCAATAGTATCCCTGTGGGCAAGCTCGAGTCCAAGTGCTATATCACAGGCTTTCTTAAAGGTCAGGTCCTTCTCTGACAGGAGCCTTCTGTGATATGCTTCACCTGTGAGACCACATACAAACTTGTCTCGGAGAGCATCATCAAGAAATCGTGCAAACTCACATGTACTTGCCAGCCTTTTCAAAGCAAAGATGTAGTCAGCCACGGTTTCCCCTTGACTCTGGTGACGTTGGTAAAATCTGAAACGTTCTGCAATGAGAATTGGCTTAGGCTTGAAATACCTTGAAAGAGTTTCAGTCAGTTCTGCATAGTTCAACTCCACTGCTTTCATTGGTTCAATGAGACCTTTCAGCAATCCATACTCAGTTGGACCCAAAACACTGAGAAATACGTCTGCTTTCTTTCCATCTTTGATTTCATTTGCAGCCAGCCAACGCTCAAAAGCTCCAAATAGGAATCAAAATCCTCTTTTGTAGCCTCAAACTCTGGTACTCGACCAATGGTTGCCATTTTTACAGTTAATTGTTCAGTTTCCTTATTCCTTGTATTCCTTAATTTTCATCTAATTCTTCACTTCAGAAGTTTCTGCAATTACTTCATTCACTGCACTCATTTGTAATAATGTACACACCGTGTTACGTTCCTTCTTCCTTTTTTTTCCTGCCAATATTTCTCCACTGAGATCGCCTAATTTCAATGGGTTCAATGAGACAGTTTTTTTTATTTAACCACCAGAGGGCAGTGTCGCTATTCTGGACTCCAATAGTCTTGCTACTTGGCAGCTCCTGAATACTGTACTAGCAGTGCTAGCAGTGCTTAGCCTTCTCTACTGGCGAAAGAAAATAAAAAATAACTGACGAATTACATAATTATTTTGAGTTTCATTACTCACGCAACATTCTTCCCTTCAAGCAATGTCCCTTTCTGTAGTTTAATCACCTCGTCGCCACTGTAATATTTGTGTTGTGGAGAAATGACCAGGCAGGAGACGGGAGTACAGTTAGTTTTCGTTTAGTCAAAACCCCTCGTGCTCTACAGTTCGCGGCACCCCAGTGTGCATGTGCATTTCCTATTAGGTGTAGTAACGTAACACTGCCGTAATGCATTACTGCTTAGTAACAGCACAGTAACTAATATAAACAGATGTAGATCCCAGATACTACAGCCAGATGCAGCCTTTACTTGAGGCCAGGCTAATTTTGCAGCAAAACTGCTTCAAATAGGGTGATTCGCCTAGGTAGCTAGCTATTAACTAAATGACAACCCTATTCATTCTAGAAGTATTAACTCTATTGCTTAATTCAGAAAGTAGGCCTCGCCTCCGAGTTACATCGTAGATATTAGCTAGAGAGCTAGCTAGCGTAATTTAGCTAACGTGAGCTAGCTAGCCAACTTGCATTGTTACTGACATGCCACGATCCTGCTTACTTTGCAGCTGACAGATATTTAGCTACTGTAGATAGTAATGGTTTATGATAATTGCTGTTAGTTCATTATCTAGCTAGCTAACTAGCTAAGTGTAAAATGCAGCTAGCTAGCTAACCAACTAGGCAGTTATAAAAGACAATCAATCTGTAATTTACCATACTTCTCTGATTAACAAGACATTTCTTTAGCCAACCTCACCTGACTCCTTCTAGCCTACTGCCATCTACAGGTTCAAAACTATATGGCTTTAGACCTGTGCTTCATTGTCAAAAGAAACCAACTCTCACACTCCGACCTGGTGCAGTCAGACAGTCCATGACTTAGCATTACAAAAGTATTCACCTAAATCTACGTCAAGCCTGGACAAAGTTATTTTTAATATGTCGATGGTGCGCGTGCAGCCCAGAAATCAATTAAATCTCCAATTGACAATGTTGGATGGAAAAAAATGTGACATATCAGCATCATACATTTCATGCACTACTAATTTAAAAAAAAGTGAAACATTACCTTTAAGAGAATTACGGTAAAAGAGCTAAAACATCAGGAGATCTCTTAAATATAAACCATATAAAACTATATCAAATTCTGTTTCAAGTCCTTTTGTTCCAATCATGCACTGATCTTTAACTTAAATTATCCACAATAAAAAGCCCCAACAACTGCCACAGATCAAAGCTTATGTGACTTAACTTTCCAAACACAAACTGATTACATTAATGCATGACCTGTGATGTGAAGAGAGCATAAATCAATTCTGTTAGACCATGCAGTGATTTCAACATGTCAATAAAGTGTGTCCATGACTGGAATCAATCCATTGAGCATTCCCCAAGGGCACATAATTGAGAGAGTGGAGAGAATAGTATAGCCCAGGGCAGATATTTAGGCCACGGATGGATGTGATAACGTGTTTGTGTGAGAATGTGTACATGTTGTGCGTTTGTGCGTGTGTGTGTGTTCATAAGTGGTCTAATGAGAGAAAAGAGGGCTTTGTTAAGTTTTACCAACCATATACACCACTGGTCAAAAGTTTTAGAAAAACAAAATGTTTTCTCATTCAATGGTTTTTCTCTATTTTTACTATTTTCTACATTGTAGAATAATAGTGAAGACATCAAAACTGTGAAATAACACATATGGAATCATGTAGTAACCAAAAAAGTATTAAACAAATCAAAATATATATTATATTTGAGATTATTCAAATAAGCCACCCTTTGCCATGATGGCAGCTTTGAACACTCTTGGCATTCTCTCACTGGAGCAGTGAATTTCAAGCACAGATTCAACTACGTACAAGACCAGGGAGGCATTTCAATGGCTCGCAAAGCGAACCTATTGGTAGATGGGTAAAAAAGCAGACATTTAATATCCATTTGAGCATGGTGAAATTACTAATTACACTTTGGATGGTGTATCAATAAACCCAGTCACGACAAAGATAAAGGCATCCTTCCTAACTCAGTTGATGGAGAGGAAGGAAACCGCTAAGGCATTTCACCATGAGGTCAATGGTGATTTAATAACAGTCACAGAGTTGAATGTCTGTGAAAGGAAAACGGAGGATGGATCAACAAGATTGTAGGTACTCCACAATACTATCCTAAATGACAGCGTGAAAAGAAGGAAGCCTGTACAGAATACCATTTTCCCAAAATATGCATCCTATTTGAAATAAAGCACCAAAGTAATACTGCAAAAGAAATTGCCAAAGAAATTAACTTTTGTCCTGAATACAAAGCATTATGTTTGGTGGTGGCTGCATCATGTTATGGGTATGCTTGTCATTGGAAACGACTAGGGAGTTATAACATGGATAAGAGCAGGAAAAATCCTAGAGGAAAACATGGTTCAGTCTGCTTTCCAACAGACACTGGAAGACAAATTGAACTTTCAGCAGGACAATAACCTAAAACACATGGCCAAATATACAATGAGTATACAAAACTTTAAGGACACCTGCTCTCTCCATGACATAGACTGAACAGGTGAATCCAGGTGAAGGCACTGTAAATACTGTGTGCGTGTGTGTGTGTGTGCGTGCGTGCGAGTATGTGTGTGTGTGCCTGTGCATGTCTCCACCACTCCTAAATGGCTTGGCTTGAATAAGTTGGCTTGGCAGTGTCCCCCTTTCCGCTGGGCACTGCTACATGCCCCATGAAGCACTATCACCATCTCCAGGCCTCCCAACAATCTATACCACTTCAAAGGATAACAGTCTCATTGACGTTTGTTTTTCCTGTTTTGGAACTCTGACTACACGGTCTCTAACAGAGCTCTTACAGCAAGGTTAAGTCACACTCACAACAGATATCAAACTGTGAGGTCACTGCATGGGGTTGCCTGGATAATACACACATTATGGTACATTCACCGTCACACTGTGGTAATGTCATAGTCAAACATTCCAGGGCACGCGCACACACACACACACACACACACACACACACACACACGCGTTTTTAGCAGTCAGTGGAATGTGAGTGTGGAGAGGAAGAGAATCAGGGAGAGGAGAGGGGTGAGAAGCTGTAAAGGGCTAGGGAGAGGAGAGAAGAGAGTTATGAGGAGATGGGTGAGGAGAGGAGGATGAGGAGAGGAAAAGAGAGGAGAAGTGGGAGATGGGTGAGGCAACTGGATGTCGTGTTGGTTGGCAGCGCGTTTCTAAGGTGAACAGGGAAGGTGTGGCTGCAATTATCTCTATTATTGATAATGATAATGAGTGAGTGATTCCCCGCATCGAAAGTGGCCAGATCCCGGCGGGAGCCAGATCAGACATGACACACACACACACACACACACACACACACACACACACACACACACACACACACACACACACACACACACACACACACACACACACACACTCCCCACAGGCAGCAATGAATGAGGCAACATCGCTAGATGAAAACAAATAAGTTGTGCTCTCTCTCTTTAACTCTCTCTTAGCTCTTGCTCTCTCTCTCGCTCTCACTCTCTCTCTCTCTCCCCCTCTCTATTATTCTCTCTCGCATTCTCTCTCTCTCTCTCTCTCTCTCTCTCTCTCTCTCTCTGTCTTACACTAACGAAACTCATTATCTGGCAAAAATTATATATTTTTGCTTAGCTCAGCTGGGGCTCCTCGAACTGAAGGTCGTTGCTCTAGCATGAAATTATGTATATACTGTAAATAGATGTGTTGTTTCTGGTAGCATGCTAGAGGTTTGGGGGTACTGTATGTGGCTATGAAGGAGTGGGGGCAGCTTGCTCACAGTAAACATTTTCAGCGAAACCAACAGGGAAAATGCATCAGGGAACTGTATCAAACATAGAACCATAGCCGCGGGAAGTAGGGGTGGTGCAGCAGCCCCTGAAAAATCTGAATTTATAGAAAATATGGGCCTTTACTAGTCCTGTATTAGCGGACTGATATAGCCGTCTGTAGCAGGCAAAAACAAATGTAATCTCAGCACCTCCCCCAAACTTGTCATGGTAACATTATATTGCTATACACATCTACATGTATTGAATGCTAAATGCTGGAGGATGTCGGAGCCCAACTGATAGAGTGACTTAGAGCAAAGTCATTGTCAGTTTCAGAAGACAGCAGTGTGACTCCAAGCAGAGATGATGCTTGGTTTCACCCTGAAACAGTACCAATGAATGTACTCTACCGTAATCCACACTTTTTGCTTAGGATGGCAAACCTCAAAACTTCAAACTTCTACACTACCTCCGGCAAAGCTTAGCAGAAAAAAATACACTTCTCAGATGTATTGCCAATGCCAGCTACAACCCCCTAGCTGCATCTCACCCGATTAACACCATCACTCACACTTTTACTGCAATGCCCAGGCTATGTCTCAAATAGCAGCCTATTAGAGCCCATAGGGCTTTGGTTTAAAGTAGTACACCGTGTAGGGAATTGGGTGCCATTTGGGACGCAGACACTTCTTGCGATACACAGTTAACCTCCTAACTCACTCACTGTGGCATGAACCAACATTCCAATACTGCTCGGCACTTGACAAGGTCAAATGTTTCCATCACAACCAATGTTCTCTTTAACTGTGAAGTACTGTACAAGCCGAGCCAGAAAGTATTCACACACTTTGACTTATTCCACATTTTGTTATGTTATAGGCTGAATTAAAAAATGTGTCACCCATCTACACAGTACACAATACCCCATAATGATCAAATGAAAATGTGTTTTTAGACATTTTTTTTATTTTATTGAAAATGAAATACAGAAATATAGCATTTACATAAGTATTAACACCCCTGATTTAATACATGTTAGAATCACCTTTGGCAGCAATTAAATTCTTTGTGGATAAGTCTCTAAGAGGTTGGTTGTTGATTATTTCTAAACAGTCATAAAGTCTTGTCATGGATTTTCATAGCAATTTAAGTCAACACTGTATCTAGGCCACTCAGAAATAGGGCTGTTGCAGTGACTGTATTGCCGCTGTCACGAGTCATAAAGGCAGTCAAATTCCACGTGACCGTTTAGTCATGGTAATTAGGCTTCTCCAAGCTCTTATGCTGCTGATGATCATTAGTAGCCTACCAAGCTTGCTAACTACCTGGTACTCAGCACTCTATTGTCCCTCTAATCACTCTGACATCAATGCAAATGTATTGAAAAGCTAATCAAACACTTCATGAGAGACCATGAGCTCAATTTACTCATGTCAAAATTGTTTTATAAAAACAGAGTGGCGGCCTCTACTAAAAAGAGGAGGATCCCTTCAGTTTTCTATAGGCTAGGCCTACTATATTTATTTCTCAACTTTCCTAAAATTAAGCACATTGCTTGTCTTTGTTACAGGAGTTTAGCCTACCTGGCTGGCATGAAAATGAACCACTCGCTATTTATGAGCATAGATGACATGTACCTGTTTTGAGACATGTGCATCTAAATCAAAATAAATTTCACACATATATTATTTAGTATATGTAAAGACAAGATTAGATAGTCTGATGGGTGACAATATTAGCCTATCACTTGTGAATTATATATTATCACAGCATAAGAAAAAAAGGCTTTTTTTGTGACTTTTTTGCAATCATAGTCGCACACCTAATGTAGCCTAGCCCATAGGCCTATATGTTTTGATAAGGTTTGTATCACAAATAAAGTGGCCAAATAACTTCTTAAAATTAAGCACATTAATCCGCTTTTCAACTGGTGTTGAGCCTAACTGGCATACATAACTAACTAACTGGCATACACAGTGCATGAGTTTCAAGTTTGGGGAAGATAATTTTCACCATAAAAATGCACCTTTATAATAAAAGTATTGCATGCATAATTGCATTTGCATTCACTTTTGATAATGTTTTCTTCTGCTAATGGCACATTCACGCTTATAGCCTAATGCCACGTGCAAATTGCTGTGCTTAAATGTGAAGAAATAGCCTAATAGTTTATCATAATTTAAAGCTAAATGTTCTGACCTGTTACGTCAGCCACATTGCATAAAAAAATGTTTTTGATGCTAGTGGTTGTATTAATTTGAGATCTATTCCACCCCACAACTGTCCCAGACTACATTTGGAAAATGTATTTCTCGCACAGAATAGAATAGGTCGACATTTGTACTATGGGGGATAGTAGATTGACATAGTCTAGTGCTTTTGCTGTTCTTCAGGCCTACTCATCTTGTTGGCTGACGAAAAGTAAATGTGGACAGTTCTTCCAATATCTTCAATATTGGAATTGGAATTGTTTCCCCAATGTGTCTGTCTTCACTTGTAGCCTGTGAGAGAGACCCGATCACGTGATGGAGAGCCATTTGAGTGAGAGGTGCTTTGGAGTGCGCAGAACTCAGGGAGAAGGGCACAACGCAGCAGCCTGGGCAAAGGGCACAACAGTCACTGTCCGCAAAAGGCATGGATTTTGGGGGGTGCATTACGGCCACACATAGGGGATGCCAATGACATTATCAAGTGCTTGTCAAATTGTGAATGAGATACTGATGTGTGTACAGTGTGTACAGCCTGCGCAAAAAAAAACAAAGCAGTGCTCATGCCTTTCAAGAAGCTTTTGTCAAATCATCATAAGAGTTACATCATGCAGCCTTACAATGTATTAAAAATCAAAACATATAGCCCAATGTTTGTAGAACAACTAAAGTTACATTAATAAATCTAAATTAAGCATATAGGAATACCTATTTATTTGTTAACCGCTCAACACAGAATAGAATGGGCACTTGCTCAAATCGTTTGGAAAAAACATCCTTTCTTTTTTATTCAGCTTTGTTCAAGTGAATTCTTTATACTATAAAATAATATAAATAATGCCATGGAACTAGTGTAGCCCACAGGCATTTGACATAGCCAGATCAGGAGCTAACATAAGGACAACTCAGAGTATGCTATTCTGTTCTTCTGAAACAGACTACATTTTCTTCATATCATGCTTCTTTAGACCTGTTTAAAATAAATAATGGATTTAGTTTGAGTTAGTTTTTTCTTGCTCACAGATTAAACTGAAGAATTGCAGAATTTACATGACTAATAAGTGCAAAACACTCATTTCAAATACATATGTCACGTTCTGACCATAGTTCTTGTGTGTTTTCCTTGTTTTAGTGTTGGTCAGGACGTGAGCTGGGTGGGCATTCTATGTTGTGTGTCTAGTTTGTCTAGTTTCTATGTTTGGCCTGATATGGTTCTCAATCAGAGGCAGGTGTTAGTCATTGTCTCTGATTGGGAACCATATTTTGGTAGCCTGTTTTGTGTTGGGGTTTGTGGGTGGTTGTTTCCTGTCCTCTGCACCAGTTAGGACTGTTTTGGTTTTGCCACGTTTATTGTTTTGTATTCTGTTCATGTTTAGTTTCCCTTATTAAAGAACCATGAACTTTAACGACGCTGCATTTTGGTACTCTCCTTCCCAGGAAGAAAGCCGTTACAACATAACACCAATTGACCAATTGAAAACATTACAGGACATTTTTCATGATGGAAATTTAAATATTAAAATGTGATTGTAAAAAAAAAATGAATTTTTGGGAGAACCATTTAAGAGCTATAGTTATTGTACAGTCCAATAGCAGTGGGTAGAGTGATGCACGGGCAGTTATATAGAACAGTTGGTGGCTGTTTCTCAGGAGCCTGGTGGAGCAGTTACCTCTTTTTGGGCGGAGCAGGTCATTCAGTGGATGGTCAAGAGTGTGCATGTCCTTTACCAGATACAGTGCAGCCTGCTCTCACCTGCTCTGCAGTGAGTGGAGCTGTGGATGGAATGCTCCACCTCTGGAGATGATCCTCAAGGCCCTCTTCTGCACCCTGTCTAGTTGGGCCTGCTGCTTTTTACTGCATCCAACTAACAGCACTACACCGTATTCCAGACAAGGCCTGACCAGTGTAGGCTATATTACAGTAGCGTGAGACAGACAGTTATTTGCTTGACAATCACCGGCTGACTAAATTTCTTGAACGACACAGCCCTACTCAGGAACATTCAATGTCGTCTTGGTAAGCCATTCTACTGTATATTTGGCCTTGGGTTGTTGTCCTGCTGAAAGATTAATTTGTCTTGGAAAGCAGACTGAACCAGGTTTTCCACTAGGCTTTTGCCTGTGCTTAGCTCTAATTCAGTTTCCTTTTATCCCCAAAAAAGTCATTGCCACTGGCAAGCAAGCCCATAAAATGATGCAGTCACCACCATGCTTGAAAATATGAATAGTGGTACTCAGTGATGTGTTGTGTTGGATTTGCCCCAAACATAACACTTTGTATTCAGGACATGAAGTTAATTTCTTTGCCATATTTCTTGCAGTTTTACTTTAGTGCCTTATTGCAAACAGGATGCATTTTTTAAATATTTTTATTACGTACAAGCTTCTTCTTCTTTTAATTTCATTTAGGTTGGTATTGGTTAGTATTGTGGAGTAACTACAATGTTGTTGATCCATCCTCAGTTTTCTTCTATCACAGCCCTTAAACTCTGTAACTGTTTGAAAGTCACCATTGGCCTCATGGTGAAGTCATGGTGAAGTCCCTGAGCGGCTCCCTTCTTTTCCGGCAACTGAGTTAGGAAGGACGCCTTTATCTATGTAATGACTGGGTGTATTGATACATTATCCAGCGTCTAATTGATAACTTCACCATGCTCAAAGGAATATTCAATGTATGCTTTTTATTTTTACACACCTACCAATATGTGCCCTTGGAAAACAATGGAAAACCTCCCTGGTGTTTGTGGTTGAATCTGTGTTAAAAATGCACTGCTCAACTGAGGGACCTTGTGTGTGTGTGGGGTACAGAGATTATGCAGTCATTCAAAAGTAATATTCAACACTAGTATTGCACACAGTGAGTCCATGACACTAATATGATTTTTTTGAATTTTACCCTGTTTTCATGGCATCCAATAGTTTTTTTAGTAGCTACTATCTTGTCTCATCGCTACAACTCCTGAAGGTTGAAAGTCATGCATCCTCCGATACACAACCCAACCAAGCCGCACTGCTTCTTATTAACACAGCGCGCATCCAACCCGGAAGCCAGCCACACCAATGTGTCAGAGGAAACACTGTGCACCTGGCAACCTCGGTTACCGCGCACGGCCCGCCACAGGAGTCGCTGGTGCGCGATGGGACAAGGATACCGCCCAACCCCTCCCTAACGACGCTAGTCCAATTGTGCGTCACCCCACGGACCTCCCGGTCACAGCCGGTTACGACAGAGCCTGGGCTGCGAACCCAGAGTCTCTGGTGGCACAGCTGGCGCTGCAGTACAGCGCCCTTAACCACTGCGCCACCCGGGAGGTTAAGCATTTTTTTACTCCTGAACTTTTTTAGGCTTGCCATAAGAAAGCGGTTGAATACTTATTGACTCAAGACATTTCAGCTTTCATTTTCAATTAATTTGTTAAAATGTCTAAAAACACAATTCCGCTGACATTATGGAGTATTGTGTGTATGCCAGTGACATCTAAATTTAATCAATTTAAATGCAGGCTGGATTATCTTGACAAATGCTCACTAACAGGGATGTAAACAAATTTGTGCACAACATTTGAGAGAAATAAGCTTTTTGTGCATATGGCAAATTTCAGGGATCTTTTATTTCAGCTCATGAAACATGGGATTAACACTTTACATGTTGCGTTTATATTTTTGTTTAGTATAGATCTTTACATATGGCTCTGTGTGTAGGCTTAAATAAGTCTGTGATAATATGGTTTAGATATGAATTTAATCTGTCCATGGTGTACACAACTTGCAGACTTGTTTACGTGTTGCTGTGCGTTTTGTTGCCAACCTTACTTTGCTAACTGACAACTTTACGGTTTTTACTTTTTAATTACCTTTATATTTTAAGTTTTTCCCTCACTCAACTTTTTTTTCATTCAACTTTTTTCACTCCGGACGCTTTATCTGGACATGGTTCGTCAGGACTTCCAACAGCCGAAACTAAGTAGTAACATTAACATGATGCCTTCTAATTGCAGTCGTTGTACTCATAATATACAGGAGAACGATCGCCTTACGGCAAGGATAGCTGTGTGGCAAGCCCAGCTTCAGACGCAATCGTTAGGCAAGGGTAATTTCAGTGTGAGAAAGGATGAAACAGCGTCTGTGTCACCAGTAAGTACAGATAGTAACGTTAGTACAAATCCTCTCGCATGGTCCCCGCAGACAGACAACTTTCTCATGGCTTCTGGAGGGAAATGCTGTAGGAATGCTCAACCGGTGTCTCTCATTCACCTGACAGAAACTTTCAACCGGTTTTTCCCATTAAGCAGCGAGTCTGAGGCCGAGCCTTCTCTGGTCTCTACTCCTCCCGTTACGGGGTCTGAGACGCCGAAGCCTCCCACTATTAGCTCTGACAAATTGAAAACCCTAGTCATTGGCGACTCCATTACCCGCAGTATTAGACTTAAAACAAATCATCCAGCGATCATACATTGCTACCGACGTTAAGGCTAGTCTGAAGATGGTGCTGGCTAAAGCTCAAACTGGCGAGTGTAGAGAGTATAGAGATATTGTTATCCGACACTATGTGTCGGCATCGAGTAATTGTCTCTGGCCCCCTCCCAGTTAGGGGGAGTGATGAGCTCTACAGCAGAGTCTCACAACTCAATCGCTGGTTGAAAACTGTTTTCTGCCCCTCCCAAAAGATAGAATTTCTAGATAATTGGCCCTCTTTCTGGGACTCACCTACAAACAGGACCAAGCCTGGCCTGCTGAGGAGTGACGGACTCCATCCTAGCTGGAGGGGTGCTCTCATCTTATCTATCAACATAGACAGGGCTTTAACTCCTCTAGCTCCACAATGAAATAGGGTGCAGGCCAGGCAGCAGGCTGTTAGCCAGCCTGCCAGTTTAGTGGAGTCTGTCACTAGCACAGTCAGTGTAGTCAGCTCAGCTATCCCCATTGAGAACGTGTCTGTGCCTCGACCTAGGTTGGGCAAAACTGAACATGGCGGTGTTCGCCTTAGGAATCTCACTAGAATAAAGACCTCCTCCATTCCTGTCATTAATTGAAAGAGATCATGATACCTCACATCTCCAAATAGGGCTACTTAATGTTAGATCCCTCACTTCAAAGGCAGTTATAGTCAATGAACTAATCATTGATCATAATCTTGATGTGATTGACCTGACTGAAACATGGCTTAAGCCTGATGAATTTACAGTGTTAAATGAGGCCTCACCTCCTGGCTACACTAGTGACCATATCCCCCCGTGCATCCCGCGGAGGTGTTGCTAACATTTATGATAGCAAAATTGATTTACAACAAAAAAAATGACGTTTTCGTCTTTTGATCTTCTAGTAATGAAATCTATGCAGCCTACTGAATCACTTTTTATAGCTACTTTTTACAGGCCTCCTGGGCCATATACAGCGTCCCTCACGGAGTTCCCTGAATTCCAATCGGACCTTGTAGTCACAGCAGATAATATTCAACATTTTGGTGATTTTAATATTCACATAGAAAAGTCCACAGACCCACTCCAAAAGGCTTTCGGAACCATCATAAACTCAGTGGGTTTTGTCCAACATGTCTCTGGACCTACTCACTGTCAGAGTCATACTCTGGACCTAGTTTTGTCCCATTGAATTCACAACGTGTTCACAGGACGTGCTACCTGTCCCAGACCTGCTGTTTTCAACTCTCTAGAGACAGCAGGAGCAGTAGAGATACTCTTAATGATCGGCTATGAAAATCCAATTGACATTTACTCCTGAGGTGCTGACTTGTTGCACCCTCGACAACTACTGTGATTATAATTATTTGACCATGCTGGTAATTTATGAACATTTTAACATCTTGGCCATGTTCTGTTATAATCTCCACCCGGCACAGCCAGAAGAGGACTGGCCACCCCTCATAGCCTGATCCTGCTCTAGGTTTCTTCCTAGGTTTTGGCCTTTCTAGAGAGTTTTTCCTAGCCACCTTGCTTCAACACCTGCATTGCTTGCTGTTTGGGGTTTTAGAGTGGGTTTCTGTACAGCACTTTGAGATATCAGCTGATGTAAGAAGGGCTATATAAATACATTTGTTTTGATTTGATTTGATGATTGTTCTAATGTTTTCACTGTGACACTTTCACATTACTTTACTTGGACTTTAAAATGTTTAGCATTGAGCCATATCTGTATGGCTCTGGTATTGCTGGGTGCATGGGGTGACAACCATATCATATCAGTATGAACGGTGTATTCTTGATACACTCAAACCGGTGCGCCTGGAACCTGCTGCCATACCCCGTTAAAAGGCACTCTGAGACTCTACTTTTATCCATTGTAAAAAACACAATTTCAAATTTTGCTACATAAGACCAAATCGAGACGGTGGGTCGTACATAACAAAACCGTTTGACATAAAAACACTGGATTTTTAGCATTTGTTCTTTATGTTGATTAATTTAGAAATGATGAAAAAGATTAATAACATTCCATCCATGAGGACACTAAAGGGCGATTTGGTCATTTGACTGCAGGATAAGGCTACAACAAGCAGTGTCGCAATCTTCCCATGAAATTTCTCGGGTTATAAGCGGTGGTCTCTGAGAAGTGATGACCAGGGCTGTGGCGGTTTTAAAGTTTGTCCGCAGGTTATTGCCATGCAAAAGACTGCTGTTCTCATGGTGACTGACAATTAATTAACATAACCAAGCTAAGCATGTACAGGCTGTAACGATCTTCTTCATCTGAGGAACAGGAAAGATCGGACCAAAACTCAGCGTGGTAAGTGTCCATGTTAGTTTAATATAACTGAACACGAAATACAAAATAACAAAGTGAAACAACGAAAACAGAAACAGTCCTGAAAGGTGACACTACACAAAACAGGAAAAATAGAAAAACAACATAAAATGCCCACCCCAACTCACGCCCCGACCAAACCAAAATAGAGACATAACAAAGGAACTTAGGTCAGGGCGTGACAGTACGCCCCCCAAAGGTGCAAAACCTAAACCCATAGGGGAGGGTCTGGGGGGGCATCTATCCGCGGTGGCGGCTCTTGCATTCAATTGTCTGAGTACAGCGCCCCATGTCAACATATCTTTCAAACGAGCACTGGCGACACAAAATCATAAATAGCAATTACATAAATCACTTACTTTTGAAAATCTTCCTCTGGCTGCAATCCCAAGGGTCCCAGCTACACAATGAATTGTCGTTTTGTTCGATAAAGTCCTTCTTTATATCCCAAAAATGCTGTTTAGTTGGCACCATTGAATTCAATAATCCGGTCTTTCAACATGCATGCAAAGGATTCCAAAAAGTTACCAGCAAAGTTTGTCCAAATGAGTCAAACAATGTTTATTATTCATCCTCAAATTGTCTAATATCTAAATAAACGATAATATTTCAGACAGAGAATAGTATGTTCAATAGCAAAGGAAAAGAACGAAGAGCGTGCATACGTTCACGGGCACAAAAATACTATTTTTGCCCTGGCACTCAACTTGGAACGACAACAAATACTTCTTCATTAAAAAAAAAACAAGCCTAAAACCTTGTATAAAGACTGTTGACAGCTAGTGGAAGCCATAGGAACTGCAATCTGGGAGGCGGAAATAAGATCTTTCAAAAGCATTGTTCAATCCAAGCTCAAAAAAATAATAATTCTGGATCGATTTCCCTCAGGTTTTCGCCTGCTATATCAGTTCTGTTATACTCACAGACATTATTTTAACTGTTTTAGAAACTTCAGAGTGTTTTCTATCCAATTCTACCAATTACATGCATATCCTCGCTTCTGGGCATGAGTAAAAGGCAGTTTACTTTGGGCACGTCAGACAGGCGGAAATTCAGGATTACTAGCCTCACTCACAGAGAGGTTAACTTCTTATGGCTGCAATCCCGTTAACGCGATCATTTTCATCAACAACCGCTGAATTGCATTAGCGCCACATTCAAATAATTTTACTGAAAATATTTATATTCATGAAATCACAAGTGCAATATAGCAAAACACAGCTTAGCCTTTTGTTAATCCACCTGTCGTGTCAGATTTTGAAAATATGCTTTACGGCGAAAGCAATCCAAGCGTTTGTGTAAGTTTATCGATCGCTCAACAAAACATTATGTACACTTAGCATCAAATAGCTTGGTCACGAAAATCAGAAAAACAATCAAATTAATCGTTTACCTTTGATGATCTTCGGATGGTTTCACTCACGAGACTCCCAGTTACACAATAAATGTTCCTTTTGTTCCATAAAGATTATATTTATATCCAAAATACCCCCGTTTGTTTGGCGTTTTATGTTCAGAAATCCACAGGAAAGAGTGGTCACGACAACGCAGACAAATTCCAAATAGCATCCGTAATGTCCACAGAAACATGTCAAACGTTTTTTATAATCAATCCTCAGGTTGTTTTTAAAATATATAATTGATAATATATCAACCGCAACTGTATTTTTCAGTAGGAGAGGGGAAGGCAATGGCTGCCCAAAGTCTGTTGCGCATAGAAAATGCTACTGGCACCCGGCCAGACAATGACGCGATGTTATCTTTCTCGCTCATTTTTCAAAATAAAAGCCTTAAACTATGTCTAAAGACTGTTGACACCTTGAGGAAGCGATAGGAAAATGAATCTGGTTGATATCCCTTTAAATGGAGCAAAGGCAGGCTATGGAACATGGAGTTTTCAAAATAGAAGCCACTTCCTGGTTTGATTTTCCTCAGGGTTTCGCCTGCAATATCAGTACTGTTATACTCACAGACAATATTTTGACAGTTTTGGAAACTTTAGAGTGTTTTCTATCCAATACTAATAATCACATGCATATATTAGCAACTGAGACTGAGGAGCAGGCTGTTTACTTTGGGAAACGTATTCATCCAAGCTACTCAATACTGCCCCAGCAGCTATAAGAAGTTAACTTGGCTTTCGAAGACCTTAGAAAGGCAGGGTAGGATAGATATAGGCCTGTAGCAGTTTGGGTCTAGAGTGTCTCCCCCTTTGAAGAGGGGGATGACCGCGGCAGCTTTCCAATCTATGGGAATCTCAGATGATTTGAAAGAGAGGTTGAACAGGCTAGTAATAGGGGTTCCAACAATTTCGGCAGATAATTTTTAGAAAGAGAGGGTCCATATTGTCTAGCCTGGCTGATTTGTAGGGGTCCAGATTTTGCAGCTCTTTCAGAACATCAGCTATCTGGATTTCGGTGAAGGAGAAATCGGGGAGGCTTGGACGAGTTGCTGTGGGGGGTGGAGGGCTGTTGATCAGTGTAGAGGAGGAGGTGCTCTTATTATCCATGGACTTTACAGTGTCCCAGAACGTTTTTGAGTTTATGCTACAGGATGCACATTTCTGCTAGAAAAAGCTAGCCTTAGCTTTCCTAACTGCCTGTGTATATTTGTGCCTAACTTCCCTGAAAAGTTGCATACTACGGGAGCTATTTGATGCTAATGCAGAACGCCACAGGATATTTTTGTGCTGGTCAAGGGCAGTCAGGTCTGGAGAAAACCAAGGGCTATATCTGTTCCTGGTTCTAAATGTTTTGAATGGGCCATGTTTATTTAAGATGTTGAAGAAGGCACTTTTAAAGAATAACCAGGCATCCTCTACTGACGGGATGAGGTCAATATCCTTCCAGTATACCCGGGCCAGGTCGATTAGAAAGGCTGCTATTTTAGGGAGGTTTTGACAGTGATGGGGTGGTCGTTTGACCGCAGACCCATAGCGTATGCAGGCAATGAGGCAGTGATCACTGAGATCTTGGTTGAAAACAGCAGAGGTGTATTTGGAGGGCAAATTGGTTAAGATGATATCTATGAGGTTGCCCGTGTTTACAGATTTGGGGTTGTACCTGTTGGGTTCATTGATACTATGTGTGAGATTCAGGGCATCAAGCTTAGATTGTAGGATGGCTGGGGTGTTAAGCATGTCACAGTTTAGGTCACCTAGCAGCACGAGCTCTGAAGATAGATGGGGGGCAATCAATTGACATATGGTGTCCAGGGCACAGCTGGGGGCAGAGGGTGGTCTACAGCAAGCGGTAATGGTGAGAGACTTGTTTCTGGAAAGGTAGATTTTTAAAAGTAGAAGCTTGAATTGTTTGGGTACAGACCTGGATAGTATCACAGAACTCTGCAGGCTATCTCTGCAGTAGATTGCAACACCGCCTCCTTTGGCAGTTCTATCTTGTCGGAAAATGTTATAGTTAGGGATGGAAATTTCAGGATTTTTGGTGGTCTTCCTAAACCAGGATTCAGACACAGCTAGGACATCCGGGTTGTCAGAGTGTGCTAAAGCAGTGAATAAAACAAACTTAGGGAGGAGGCTTCTAATGTTAACATGCATGAAACCAAGGCTTTTACATTTACAGAAGTCAACAAATGACAACACCGGGGGAGTAGGAGTGGAGCTAGGCACTGCAGGGCCTGGATTAACTTGTTATGGCTGCAATCCCAATACCGGGATCGATATGACAACTACCAGTGAAAATAGAGGGTGCCTTATAGTCTTATAGTTACAATTCCTAAAACATACATGTGTCTTATATCATTTTAAAGGTAATCTTGTTGTTAATCACACCAAAGTGTCCGATTTCAAATAGGCTTTTCAGCGAAAGCACTACAAACATTTATGTTAGGTCTCCACCAAACCACAATAAGCACAGCCATTTTCCAGCGAAATATAGCATTCACAAAATCCAGAAATAAAGATAAAATTAATCACTAACCTTGAATTATCTTCATCAGATGACACTCATAGGACTTCATGTTACACAATACATGCATGTTTTGTTTGATAAAGTTCATATTTATATAAAAGAAATCTGAGCTTACATTGGTTTATTAGATTTACTAGTTCCAAAAACATCAGGTGATTTTGCATAGCCACATCGTTTCAACAGAAATACTCATCATAAATGTAGATGATAATACAAGTTATACACATGGAATTATAGATATACCTCTCCTTTAATGCATGCGATGTGTCCAATTTCAAAAGAGGTTTACGGAAAACGCAACACATGCAATAATCTGAGACGACGCTCAGAACAGAAGCCAAATTAGCTGCCATGTTGGAGTCAACAGAAACCAGAAAATACATGATAAATGTTTCCTTACCTTTGATGAACTTCATCAGAATGCAGTCCTCGGAATCCCAGGTCCACAATAAATGCTTGATTTGTTCGAAAATGTCCGTTATTTATGTCCAATTAGCTTCTTTGGTTAGCGCGTTTGGTAAACAATTCCAAAGCTATAACTATAACTAGACGAAATCTCCAAAAGTTCCATAACAGTCAGTAGAAACATGTCAAACGATGTACTGAATCAATCTTTAGAATGTTGTTTACATATATCTTGAATAACATTCCAACCGGAGAATTAGAATGACTTCAGATGACCGGTGGAACGCAAGTCCTTCCCCTGTGAAGGCGCTTGGTGAATGCATGGTTAACTCGTGGTAGCGGTGACCATTTCCTGTGTCATTCAACCCCCCTTCACATTAGAGTCATCAGACAAAGTTCTATTGACTGTTGACATCTAGTGGAAGGCGTAGGAAGTGAAAACTCATCCATATCTCACTGTAATTTCAATGAGAGCTTGGTTGAAAATCTGCCACCTCAGAAAAAAACAGGAAGTTGAATTTCTTAGGTTTTTGCCTGCTATATGAGTTCTGTTATACTCACAGACATAATTCAAAAAGTTTTAGAAACTTCAGAGTGTTTTCTATCCAATACTAATAATATGCTAATATTAGCAACTATGACTGAGGAGCTGGCCATTTACAATGGGCACCTTTTCATCCAAGCTACTCAATATTCCCCCTGCAGCCATAAACAGTTAACCTCTACATCATCAGAGGAACAGAGGAGGAGTAGGATAAGGGTAAGGCTAAAGGTTAAAGGTGCGTTCGGAGCAGAGAGTAAAAGGAGCAGATTTCCTGGCGTGATAGAATAGATTCAAGGGATAATGTACAGACAGAGGTATGGTAGGTTGTGACTTCATTGGAGGTAAACCTAGGTATTGAGTAATGATCAGAGAGCTTTTGTCTCTAGAGACGTTTAAACCAGGTGATGTCACCGCATATGGTAGGTTAAGGCATATTGGGCAGGGCTCTACCGTGAAATAAAACAACAATCACTAACCAGGACAGTAATGGACAAGGCATATTGATATTAGGGAGAGGCATGAGTAGCCAGGTGATCAATAGGGGTCCAGTGAGTGATTGGGCTGGCTGGAGACACGGCGATTCAGACAGCTAGCAGGCCGGGGCTAGCAAGCTAGCAGAAGGGCCTTAGAGGGACGTCTGTTTTAGCCTCCGCGTGCGGTGATGTCGATAGACCAGTTGTGATGGATTAGTAGGGTTCCGAGTAGCAGAGGGGTCCAAATTGTCAAAATAGGTATAGTGGCCCAAGAAATTGACCATTGAATCTATACAGCTAACAGTCCAAAATGCTCTAGACAGCTAGCAGACCGCACATCAGACTATACTCAATTTATTCTTGTCCTTACTAATATGTGAAATTAGTTTAGATTTTGAATGGCCCATTTTCAAATGAGCATGATCTGGGGAAAAGTACATGTTATCCGTACACTGTACAACCGGATAAGTTCTGACTGGTGAAACATTGTCAGGAAACAGATTAACCTAAAACCATGGTTTGAAGAAGGCCTGTAAGTAGGTTTGCAAAATTCACCAACTTTCCCACAATTTTCAATAATCTTTCAAACAGGGTTTTTGGAAAACCTATGATTTTCATCATAATTTTGCAACCCTAACTGTAAATCACATCATGCTGGCTTGCAAAGTGATGTTTAATTCCTATTGGAATCTAGCCAGAGTTTGGCTAGCCAACAGTTGAAATTTGTGTTCACCAGCAACCTGCATTCATAATGACTGCCAGGGTTAAGAACAGTGGGAGGAGATTACCTAAGCCACTAAAAACTCTAACAACCAGTAACAGGTGCAAAAAATTAAATGATTAGATTCGTTTAGAATTTTTGTATTTATCTTTGTGTGGCATGACATTTAATCAATAAATCACTCAATGTTTATGCAGAAACACAGATATTAAAACCTTTTTTGTTTAACAACCTGCAGTAGAGCATGCAGGGAAGTTCATTTGTCATCATACTTTTTTTTCAATGAGTTGGTGTGACTTCTCATTTAGTATTGAGTCAAGTACCACATAAACATTTGACGTTTTATTTACTTTTCATTGACTTTACTAGGAGTATTTGAGATATTAAAAAAATGCCTTGGAGTTTACAGTGATATGCACTCCAATAGAAAATGGAGGTCTTGCGCTTTCCCGCTGGTCCGTTTTTCAATGTTTTCTAGGGGAACCGTGCTTATTATGAGCAGCTGAGAAATAAATAAGAACACTTACATGTATTTCACTCCACACGTCAGCCACTGTTTGAGGAGCATGCTCAAACGGGAACAGCAGTAATAACATGACACCCTCTCTGCACGTTTGAGAAAGGAATAAAGGAGAGAGAGAGGAGGAGATGGAAACGCATGGTGGTGAGATATTCTGTAGCTGAAGGTAATGTGTCAGCCTATTAATTATGAAAATATACAAAAATCCCTATTACTAGGCTACTCAAAATCATATACAAATTCACTAGAATTGTAAGCTAACTGTAAGCCGCCCTGCACAATCCATGAACCTACAGCATCGCCTAGGGCTATACATTCTCTCCCAGACTTGTGGATAGAAATTTGGGAGCGTAGCATAAGGTAACACAGTCCATCCAGTATGCATAACAATATACAGTCCACACTCAAAGGTGATTACTCAAATTTCTTTCATTATGCACCAAAGACATCTTAATAAGTCAGTTTAGTTTGATGTTTTTCTGCCATGCATAATATACTGCAGGATATGTATTGTATAACAGCACAATCCTACTTTTTTATTCAGGTTTTATTTTTTGGGGGCTTGGGCTCATAAGCCTATGCATACGCATAAAGCTCTAATATGCATATGGTTGTTTTGAATTATTAATCATTGCCTTAGAAAGCGTTGTCCATTTCGTTGTGTTAGGCTTTGAAACAATATCCATAATGACCACGTTTTACACTCAGTTTCAACCTGTTGTTGAACTTCTTTCTTCAAATGTATCCGTTTTAAAAGCACATACTGTTTTGATGATAAGTGTTTGATGTGATTTTCAAATGCATTTGCATTGATTGTCAGAGTGGTTAGAGGGACAACAGAGACCTGAGTACCAGACCATCAGTGACCTGATGATCGTTAGCGAGTTGGGTACTACCAACATGTGTCCTGAGTGCATAAGAGGAGATTACTGTGACTCAACGGTCACGTGGAATTTTACTGCGGGCATGACTCATGACTGCCGGTGTGGCAGTAATACAGTCACAGCAACAACCCTAGTGGTGATTTAATTATTTCTACTCTTAATATATACTGGTGAAAAGTATTGCACTGTACAGGGAAAAGGATGCCATTTGAGACACAGACATTGTAGCTCTGTAAAAGCAGTTTGAATAGAGTTGACCCTCAGAGACACACAGAACCACAGGGAGCTGCCCAGTTTATTTGTTAATGCATTTCTATACATCTATCTCCCATTGTAGAGAGATGGAGAAAGAGTGAGAGCATGAGAGGTAGAGGTGGAGAGAGAGAGCATGAGAGAGGTAGAGGTAGTGAGAGAGAGAGAAAGAGTGAGAGCATGAGAGAGGTAGAGGTAGTGAGAGAGAGAGAGAGAGAGAGAGAGAGAGAGTGAGAGAAATAGCCAGAGAGGGAGAGAGAGAGGAAGAGCACTAGAGAGGGAGAGAAAGAGAGGAAGAGAGAGAGTGAGAGACTGAGGGAGCAGCTATATACTGTATGACTCAGTGATACCAGCAAACCACCTCATATCACAACAACACAGATAATTTATCACACAACAGTGTGTGCGCGCGTGTGCGTGCGTGTGCTAGGTCCGTGCGTTTGTGTGTGCGCGTGTGTATGTGCGTGCGCGAGTGTGTTTTTGTGCGTGTGTGTGCATGTGTGTGTCCGTAACTACACAACTCTGGCTTGGCATCTACTTTAGTTTAGAGTTTATTTAGTCACACGCACAGGGTCGCAGATGTTAATTGCAGGGTACCCTGAAATTATTGAGCTCTGAGCTCCTAAAATGCATGTCAAGAGAAGTAAATGGGACAATAATACAAGTAATAATAAATACATATTTACAACTGTAACAATGATAAATGTCCGCAGATATGTGCACATGTCGCAACTGCCTGAATGCCCGAACAATATGCATGCAACTCAGTGAAAACCCAACCCATAGGGGAACATAGGGTCTAACGACGCGAAGGCAATTGGTTATATTTGACATGCAGTAATGTAAAAGCTATGATTGACTGACAGGCCTGTGTGTAAGTGTCTGCTATTTCTGTTAGAGAAGGACTCAGACAGAGAACAGGTAGATGTGCTCACTGTGTTTACACCTCTCTCTTCCCAAATAAACCATTCATTTTAAAGAAAACGTTCCATTTTCCTTTAGTTAATATCTAAAGTACATTTAACTAGGTTATTCCAGTCACCATATGTAATGAGAATTTTGAATTGCATCAGACGTGTAGAGTTAATTTGAATAAAATAATCGCAGGAATGTTGAATAAATATTTAAAAGGGATGAAAGAAAGAAGAGAATTCTAGTGATTGGGTTAGAAGCCAAGGGCTTTGGAAAAACATGGGATTTGAAAACACTTCACAGAAGGGCAAATTTGACAGGCACTCGAGGATGGTGATGTTAAAATGCCTCTGCATTAAAGTGGCCAGAATCAATTAACTTGCCAGCTCTTATTAGACCACACACTTTTAGCTATTCCGAAAGAAGATCACATAATTGATTCTAGAACGGTTTTAAGAAACCCTACATTTTCCTCAATGTAGGCTACCTTTTCGTGCAAATTCTATCATCTTGAACAGGTCTCTCTTACAAAAGAGACTCGATCTCAGTGAGACTAACCTTCACAAAATATATATATAAACTCCCCAGTCTTTGCCGATATCAAACATATTCTTACCATGATGCAGCCACCACCTTACTTGAAAATAAGGAGAAAGTTACTCAGTGATGTGTTGTGTTTATTTGCCCCAACATAAGCCTTTGCATTTAGGACACAACGTTTATTCCTTTGCTGTGTTTTTTTACAGGACAAATGTTTTGGAATATTTTTATTCTGTACATTTATATTCTTCCTTTCACTCTGTCATATTAGTTTTTTATCGTGGAGTCACTACAATGTTGTCAATCGATCCTCCAATGGACTCATCTTGACATCCCTGAGCAGTTTCCTTCCTTTCCTGCAGCTCTGTTCGGAAGGACAACTGTATCTTTGATGTGTCTGGGTGGTCTAATACATCATCCACAGCATAATTATTAACATGCTTAAAATTATATTTAATGTCAGATTTTAAAAAATTGTTACCCATCTACCAATCACTGCCCTTCTTTATGAGGCTTTTGAAAAGCTCCCTGGTGTTTGTCTATGAATCTGCGGTTTAAATTCAATACTTGACTGAGGGACCTTACAGATGTTGTATGGGGGGGGGGGGGGACAGATGCAGGGGCAGTCATTCAAAAACCATGTCAACACCTATTATTTCACACAGAGGGAGTCCTTTTAAGTTATGTGATTTGTTAAGCCAAGTTTTTACTCCTGAACTACTTTAGTCTTGCCTAAACAAAGGTGGTGAATACTTACACAACGACTAAACAGCAAATTGGCCAGTGTCACCAAGTGTTGATTTGTCAGTGTAACATTTCTAATGTGGATTCAGGTTTTAAATTAACTCCATAAGGCCTTATTCAATACTACAGGTTTAATGATATTATTAGCATATGATTTCTCTTGGTGAATGCCACGGAATTAAAAATGGAGAAATGTAACAATTATGTCTCTGTCACTTACAAATACACTCTTGAGTCGTAACTCTACACGTCACTTGAAAGCAAGGCACTCTGGGAAATATGCAAATACGGCTTTGCTCTAAGCCGTGTGTTACTTTAACACTGAAAAGCGTGGACCGGTGTTACATTTAACACTGTCAGTGTTGATTTAACACTGGAGACATTGCTGTGTATATTCTAGTTATTTCATTTTTATTAATTTGTACATTTGTAGAATTTTCTTTTCACCTTCACATTATGGAATATTTTGTGTAGATCAATAATTCAAATATCACAATTAGGCTATGTGTGTGTGTGTCTCTGTGTGTGCTTTTAGGTGTGTAGGCATGTATGCTTGCTCCAATGCCTGCATCTGCACTTGTGTTTACATTTGTCCTGATGTGTAGCCGGAATACCAGATGACAGCCGCTGATTGGCCACATGCTGAAAAACAATGTCGCCATGGCAACTTGCACAGCGAGGGACAGGACCTTCACAAGGCTCTTTTTAAATTACACAGATGTTTTTCCTGTCAAAAGATATTAGGATTCATCGGCCTGAAAGCTTATTAACAAGCCAAGCTGCCCTCGATGCTTTAATCTAGCAGGCTCTCTCAGTGGAAGAAGGCACACAAATTAATTGAGAATTATACTTCATTTGATTGACAATAGCTATTCCAATACTGAGTGTTATTGAACTGCAACACTGGCTGGGGATTATGGATACTTAGTAACAGCCAATCACATGCTTGTCAGGAAGTTTGCTGGAAGTTAATATAGGCAGAGAATGTCAAGGTTAGAGAAGGAGGAGGTGGAGGATGATATAGTGGTCATCCCAAATGGCAACCCTACTCCGTATAGTGCACGCTTTTAACCAGGACCCTCATCAAGAGTAGTGCTCTATCCAGGGAATATGGTGACCTATGGGATGCAAACATACAGATGTTGGAGCTTAATTTGAGCCAGTTTGCTACAGTAGGGAAATAATCCTGCAAAAAACGGGAAATGTGAATTATTATGTGGATTATTTGCGTAACGGAAAATGAAGTCTGACATTTCAAAGTGGAAATTAAAAACTTCAGGAGCTTTCTAAACCTCAAATACACTACAAGTTTAAAATGTCCTGAAAGTTCTCCAGCAACAGGGTGATCAAATTAAGATTAGACTGTACTTTGTGAAAGTAACCAAAGAGTCTTTCCTCATGAGGAGTTGTGAGTGTCACGATCGTCGTATGGAGGGGACCAAAGCGCAGCATGGTGTGAATACATTCTTCTTTATTGAAATGAAGAACAAGAAGAACACTTCAACAAAAAGAACACTTCAACAAGAAGAACACTTCAACAAGAAGAACACTTCAACAAGAAAAACACTTCAACAAGAAAAATGATTAAGACGAACATGACCGCTATATAAACCATGTATAACGTATAACATAGACAATAACCCACGAAATACCCAAAGAAGATGGCTGCCTAAATATGGTTCCCAATCAGAGACAATGATAAACACCTGCCTCTAATTGAGAACCAATCTAGGCAACCATAGACCAACATAAACACCTAGATGAAAACAACCCCATAAATCTACAAAAAACCCTCGACAGTACAAACACCCTAGAAAGAGACAAAAACACACATATCACCCATGTCATACCCTGACCTAACCAAAATAATAAAGAAAACAAATAATACTAAGGTCAGGGCGTGACAGTGAGAGAGAGGGGTGCATGCTAAATAGGAAAAAAAGATTGCCTCAGAGGGGAAATTGGTTTGTCTGAAAAATCAGTAGTTGACAAAAAAATGTACAATCCTGTCCGTTTTGCATGTTGGGGCATTGACACTCCTTTCTGTATGTTCATTCTGACAGTGACACGGAGATCCATGTTTCGTCTCCCCCACCTACTCCCAAAGCAGTTTGCTTGTTTATTTGTCCTGAGATGGTATTCATTGAAGTCATCTGAATTAAAGCCTAAAAGCCTCCCCACCTCCCAGCTGCTCACTCTCGATAACACACATACACACACACCCCGCTCCCCGGATAAAGGCTGTTGGGTTGTTTGTTTCCATAAATGGCGCTGTGTTTGTGTATACGCGCCGGGCAACCCACCTATTCCCCAACGGGAGCTGACAGGTTGACTAAATAATGAATGCCTGCACGCAGAGAAGCCCATCTGGCCGCTAACATCCCTCTCCTTCAAACTTCTCCTCCTCCCTCTCCTCTGCCTCTTCCCTCTGTTGCCTGGGCTCTCTGCTGCAGACGGATGGGAGTCAGCTACCTAGCATGTCCCTCCATACAGTAAGGCCCCGATAGAGCCACAACCACCAGTTAGACCGTGTTTATGTCACCTCAGAGAGAGAGAGACAGAGAGAGACAGAGAGAGGACAGCTACTTTGCTGAGTAGTACCACAGACAGCATCACAGGAGCCCTATTAGTGTTAAATTAACTCTCATTGGTATAAAATAACCCCAGTGTTGGTGTTAATGACCAGTGTTGAACCAAACCACACACATCATTATCATATTTCCCAGCATGCTCTATTGCAGTTGAATTTTGAAATAGTTTGTTTCAATATCTACAGTTGAAGTCAGACGTTTACATACACCTTAGCCAAATACATTTAAACTCAGTTCTTCACAATTCCTGGCATTTAATCAGAGGAAAGATTCCCTGTTTTAGGTCAGTTAGGAGCACCACTTTATTTTAAGAATGTTAAATGTCAGAATAAGAGTTTAGAGAATGATTTATTTCAGCTTTGATTTATTTTATCACATTCCCAGTGGGTCAGAGGTTTACATACGCCCAATTAGTATTTGGTAGCATTGCCTTTACATTGTTGAACTTGGGTCAAACGTTTCAGGTATCCTTCCACAAGCTTCCCACAATAAGTTGGGTGAATTTTGGCCCATTCCTCCTGCCAGAGCTGGTGTAACTGAGTCAGGTTTGTAGGCCTCCTTGCTCGCACACGCTTTTTCAGTTCTGACCACACATTTTCTATGGGATTGAGGTCAGGGCTTTGTGATGGCCACTCCAATACCTTGACTTTGTTGCTGTTAAGCCATTTTGCCACAACTTTGGAAGTATGCTTGGAGTCATTTGGAAGACCCATTTGCGACCAAGCTTTAACTTCCTGACTGATGTCTTGAGATGTTGCTTCAATATATCCACATAATTTTCCTTCCTTAAGATGCCATCTATTTTGTGAAGTGCACCAGTCCCTCCTGCAGCAAAGCACCCCTACAACATGATGCTGCCACCCACGTGCTTCACGGTTGGGATGGTGTTCTTCGGCTTGCAAGCCACCCCCTTTTTCCTCCAAACATAACAATGGTCATTACGGCCAAACAGTTCTATTTTTGTTTCATCAGACCAGAGGACTTTTCTCCAAATAGCAAAATCTTTGACTCCATGTGTAGTTGCAAACCGTAGCCGTGGCTTTTTCATTGCAGTTTTGGAGCTGTGGCTTCTTCCTTGCTGAGCGGCCTTTCAGGTTATGTCAATATAGGACTCGTTATACTATGGATATAGATACTTTTGTACCTGTTTCCTCCAGTGTCAGGGATTTCCTCCTCTTCTTCCGAAGAGGAGAGGCGAAAAGGATCAGAGGACCAATATGCGGCGTGGCTATTGCGATCCATGTTTAATAAAACAAAGTAAACACGAATCAAATACAAAACAATAAACGTACCACGAAAACCGAAACAGCCTAATACTGGTGCAAAGTAACACAGAGACAGTAACAAGGACAATCACCCACAAAACCCAACACCAAACAGGCTACCTAAATATGGTTCCCAATCAGAGACAATGACGAACACCTGCCTCTGATTGAGAACCATATCAGGCCAAACATAGAACTAGAAAAACTAGACATGTAACATAGAATGCCCACTCAGCTCACACCCTGACCAACCAAAACATAGAAACATACAAAGCAAACTATGGTCAGGGTGTGACATCCAGCATCTTCACAAGGTCCTTTGCTGTTGTTCTGGGATTGATTTGCACTTTTCGCATCAAAGTACGTTAATTTCTAAGAGACAGAACACGTCTCCTTCCTGAGCGGTATGACAGCTGCGTGGTCCCATGGTATTTATACTTGTGTACTATTGTTTGTACAGATGAATGTGGTACCTTCAGGCATTTGGAAATTGCTCCCAAGGATAAACCAGACTTGTGGAGGTCTACAATTTTTTTCTGAGGTCTTGGCTGATTTATTTGATATTGATTTGATTTATTTGATATTGATATTGATATTGATTTTCCCATGATGTCAAGCAAAGAGGCACTGAGTTTGAAGGTAGACCTTGAAAAACATCCACAGGTATCAGAAGCATCAGAAGCTTCTAAAGCCATGGCATAATTTTCTGGACTTTTCCAAGCTGTTTAAAGGCACAGTCAACTTAGTGTATGTAAACTTCTGACCCACTGGAATTGTGATACAGTGAATTATAAGTGAAATAATCTGTCTGTAAACAATTGTTGGAAAAATTACTTGTGTCATGCACAAAGTAGATGTCCTAACTGACTTGCCAAAACTGTAGTTTGTTAACAAGAAATTTGTGGAGTGGTTGAAAAACGAGTTTTAATGACTCCAACCTAAGTGTATGTAACCTTCCGACTTCAACTGTATGTTTGTGCATGTACATTGATTGATTTCTTTATCTTATGCTTTCTGTTACGGAAATGTTTTTTAAAAACATTTTAAATGCCTTAGGTAGTCACCTTACAATGTCCTTAACCCTAACATTCTTTTTGAATGCAGGTTGCAGGGGACTACAAATATAAACTCTAGTCTATCTTAACTGTCTGTATTCAAATAGGAAGGGTATATCACTTTGCAAGCCAGCATAATGTGACTTGCAGGTAGGGTTGCAAAACCCGGGTAACTTTTGCAAAATTCCAAGGTTTTCCAAAAATCCTGTTTGGAAGTTTCCTGGAAAGACCCTACTTACAGCCCAATTATGCTCTCATAACTAAAGGTACAAAGGATGCCCTTACTTTGTACCACCACAGTGACAAGTGTTTGTACCGCTTTAGGAACAAATCTAAACCTTCATTACCTAGTGTAATGCAATTGCCAGAAACTCATGGTTTTACAGACCACATCAGGCCTGCAACCTTTATTTAATGTAATCCAGCCAGCCAACGTTTGGAATGTTTTATCACCCGCAACCTTTATTTAATGTAATCCAGCCAGCCAACGTTAGGAATGTTTTATCACCCGCAACCTTTATTTAATGGAATCCAGCCAGCCAACGTTAGGAATGTTTTATCACCCGCAACCTTTATTTAATGGAATCTAGCCAGCCAACGTTTGGAATGTTTTATCACCCGCAACCAGAATGCCTGCCAGAGTTGGAAAGATTTATTTTTCAATGAGGTTTAACTGAGATTGGCATCCAATATATGTTGCATTGCCGCCACCTACTAGTCTAGAATACAACTTATACTTATACCCTTATACTTCGCTTGAAAAAATAAATAAATAAACCATCTAACACTACACTCTCAAAAATATACAAAATATAACACTACCCTACTCCACTGTTTAAATCTATTTAGTCCTACCTCATGCCAACAACCTGAAAGGATGGTACATCACCACTTAACACACACTGTAAATCTTCTGATGTCAAGTCTCGGAAGCCCAATTACCTCTCTGCAGCTGCCACCACAACCTCCATTTTCTGCGACTTACGTTTATTCCTGCAGTACAATTGATAACCATTGCTATAATAGGCTAATGACTTCTCCAAATGCTAATTGGAGTCAGCTAACCTTGAGTCCAATCAATGAGACGAGATTGGAGATGTTGGTTAGAGCTGCCCTGCCCTGTAAAAAACACTCACACAATTTGAGTTTGCTATTCACAAGAAGCATTGCCTGAGGTGAATCATGCCTTGAAGAAATAAAATCTTCACCAGACAAATTGTCTATAAATGGAGAAAGTTGAGCACTGTTGCTACTCTCCCTAGGAGTGGCCATCCTGCGAAGATGACTGCAAGAGCATAGTGCAGAATGCTCAATCAGGTTAAGAAGAATCCTAAAATTTTACATTTAAGTCATTTAGCAGATGCTCTTATCCAGAGCGACTTACAAATTGGTGTGTTCACCTTAAGACATCCAGTGGAACAGCCACTTTACAATAGTGCATCTAAATCTTTTAAGGGGGGGTGAGAAGGATTACTTTATCCTATCCTAGGTATTCCTGAAAGAGGTGGGGTTTCAGGTGTCTCCGGAAGGTGGTGATTGACTTCGCTGTCCTGGCGTCGTGAGGGAGTTTGTTCCACCATTGGGGGGCCAGAGCAGCGAACAGTTTTGACTGGGCTGCGCGGGAACTGTACTTCCTCAGTGGTAGGGAGGCGAGCAGGCCAGAGGTGGATGAACGCAGTGCCCTTGTTTGGGTGTAGGGCCTGATCAGAGCCTGGAGGTACTGAGGTGCCGTTCCCCTCACAGCTCCGTAGGCAAGCACCATGGTCTTGTAGCGGATGCGAGCTTCAACTGGAAGCCAGTGGAGAGAGCGGAGGAGCGGGGTGACGTGAGAGAACTTGGGAAGGTTGAACACCAGACGGGCTGCGGCGTTCTGGATGAGTTGTAGGGGTTTAATGGCACAGGCAGGGAGCCTAAAATGTCAGCTAAAGAATTACATCAATCTCTGGGACAAGCTTACATCTCTGTTGATGAGTCTACGATACGTAAAACACTAAACAAGAATGGTGTTCATGGGAGGACACCACGGAAGAAGCCATTGCTGTCCAAAAAAACATTGCTGCATTTGGAGGTTCGCAAAAGAGCACCTGGATGTTCCACAGCACTACAGGCAAAATATTCTGTTCACAAATGAAACTACAGTTGAGTTGATAGGAAGGAACACACAACACTATGTGTGGAGAAAAAAAGGCACAGAACACCAACATCAAAACCTTATCTCCACTGTAAAGTATGGTGGAGGGAGCATCATTGTTTGGGGCTGCTTTGCTGCCTCAGGGCCTGGAAAGCTTACTATCATCGACGGAATAATGCATTTCCAAGTTTATCAAGACATTTTGCAGGAGAATGTAAGGCTATCTGTCCACCAATTGAAGCTCAACAGAAGTTGGGTGATGTAAAAGGATAATGACAAAAAACATAGAAGTAAATCAACAACAGAATGGCTTCAACAGAAGAAAATACACCTTCTGGAGTGGCCCAGTCAGAGTCCTGACCTCAACTCGATTGAGATGCTGTGGCATGACCTCAAAAGAGCATTTCACACCAGACATCCCAAGAATAATTGCTGAACTAATACTGTTTTGTAAAAAGGTTATGGTTCAAAATTCCTCCTGACAATTGTGCAGGTCTGATCTGCAACTACAGAACATGTTTGGTTGAGGTTATTGCTGCAAAAAGGTGGGTCAACCAGTTATTAAATCCAAGGGTTCACATACTTTCCCCACCCTGCACTGTGTATATTTACACAGTCTGGTCAATAAAGACATGAAAATGTATCATTGTTTGTGTGTTAAGCAGTTTAAGCAGACTGTGTTTGTCTATTGTTGTGACTTATGTCATATTTTATGACAAATCTATGCAGAAATCCAGGTAATTCCAAAGGGTTCATATACTTTTTCTTGCCACTGTATATCTTGACATCACTTTGTCGGGCAAAGACTCAACATCAAAACTCAAAAGAACACACAATGACTCTTCTGTTTCACCCCTCTCGCCACCCTGTTTCAGTCACACCAAACAATGAGCATCACAAACACCGGGAATCTTCTCCTTCAGTTGGTCAACTTTTACATTTACTGCTACCCCAGTAATCACTCCTTTCAATGGTGCCCTTTTCTTGAGAGCAAAACAATTCATATTTCTTGCCTCCATTTGTTTAACGCTGAGCGCCTTCTCCCTCTGACCAGCAGAAACACACCAATTATCACAAGACCACTTCTGGTTATCCTCACCGATTCCACAGTAGCCAACTCTTTTTTTTCACCCTGAAACCACAAATGTATCAGCCAAAAGGCAAGGGTCCACTTGTTCTACTGTCACACACTCATCTTTAACCTGACGCTTGGTGCAAACCTCTCCTCTGAGAACTTTACCACACCTACCACCTCTGATACTTTGATCTCATTCACTTCCATTCCTCCTCCTGTCTTCAGCTCACTCTGCTTACACTTTCTACCATTCTTCTTTAACAAACCGACTCAAGCTCACTGTCTTCTTCCCTCTCGCTCTTAGACCTCCCCTGCCTCTCTTTTTTCCTCTATTCTTCCTCCGTACTCAAAGTATAAGTCTCCTTATGATAATACTGCACTTCTCCTGAAAAACGTCTTGTTCTTGCTTTCTCAAGGGGCGCCATTTAGCTGGCTGTCACAATCTCCGTACAATCAGCACGAACAGCACATCCCACTTATAAAGCAGCTGCTTTGCCTTGATGTTATTCTTTATCAAAAGCTACCAAACACTTTTCCATTCTCAAACAAGTGCACTCTTCCAACTACCATCCCCATATCAATAGCTCACTCTGGACAAGTACTTTCTTCCATTTCACTTGGTTTGGAAATATAAACAATGAGACTACCTAAACCATGTAAAGTAGAACAACGATTTAAGTAACAGATGCAATAAATCCAAGTAACATATTGGATTAGTTTGGAAACGTTTTGTAATTTATATTTGAGTAATTAATTATTAAATTAACTAATTAACCAATAAATCAACATACATGCACAGACACAGAAACAATTCTAAAGATAAACCTGCAATAGAGCATGCTGGGAAATATGATAATTAGGTGCATGGTTTTGATTCAAAGTGATGTGTGAGTTTGAGGCCCCTGCGTTAGGGTAAAACCAGGCCCTCACAATATGGCCTTATGAAATATGTACGGTGTTTATTTTTATTTTAACATATTCACTTAGGATCTCACTTTGTGGTGTTCATAGGACTGAAAATGGATGAATGCAACTTCCATGTCGCTGTCCTTAACAAATACAATAATGGGTGGTATAACCCTACAATTTACTCAAAAAGCAAAGCACTCATGGAAATATTTGAATAGGGCTTTACACTAAGCAGTGTGTTCATTTGTTTGTTTTTTTAACACTGGGGAATTTGCTGTGCAGTATAGACGGATTAGCTGACAACATCACTAAAACGACATGCGTGCTTCCATGGGGCAGAAGTCAGCGTGTTGTTGTGATTCTGGATGGCCAGATTGCTAGCAAGAATGACAAAAAACTGCCACGTGGGAAATCATAAATGTCTCGTTTCATCTTGTTCTTGATATCATGTCTTGTTTTGAGTTGTTTTGATTTGATTTCATGTCAATGAAAATATTGAAAAAAAAATCACTAGCTAGCTAACCAACAACCTTAACGATGTATTTGAGAGACAACAAGGGCAAAGTTATTTTTTTCAATAAACATCGGAGACTAAATATAGCTTACATATTATCAACAATCTAAGCCAACCCGTTCTGTTTTGCCACATAGTTATGCACACACATCAGTTTTATTGCTAAACAACCAACCTGTCTGTAGTATCACAACTTGGTTATACTTATCTGTACACAATATTATTGGTTGATTGGATTGACTTATATACACATGGGGCACATTAAGGACAATCTAAATTTACAGATAGAAATGTGTTGTGTAGATCAAATATGATCTACTGTCAGCTAGATTGATATATGATAGGACATTGTGTGTGCTGTATTCATTATATTTATATCTGTAACATGCAGTTCCAGATACAGCCCTGCCATTAGCTGATGGCAGAAAATCCAATCGTTTCTGAAGAGTAGTCACTTCCTAAGATCTGTATTCAAATATTTAAAAAAATCGAGTAGTTGCTTTCTCAAATCTGTATTCAAATATATACATAAAAAAGTTGTTGCTTTCTCATATCTGTATTCAAATAGTTGTAGTCACCTCCAAAGTAACTATTTGTACCCACAAAAAAGTATTACTTTGCAAAAAAAGCACATATAAACTATTGCTATCCCAGGTTTGTAACAGTGTACATTTAACACTGACCTTGGGTAAAAATTTAATTCTAAAATGTTAAATACAAGGTATTAGTGAACACCATAACAGTGTAACTTTAACACTAAATTACTGTAACATTTTAATGCCACCGGTGTTGGAAAATTTCAGTGTTAAAAGGGCAACACTTTAAAAAGGGTCAATTCAAAATTTTCGGGTGTTCTCATATCAACACTTAAAAAAGTGTGAAATTGAACACCCACAGTGCTCAATTTACCGATCAAATTTGGCTGTGTAGAGATCTCTGTGGTCAAAGTATTGCAGAATGTTGCCCTAGCATACCAGAACCAGAGAAAATAAGAAAAGCCACGAGGTTAACCAGAAGGTTAATGAAATCTTTGTGTTGTTACCGGACCTTATTCTGCCAAAAGAAAAGCTATTTCACTTCTGCCCTCCACTCAAAACGCCAGACGGGTTTGGAGCAGAGAGGGGAGAGTAGGGGTCACTGATTCAAGTAGTTTTCTCTATTTTAAGCCAGACAGAAAGCTATTTTTCATTACAAAAGACAAATTACTCATTTTAGTCCTGTTGATTTTTATTAAAAGTGGAACTTCATCGACTTTAGAACTGTGTATTTGGCTGGTGCATTTGGCTGTTGTTGAATCCAGCTAATTATGACATTCTGAAACCCCCTTTTCCCTTTGTAGCCAAGACTTCAAACTCTGTTCTGTTTTCAATGAGTGATCCAATGACCATCGAAGCGCCTGAAAGAATAGCTAAATGAAGACTTAAACCCTGTCATTAGTTCCATCACTTTGTGGGGAATATGCATGCAGGGCTGATGTACTCTCCTGGTAATGACATGTGATCATAGCCATGCATCGTGGTAACCCTCAGGTGAGCCCTTAGTGTAGACAGTGTGCATGCGTGCGTGCCAGTTCAGGCAGCTATATATCCAGATGGAGCCAGGAGGGGACTGAGCCTGGGGTTGATGTGTGACGCTTGTGGCGAGGTCGTTGTATAGTCAGTTCATTTGTTTATTTGTTTGTTTGTCTGTTGACAATTCCAATTTGCTGCATGAAATCACACCTAGATTTGGCCTGGGTATTATAGCTGCTGAATGACCAATTGAGATACATACAGACACTGGGCCAGCCCTACACACACACACACACACACACACACACACACACACACACACACACACACACACACACACACACACACACACACACACACACACACACACACACACACACACACACACACACACACACACACACACACACACACACACACACACACACACACACACACACACCTCCCAGTGCCGAGGCAAGCCAGACACTCAAGGCTCATTACATTGATTACCCAGCATGCCTCATTAATCCTCTGGGCCAGAGACAGGAAGTTGTCAGGTACCTGAGTCACTCAAGTAACCATGGCACTTACAGATGTGGGTCCCCATCAAACTAGGACAACACAGGTGTAGACTAATACAGACCAGACCAACATTCACACCACTCACTGTTGCAAACCATTTTGCTACTGTGTGCCCTACTGAACATGACCCTGGACTCTCCCTGCTGACAGAGCTTTTTTTTTTAACTTCCCGTCAGGTGAGGTCAAATCAAAATCACATTTTATTTGTCAAGTGCGCCGAATACAATTGGTGTCGACTTTACAATAAAATGCTTAGGAGCCCTTCCCAACAACGAAGAGTCTAAAAAATATATATAATTGGAACACAAGAGGAATAAAATAAAATAGAGAAGAATGAAGTTATATACAGGGATTACCAGTACTAGATCAATGTGCAGGGGTACGAAGTATTTGAGGTAGATATATACATGAAGGCACTAGCAGGGTAAAGTGACTAGGCGTCAGGATAGATAATAATAAGAGTAAAATAAAGAACAGAGTAGCAGCAGCATGATAAGTGTAAAAGTATGTGCAGTGTGTGTGAGTGATTGTGTACTTAGTGTGCATCTGTGTATTAGTGTTGAGCGATTAGTGCTTTTTGAGGTTGGTTCGGTATCGGTTTGATAAAAAAATAAATCACTGCTTTCGATTTTGGGTTTAGATCATTTTTTTAAACATTAAATGCACTCTGCATTATGTGGGTTGAATGCTGTAACAACACAGAATAAAACAATTAATAAAAATCACATGACAGTAGTGACTGGCCATTACTGCCTATCAATTATTAGCCATCATTTATTCACCTTACTTTCTTTAAAGTAAGGGTAGCCTAGCGGTTAGAGCGTTGGACTAGTAACCCAAAGGTTGCAAGTTCGAATCCCCGAGCTGACAAGGTACAAATCTGTCGTTCTGCCCCTGAACAGGCAGTTAACCCACTGTTCCTAGGCCGTCATTGAAAATAAGAATTGGTTCTTAACTGACTTGCCTAGTAAAATTTTAAAAATTATAAAATGTTTAAGTTGTTGTGTATATTACATTTGTTTTATTTGGTGGCTTTATTATTTCATTCCAAGTCATCATTTTATCTGTATAGAGCTGCTGCCTATGCTGTACAACAAAATTACATTTTTTGTCGTTTTTCTAAGTAAGTAATGTATACTTTTATGACTGCTGAATAACAACTATCAATCACTTGCAAATGTATTTTCAGGTATAGATACCTCGCAAAGCAACTGCTCTCTATCCCTCTCGATTGCATTCTGTCTCTTCTCTCCCTCTCCTGTCTGCCCTACACAGACCGGACAAGTAGGCCTGCAATGGATTATGAGAAATTGTAGTTAAGTAGTTAATTTTGGCCTTCTAGAAACTACAACTCCCTACTACAGTTCATCGCTCAGTTCTGGCTTGATATGATTTATCTCTAGAGAAACTGTGCAATGACTCCGATGTCTCGGAGTCTGTTTGTCGAGAGCTGATGCTCCAGTACCGTTTGCTGGATGGTAGCAGAGTGAACAGTCTATGGCTTGGGTGGCTGGAGTCTGGCGGCAATATTTTGGGCCTTCCTCTGACAGCAGATGATATAAAGGTTCTGGATGGCAGGGAGCTCAGCGCCAATGATGTACTGAGCTGTCCGCACAGGTGATGCAGCCAGTCAAGATGCTCTCAAGGGTGCAGCTGTAGAACTTTTTGACGATCCGAGGGCCCATGCCAAATCTTTTCAGCCTCCTGAGGGGGATGAGACGCTGTCGTGCCCTCTTCAGGACTGTTCGGATCTGTGTGAACCATATTAAGTCCTTAGCCAGTGGGCTGGGGAGGATGGATGACAATGTGTGTGTGCGTTTATGTGTGTTTGTGTGAGATTAAGTCAGGGGGCTTGGGGAGGATGAATGCTGAGAGACAGCTGAGTCAGGGAGAGTAAAACTGTCACTGGCTCCCAACAAATGACTGCCAACATTGTTGTTGTAATGCTTTGAGAATTGGAAGCTGGCCAACTGGCCCAAAAATATAGCCTTTTCTGTCACTACGTTTCATAACATTTTCTCCCTACAGAACACAACCCAAGTTAAAACAGGTGGCTCTGTATCTCACCCTCAGGCATGATGCAAATAACCCAATCTGTTTCAGATACAGAACAATAATAACATTTGTGAGTTGTTGCTAACTGCTAAAATACATGACAAAATAGCCTACAGATTTATTCCTGCCCGAAAAACAAACATTTTCACAGTAACCTACATTCACTTTTGACCTTATTTCTTATTCCGTACTAAGTAACAAAACTATATGCTGTTTAAAAGGAGACAGTCTTGTTCAGCAAAACTGTATTTTTCCTGCCTCTTGTGTTTTTACTCCACCTCTCTCCTGGCCTCTCTCTCTCTTTTTTTTAAACATTTGAATTCAGTGCTCCGACATGTCCTGTACATATACCTTTTTGTCATTTAGCAGATGGTCTTATCCAAGCTTATCGAACATGACCAAAAGTATGTGGACACCTACTCGTCGAACATCTCATTCCAAAATTATGGGCATTATTATGGAGTTGGTCCCCACTTTGCTACTATAACAGCCTCCAATCTTCTAGGAAGGCTTTCCACTAGTTGATGGAACATTACCGCGTGGACTCACTAAGAGCATTAGTGAGGTAGGGCACTGATGTTAGCGATTAGGCCTCGCTCGCAATCTGCGTTCCAATTCATCCCAAAGGTGTTCGATGGGGTTGAGGTCAGGGCTCTTCCACACCGATCTTGACAAACCATTTCTGTATCACTTTGTGCACGGGGGCATTGTTATGCTGAAACAGGAAAAGGCCTTCCCCAAACTGATGCCACAAAGTTGGAAGCACAGAACCGTCTAGAATGTCCTTGTACGCGGTATAATTAAGATTTCCATTCACTGGAACTAAGGGGCCCAGCCCAAACCATGAAAAACAGCCCCAGACCATTATTCCTCCTCCACCAAACTTGACAGTTGGCATTATGCATTGAGGCAGGTAGCATTCTCCTGGCATCTGTCAAACCCAGATTCGTCAGTCAGACTTCCAGTTGGTGAAGCGTGATTCAGCCCTCCAGGGAACATGTTTCCACTACTCCAGAGTCCAATGGCGGCGAGCTTTACACCACCCCAGCCGATGCTTGGCATTGCGAATGGTGATACTAGGCTTGTGTACGGCTGCTCGGCCATGGAAACCCATTTCATGAAGCTCCCGACTAACAGTTATTGTGCTGATGTTGCTTCCAGAGGCAGTTTGGAACTCTGTAGTGAGTATAGCAACCGAGGACAGACGATGTCTTGTGGCACAAGCAGTGAGCCCAGCCAACATAGAGTTGCAGAAGTCTAAACGGGAGAGGACAAGCGCCTGGATTAGAATTTGTGCCGCTTCCTGTGTGATGAAAGGTAGTACTCTACGGATGTTGTAGTGCATGAACCTGCAGGAGCGAGTCACTGCTTTGATGTTTTCAGAGAATGACACGGCATTGTCCAGGCTCACTCCAAGTTCTTTGCACTCTGGGAGGGGAACACTGTGGAATTGTCAACCGTGATGGAGAGGTATTGGAGCGGGCCGGCCTTTCCCGGGAGAAGAGCAGCTCTGGTTTAAATAAATTAAAATTGAAAAACTTGAATTGTTGAATCAATCGGTGTTTTGCATATCAGTTCATAAACCATGTGCCATGGGGTTGGAACACTGAAGATGTCCTCCCAGCATTTTTGTAACCTGTGTGCCACAGCTGTCAGCGCTTTTGTCCTCAAATGGAAGTGGTATTTTTTTTATTTACGAAAAAAAATGTGATCTTAAAACAGGGCAGACAAACAAGTTCCCTACCTTCTCCCTCTTCCACTTGCCTTCACCATTTCTTCAGAAATGCTGCAATCATTTGGTTGTAACTTTGTATTGAACAAACATTCCCATATATTTGCAATAGCTGCATATGCGACATCAACTCCACCATTCCTTTTCATAATATTATTAATAAAAATAATAACCTTTTTTTTTTATCAATTAGTATATTTGAGTTGAACCATAATATTTGTTGTAATATTTATTTGTTCTGTATTTTCTGGAAGCTGACATTGAAATTGTAATATTTAATCATTTCAGCACCCTAAACTTATATTCATTATATAAACAAGCATAAACAAGCATACATTTGAAATATATTTTGCTCATATAATTTGAACGACGGATCATCTGGAATAGGCAGCTCCATAAGTAAATACATAAACTGTGAAATGATTAAAGAGTTCATCAGTGATTTTTCTATAAATAGACAGGTCTATTTGACAAATTTTCAATTGAAATGAGTCTTGGTAAGTCATTTATATCTTTATGGATATGAATACCAAGTATGTCTACTTCACCATTAGAACATTTTATAGGTAAAATACAAGTTAATGTGAAAGTTGTGTCTCTTAACGATCCAATATGTAATATGATACACTTATCATAATTAGGTTTTAGTCCAGAGCGACTAGAGAATTGATCTAGATCCTCGATAAGACATTGCAGTGATCCAGATTGCAGACTTCAGAAAAAACTTAAGCCATTGGCGTACATTGACTCTTTTGTTTTTAGTCCGTGGATTTCTAAACCCTTGAGAAGTTATTGTTCAATCTGATTTTAAGAGACAACATTTCGATGGCCATAGCTAATAAACAAGGATGTCCATTGCCTCTATGTTTAAGTTAACTCCTCTGGACAGTGAAATACTTATTGAGAAGTAATTACATTTACTACTTTACATCTGGGGTTGTTATACATAACCATCGTAAAATAGATTCCCCAAAATAGTCCAAGCATTTATATATAAATTCTAGTTGAAATTTATCAAAGGCCATTTTGAAGTCTGCTATGAAGATCAGAGCTGTGTTCGAATACCCATACTAACATACTGTATGTATACAACATACTTAATGAGTATATACTACAAACTGTATACTATTAGTTCATTTTAGTATACTGTAAACAAACGGTATCCTTTCAGTTGAGTGTACTGGCGGTCTGTGTCCTGGAAGTTGATGCTGTTGCTATGCAACAATCTGGAATGCCAGAGAGCTTTGGGCATTCTGTCCGTTTGTGTCCATTAGTAAATTAAATTCAGAGCGTTTCGCTCTCGGAGTATTCAGAGCCACAGTGGACGCTCTGGCCCTAGGAGTTTGGTTGATCCAGCAGTCAAGCACCCAATCTAACTGGCTAACTTGCTAGCTACTTCCAGACACAATTGAGAGAACACCTCACTCTGACCATTTTACTAACCCCTAGCAGAGCTGGTTAAAAAGTGTTCATGTTGTCCAGAGCGTTGGTGACTGTAACTGTGCTGCTGGCAACAATTTAATTTTAAAAATGTGCCTACGTTTACTGACACCGGCCACATTCAACCGGTGTTGAGCGTTTGTAAATTCATCAGTTATTCTGGGCTCTGCCTCTGGCAGTTAGAAGAGAGCACTCTGAAATCGGAGTAGATAGCCAGAGTGAATTTACTAACGGATCCAAGCAACTATACCACTTAGCTAAGCTATGAATGACGTGAATAATAAAGTCAATAAATGTTGGGTAGTTAGTTAGATAGCATAAAGTAAATATACTGGCAAGTTCGATGTACTAGTAGCCAACTAACGTTACAGAAGGTGGTTAACATTCCCGGTACATACTGCTGTAATGATATGCTGGTTCTCTGCTCTCTGCTTTTTGAAAATGGGATAAGCTCTTTCTTTATGATGATTCTTTAGGACTGTGACCAGACCAGCCACTGTATGTGCTTACTTGCAGACTTGATATACAGTAGACTGACTGTAATTGGGTATCAATTGAGTATCTCTCTCACTCTTTCACTCGCTCTCTCTTTCTCGCTCTTCCTTCCTTCCTTCCTTCCTTCCTTCCTTCCTTCCTTCCTTCCTTCCTTCCTTCCTTCCTTCCTTCCTTCCTTCCTTTCCTTCCTTCCTTTCCTTCCTTCCTTCCCTCTCTGAGCTCTTTCTTTATGATGACTTTTAGGACTGTGACCAGACCAGCCACTGTATGTGCTTACTGGCAGACTGGCTGTAATTGGGGATCAGCTGTTTAAATGGCCGAAAGCTTAGACTTCACTCTCACTAATTACTAACCACTAATGGGCTCGGCTCTCACAGTGAAGTATATGTGGTCAGGGGTAGATTACTGTTATTGACTTGAAGTGCACTGATCAGAGAGCTACTGTACCACTAACAACATCTCAACATGCAGCTGAAATAGGTCATAGGAAGCCACACACACACACACACACACACACACACACACACACACACACACACACACACACACACACACACACACACACACACACACACACACACACACACACACACACACACACACACACAGAGAGAGATCAGAGAGCTTCACTAACAACATCATCTCAAGCATACAGCTTCCATAGCTCATTACAAGTCGACCAACCCCTGCCTTTTGGAAGTATTTCATGTCATATTTTCAGAGCTCATAACTTATAAGCACGTTTCATCCTTCATTCTCATACTGTGCTTTTCATTCCGCTATCAAGTATCCAAATTGCTCACACAGTCTCAGAATTAGATGTTCATCCATGTTTCTCAAACTTCAAATGTTGAAGTGTTTAAGGTTAAGTTTAGGCATTAACTCCGAGACCTTATGGTTAGGCATTCATTCAAAATGGTTAAGGTAAGGGTTAAGGTTTTGGATAGGCTTAAAACAAAAATCTGAAACTACTTTTTAATTGCTGGATTTGAAATTGCAACCTTTGGAATCAGAGGCAGAGGTAGATGCTTCCTGTCCACAACTCCCTAGCAAAACTGAAACCTACTTGAAGGTAATGTTGCGCACTGTTGCCCCTAGTGGCCGGTTTCCATATCACTCTCGACATCCTCAGACATGAATGGACGTCGAATACTGACTTATATCACGGGTGACCTGGCTGATAGAGATAGTAGGAGTATAGAAACAGCATTAGAAATAACCATATACTTATATTCCCTGGGCACATGACTGGAGCCTGGGGGAAAAGCAAGCTCAAGAAGAAGTGTTGGCCGACACTGTTTCCAACAACAAGCACTCCATTAATGGGAGTGACAGCAGCTTCCTGGGGCAGGATTTAAAAGGGAGAAGGAGCAAATAGCTCTGTGCATTTCAATGTAACTTCCTATCTCCTATGTCTAACTTCCTATGTGTCACACATGGATACATCTCAGCAGGAGCTTGTTTCAGTACATTCATCTGTGAGCCTCTCAACATGTACACAAACCCGTACCTTTCTAAGTAACTCTCTCCTCTCTCTCTCTCTCCCACCTCTCTCTCTTTCACCATCTCTCCCTCTCATCAGCTACCAGAATTCCAGACATTTCGAAGTAACTCTCTCTCTCCTCCCCTCCTACCTTCAGCTAGATGAAAAGGCAAAAGGTCATTCCTACAAATGCATCAAGTCTATCAGGTGCACATCAAGCAGATTAAAGTATCAGAGGTCCTCTACAGGTTTTACCCCTCTAGCCAATCAGAAGTACCTTTTAATTATGTTTTTCTTAACTACACAAAGTAAGCAAACACACAAACAGGCCTGCATGTAACACACAGACGTGCACACCCAGGGCCAGCTCCAGACATAAGCGACATAAGCAGTATTTATATAGTCCAATTCATCCCAAAGGAATTCGATGGGGTTGATGTCAGGGCTCTGTGCAGGCAAGTCAAGTTCTTCCCACCAGTCTTTGCAAACCATTTCTGTATGGACCTTGCTTTGTTATTGGGGCCATTGTCATGCTGAAACAGGAAAAGGCCTTCCCAAAACTGTTGCCACAAAGTTGAAAACACTAGAATCATCTAGAATGTCATTGTTATCTGTTGCTTTACAATTTCCCTTCACTGGAACTAAGGGGTCGAACCATGAAAAACAGCCGCAGAGCATTATTCCTCTTCTTCCAAACTTTACAGTTGGCACTATGCATTGTGGCAGGTAGCGTTCTCCTGTTAATCAATCTATACACAATACCACATAATGACAAAGCAAAAACAGGTTTTTATACATTTTTAATATAACATTTCCATAAGTTTGGAATAAATTGAGTAATTTATTCCATACTTATGGAAATGTTATACTTATGGAAATGTTATATTACAAATGTATAAAAACCTGTTTTTGCTAAATTGAGTAATTTATTCCATACTTATGGAAATGTTATACTTATGGAAATGTTATATTAAAAATGTATAAAAACCTGTTTTTGCTTTGTCATCATGTGGTATTGTATATAGATTGATTAGTCTGGGCTCTGGCTGAGCCACTCAAGGACATTGAGAGTTGTCCCAAAGGCAGTCCTGCATTGTCCTGTTGGACCCCAGTCTAAGGTTCTGAGACTGAGTATTCTCCCCCGATTGCTCAGTTTGGCTGGGCGACCAGCTCTAGGAAGAGTGTTGGGCGTTCCAAAACGTCTTCCATTTAATAATGTTGGAGGCCACTGTGTTGTTGAGGATTTTCAATGCTGCAGACATTTTTTGTTACTCTTCCCCAGATTAGTGCCACGACGCAATCCTGTCTCAGAGCTCTATGGACACTCCCTTCAACCTCATGACTTTGTTTTTGCTCTGACATGCACTGGCAACTGTGGGACATCATATAGACAGGTGTGTACCTTTCCAAATCATGTTCAATCAATTACATTTACCACAGGTGGACTCTAATCAAGTTTTAGAAAATCTCAAGGATGATCACTGAAACTGGATACACCTGAGCTCAATTTCGAGTCTCACAGCAAAGGGTCTGAATACTTATTTCTGTTTCTTTGGATTAGTACATTTGCAAACATTTCTAAAAACCTGTTTTCATTTTGTCATTATGGGGTATTGTGTGTAGATTTAATTGAATCAATTTTAGAATAAGGCTGTAACGTAACAAAATGTGTAAAAGGTCAAGGGGTCTGAATACTTTCCGAATGCACTGTATGGTAACCTGGGATATTTTGAGTACTTTTCTTCTTGGATGCTTATTTGTTTTCATTGCTTTACTGGGAAGCTGAGCAGAAGTAGAAATGCTTCTGTTATTTATGTTAGTGCAGGGTGAGCTGCACACAATGGACATCCTACAAGGGCACACCGCCTCAGTGCTAACAGTATAAATCTGGTTCATAGGCACATGATTACTGCATACAATAGCTGTAGGATCAGCAGAGGCATTCAGGGCAGTTAGAGGGACATAAATGAGGTTACTTACATTGTGTCTACCAACGCCCCTGGTATAATGTACATTTGTTGAAGCATTATGACAACTCAGCATCACAATGATAGGGATTAACTAAGCTGGGCTTGGGTCATTGATAAATCATTGTTTCAACACAGCTTATTATGCTGTGAAAGGATCAGGGAACCCAAAAAATTTGGGTGGATCCCATCCTCCTTATAAAAATGTGTTTTGTTTCCAAAAGGTATCAAAGTTGTCAACAAAAGTTATTTAAAATCCAGTTTCAACTGTTTAGAGCTGCCCTTCATAATGTCATTAGAACCCACATGGACTATGATAGAATGGATTGCCATGTCCTGACGTAGTACATTCAGGAGCAGCTTAGTAATGTCATTTACTCTAACTCTGGCTTAGGACATTGTTTTTGCACTAGGAATGATCATATTTCTTGCCATGGAGTTGCTCAAAATCACAGCTGTCGAGGAAATACACCTCCTCCTATGCTTCACAGGGTTCGGAGCCATTTATGGTTGGGCGAGAGGCAGGATAACTTGAGCCCGTTGCTCCCGGAGCCTGGTGCAGACCTCCGACAGGCAAGGGGGCTCTCGAGCAGCTAGATGTTCTTTACCATTCGGCCATCAGATTTGTCACCAATTCTCCTTATAGGACACACCACTGCGCTCTATACTACTCTGTAAACTGGTCATCTCTGTATACCCATCGCAAGACCCGCTGGTTGATGCTTATTTATAAAACCCTCTTAGGCCTCACTACACCCTATCTGAGATACCTACTGCAGTCCTCATCCTCCACATACAACACCCATTCTGCCAGTCACATTCTGTTAACTTCTTACTGATCATTGGGACGCTACCGTTCCACCTGACCAACATCCGGTGAAATTGCAGAGCGCCAAATTCAAATGACAGAAATCGTAATATTAAATATTCATGAAAATACAAGTGTCATACATAATTTAAAATCTTAACTTCTTGTTAATCCAGCTGCTTTGTCAGATTTCAAAAAGGCTTTATGGCGAAAGCACACCAAGCGATTATCTGAGGACAGCGCCCCGCACACAAAAGCATTACATACATTTTCCAACCAAGCAGATGCGTCACACTACAGCCATAATGGGAGCCACTTAGAAAAACTACAAATTAATTTTTCAAAAAACAAGCCTGAAACTCCTTCTAAAGACTGTTGACATCTATTGGAAGCCTGCCATATCATATCATATCGCATGCCATATCAGTTCTGTTATACTCACAGATATTATTTTAACAGTTTTGGAACCTTTAGAGTGTTTTCTATCCAATACTACCAATATGCATATCCTAGCTTCTGGGCCTGAGTAACAGGCAGTTTACTTTGGGCACCTCATTAATCCAAACTTCGAATACTGTCCCCTAGCCCGAAGAAGTTAAAGGTCCCCAAAGCACACATATCCCTGGGTCGCTAATCTTTTCTGTTTGCTGCAGCTAGCCTGGAGTGGAAAGAGTCGCAAAAAAACACTCAAACTGTACCATTTTATCTCTGTCTCTTCATTCAAAGACTCAATCATGGACACTTACTGACAGTTGTGGTTGTTTTGTGTGATGTATTGTTGTTTCTACCTTCTTGGCCTTTGTGCTGTTGTCTGTGCCCAATAATGTTTGTACCATGTTTTGTGCTGCTGCCATGTTGTGTTGCTACCATGTTGTTGTCATGTTGTGTTTCTACCATGCTGTATTTTCATGTGTTGCTGCCATGCTATGTTGTTGTCTTAGGTCTCTCTTTATATAGTGTTGTGGTGTCTCTCTTGTCGGGATGTGTGTTTTGTCCTATATTTGTAATGCATTTTACATTTTTAATCCTAGCCCCCAATGTCGTGGAAATATGAAATCAAATATTTCCCCAGATACCGGAACTACCGGAATTCAAATAGACGTTATTACAAAGTAACAAAAGCCGAGCAATTCCTTGGAACAACTGATCTCTCCAGTCTCAGCTCTCTGCTGTTATACAGTTTTACCCTTACATAACAAACATGGTCACTCCTCTCTATGTAAATGATTTATACAAACATGTCTTCCCAATACATAACATGGCTTGTGGCGCCTGTATTGATGAACTAAAGTACATACTCAATGGCCTTCTCAAGTTCAGGCCTATGTTGTCTATGTATGATTAACCCACATGCGTGTCTAGTAGCCTTCACAAGATCAGACATAGCCCAGAATGGTCAAGTCTGTGTTGTTCCAGCTTGGCACATTCACATAGATTCTGCTTACATTCAGTTTTTACATGTCTAACATTTAGCACTATATTGGTCCAGTTTTATACATTCACATGGATCCAGTCTACATTATGCTTACACATATCTAATGATTAACCCCATGTTGATTCTACTCCCTACTTCTGAGAAAACAATATAGATTCTGGAAAATCCCCTTAGGTCATGGAAATTCTCCAACGCCAACCCCGAAGGAAGCCCTTTTTCCTTTTGGTAGGCTGTCACTGTAAATAATAATTTGTTCTTAACTGACTTGCCTAGTTAAATAAAAGTTAAATAAAAAAAAAATTAAAAGATGGAGAAGCCCCGCTCGATCCAGAGCAGGGACGGAAGGTTGCCGGCGTCGACTTCAAAATCTTAGGAGTAGGCACGGCGGCGGCCACAGATACAGACACCCCCAGCGACGAAGGTGCAGTAAGCTCAGGCTCCAGGATGGTGAAACTATTCGTTGTTTGTATCCGCTCCGGGCCTCTCGTTGGGAGTGTAGACTGCTTTGCGGGAGGCCGCTGTCATTGGCTTCCACGGCTCGTTGACATGCGACCACCATTGATTGCCAAAGCGACTCTGCTTTCAGATGGGGGAGCTCAGGGAAACACTGGCCAGTCAGATAATGACAAACGACAAGGTGATATATCCAACCAGTGTCGGAAACCATTCAGCCACCAACTTAGAAAAGATAAACATTCCACTCCGAGTTTTCCCCAGTTTCTTACATAGGCTGGCGACCTGCGTGATCAAAGAAGCCACCTCAAAGCCTATAAAACTCAGCAAGCAAACAACTGCCGCATTGGAACTCTGAGTGATCCGTTTTGTTCTGAAACAAAGCGTAGTAGATACCGTTCCTACAGCGCTGGAACCGTTCATTCATTTCTCCAGACTCAACTGCAAAATTCATCTGGGACTAACTTCATTAGCTTGTTGGCTAGCAGTTTAGTGGCTCTGTGAAGCAGGCTTCAGCCTGTCTGTTAAGGTGGATTACGAGACAAGAAAATGCGGTCCTAGCTATTAAACGCTAACAACGTCGCGGAATCCATGCAAAAACAAGTTTTAGTCAAAAATAGCAAACTGGGTGTTTCCAGCATACAATGATAATGTTTGCCTAGGAACTCGCTTGGTGAAGGTATAACAGTTTTGCTTCAGGTTGTTTTTTGTTAGGGGTGCCAGGTAGGTTGATTTCTCCATTTTGTTTGCGAGGGAAGTCTACACCAATACAAAGGACTCATGTAAAAGTCAGCATGGAAATAGACTTTTCACAAACCCTTAAAACATTGGAAATAATTTTGAGTAGTTCTAATAGTTATTTTGCGTTGGTTGTATTACCAAAATAAATGATCCCACAATGTCACAACACAGTGATCTCTGGTTCCTCAAGAAAAGTCCCATTCCTCAGGCCTAAAAATAGTACATCTCGGTAAACGAGTTCAATATTTGTCCATTCTTAAAGTGTAGCGTAAAACCAGTCTCAATCATAAGTTGAAAAAGTTGTAGTCAGTCAGGCAGTCAGTCAGTCAGTCAATCAATCAATCCAATCCAACAGAGCTACAGCGAAAAAAGACCACATAGAAACAGTGGAGATCAAATGAGATGTTAAGTCCAAAGGAAGAAATGAGTGGATCCAATCCTGGTTAATTTTGAGACAAAATTATAATAACAAATACAGTCATGGGTGGTTACAATTTACTTGAAAGGGCAAGGCACTCTGGGAAATTACATTGGAGGCTTAGTGGGGGCGTTAATTCAAATGTTCAAGCTTATACAACTCAAATCTGGACCCCCTACATCAGCGGTGTCAAACTCATTACATGGAGGGCCTAGTGTCTGCTGGTTTTAGTTTTTTACTTTCAATTAAGACCTTGACAACACAACCAGGTGAAGGGAGTTCCTTACTAATCAGTGACCTTAATTTAGCAATCAATTACAGGAGAGGAGCGAACACCCGCAAATGCTCGGCCCTCCATGGAATGAGTTCGGTACATGTGCCCTACATGGTCACAGTGACTGTCGGTTTGAGTAATGACTACAAAATCCCTTTTAGTAACTGTACTCAGATATGTTAAGTGCAAAGGGTTTCTTCAAAAGTTTTGAATAAGGACAGCACATTGAACTTTACAGTGTAGCATCACGGTGACCAGAAGACCAGGGCACCACTCTGCCGTGCTGAGCTCAGCAACATCCTAGTTGTGAATAAATAAACACATACAGTGCCTTCAGAAACTATTCACACCTCTTGACTTTTTCCACATTTTTTTGTGTTACAGGCTGAATTAAAAACGGATTAAATAGATCATTTGTGTCACACAATACCCAATAATGTCAAAGTGGAATGATGTTTTTAGAGATTCTTACAAATTAATAAAAAAATGAAAAGCTGAAATGGATTGAGTCAATAAGTATTCTAATCCTTTGTTATGGCAAGCCAAATAAATCCAGGAGTAAAAGTCACATAATTTGCAACGATAGTGTTTAACATGATTTTTGAAGGACTATCTCATCTCTGTTCCCAACACATACAATTATCTGAAATGGTCCCTCAGTAGAGCAATGAATTTCAAACACAGATTCAATCACAAAAACAAAGGAGGTTTTCTAATGCCTCGCAAAGAAGGGGACCTATTGGATGGATAAAAAAAATCAGAAATTGAATATCCATTTGAGCACGGTGAAGTTATTAATTACACGTTGGATGGTGTATCACTATAAAGATACAGGCATCCTTCCTAACTCAGTTGCCGGAGAGGAAGGAAACCGCTCAGGGATTTCAACATGAGGCCAATGGTGACTTTAAAACAGTTACAGACTTAAATGGCTGTGATAGGAGAAAACTGAGGATGGATCAAAAACACTGTATATACTCCACAATACTAACCTAAATTACAGTAAAAAGAAGGAAGCGTGTACAGAATAAAAATTTTAAAAAATGCATCCTGTATGCAATAAGGCACTAAAGTAAAACTGAAAGAAATGTGGCAAAGAAATTAACGTAATGTCCAGAATACAAAGTGTTATGTTTGGGTCAAATCCAACACAACACATCACTGAGTAGCATTATGTGTCATGTTATGGGTATTCTTGTCACCGGCAAGGACTAGGGAGTTTCTTAGGATAAAAATAAATAGAATAGAGCAAAGCACAGCCAAAATCCTGGTTCAGTATGCTCTCCAACATACAATGGGAGACACATTCACCTTTCAGCAGCACAATAACATAAAACACAAGGCCAAATATTTGGAGTTACTTACCAAGATGAACTTGAATTTTCCTGACTAGCCTAGTTAGAGTTTTGACTTAAATCGGCTTGTAAAACCATGGCAAGACTTGAAAATGGCTGTCTAGCAATGATCAACAACCAACTGACAGAGCTTGAAGAATTCTTTTGAAGAATAATGTGCAAATATAGTATAATACAGGTGTGCAAAGTTGCCAAAGGTGCTTCTAACATGTATTGAATCAGGAGTGTGAATACTTATGTAAATGAGATATTTCTGTATTTCATTTTCAATACATGTAAAACATGTTTTAAATCAAATCAAATTGTATTTGTCACATGTGCCGAATACAACAGGTATAGACCATACAGTGAAATGCTTACTTACAAGCCCTTAACAAACAATACAGTTTCAAGAAAAATACCTACAAAACTAAGAAATAAAAGTAACAAATAATTCAAGAGCAGCAGCACAATAACGAGGCTATATACAGAGTCAATGTGTGGGGGCACAGGTTAGTTGAGGTAATTGAGATAATATGTACACGTAGGTATTAAAGTTATTAAAGTGACTGTGCATAGATAATAAACAGAGAGTAGCAGCGTGAAAGGAGGGCCAATGCAAATTGTCTGGGAAGCCATTTGATTAGATGTTCTGGAGTCTTATGGCTTGGGGGTAGAAGCTGTTCAGAAGCCTCTTGGACCTAGACTTGGCGCTCCTGTACTACTTGCTGTGCGGTTGCAGAGAGAACAGTCTATGACTTGGGTGACTTGAGTCTTTGACAATTTTTTGAGCCTTCCTCTGACCGCCTGGTATAGAGGTCCTGGATGGCAGGAAGCTTGACCCCAGTGATGTACTGGGCCGTACGCACTACCCTTTGTTGTGCCTTGCTGGCGGAGGCCGAGCAGTTGCCATACCAGGCAATGATGCTCTCGGTGGTACAGCTGTAGAACCTTTTGATGATCTGAGGACCCATGCCAAATCTTTTCAGTCTCCTGAGGGGGAATATGTTTTGTCGTGCCCTCTTCACAACTGTCTTGGTGTGCTTGAACCATGTTCGTTTGGTGGTAATGTGGACACCAAGGAACTTGAAACTCTCAGCCTGTTCCACTACAGCCTCGTCGATGAGAATGGGGGCGTGCTCAGTGCTCAGTTTTTCCTGTAGTCCACAATCATCTCCTTTGTCTTGACCACGTTGAGGCAGAGGTTGTTGTCCTGGCACCATGCGGCCAGGTCTCTGACCTCCTCCCTATAGGCTGTCTAGCCATTGTCGGTGATCATGCCTACCACTGTTGTGTCATCTTCAAACTTAATGATGGTGTTGGAGTCGTGCCTGGCCATGCAGTCTTGAGTGAACATGGAGTACAGAAGGGGACCCCCTGAGGGGCCCCCGTGTTGAGGATCGTGGCGGATGTGTTGTTACCTACCCTTACCACCTGGGGGCGGCCCGTCAGGAAGTCCAGGATCCAGTTGCAGAGGGAAGTGTTTAGTTTCAGGGTCCTTAGCCTAGTGATGAGCTTTGAGGGCACTATGGTGTTGAACGCTGAGCTCTAGTCAAAGAATAGCATTCTCACATAGGTGTCCCTTTTGTCCAGGTGGGAAAGGGCAGTGTGGAGTGCAATAGAGATTGCATCATCTGTGGATCTGTTGGGGCGGTATGCAAATTGGAGTTGGTTTCTGGGACAATGGTGTTGATGTGAGCCATGACCAGCCTTTCAAAGCACTTCATGGCTACAGACGTGTGTGCTACGGGTCTGTAGTCATTTAGTCAGTTTACCTTAGTGTTCTTGGACACAGGGACTATGGTGGTCTGCTTGAAACATGCTGGTATTACAGACTCAGACAGGGAGAGGTTGAACATGTCAATGAAGACACTTGCCAGTTGGTCAGCGCATGCTCTGAGTACATGTCCTGGTAATCCGTCTGGCCCTGCGGCCTTGTGAATGTTGACCTGTTTAAAGGTCTAACATCGGCTACTGAGAGCGTGATCGCACAGTCATCCGGAACAGCTGATGCTCTCATGCATGTTTCAGTGTTATTTGCCTCGAAGCGAGCATGGAAAGTAGTTTAGCTCGCCTGGTAGGCCTGCCGATACAGTGTGTAACCCTCCAGCTCTATGTTATTCAGCCACAACTATGTGAAACATAAGATATTACAGTTTTTAATGTCCTGTTTGTAGGATTTACGTGCTTGTAGTTCGTCCACTTTATTATCCAGCGATTGTACATTTGCCAATAGTACCGATTGCAAGGACAGATTACCATTCATCGCCAGATCCTTACAAGGCACCCCGATCTCCTTTCGCGATATCTCCATCTTTTTCTCCTGCGAATGACGGGGATGAGGGCCTCGTCGGGTGTCTGGAGTAAATACCTCTCGTCTGACTCATTAAAGGAAAATGATTTGTCCAGGTCAAGGTGAGTAATCTCTGTTCTGATGTCCAGAATCTCTTTTCGGTCATAAGAGACAGTAGCAGCAACATTATGTACAAAATATGTTACAAACAATATCATTTTTAAAAGATAAATAGCACGGTTGGTTAAGAGCCCATAAAATGGCAGCCATCCAATCCGGAACCATTACAATTTTGTGTAGATACGTGAGAGAAAAACATTTTATCCATTTTGAATTTAGTCTGCAAAAACAAATTGGAATAAGTCAGGAATATGAATACTTTCTGAAGGCATATTAGACAAAGAAGAAAATCAATGAATCAAGGCCTTATGGATGACCACGGGCTTATAATACCTTATAACAGCCTAACTTCTTGTGTTGCAAATTAGTGCCTGTGTTGCCCCTGCCCACTTAGCTACACAGAAAATTCTCCAGTGTTAAAATAGCACTGACAGTATTACATTTAACAGTGGCCCATTTTCAATACAGGCCCACACTTTTTAGTGTTACATTAACACTCTGTTTAGTATAAAGCCTTATTTTCACATTTTCCAGTTCCTGGACTTTCTGTGGAATTGTAAAGTTCCCTCCCATAACCGTATTTGTTAGTGACAAAGATCTGTATGTTGCGGCCTTTATTATATTATGTGGCCTTTGCCAAGAGAGATCCTTAGCAAATATGTCATCATTAAAATGACATGATTTAACACAATACAAGTATTTAATAAGACCTTGTCTTGTGGGCCTATGTTGGAAAATCGACATTAGGTTACACAGGCCAATTTTCTGTGCCTACAATAACTGCTTCAGCCTCAAATAGCATTCACTCACTCCCATCCTCTCCCATCCCCTACCACTCTCTTCCTGTGTGTCACATTTACTGCAGTGGTACAGGTAACTGGCAAAATAAAGGAAACACCAACAAATGTGTCTTAACAGGCCGTTGGATCACCACGAGTCACCAGAACAGATTCAATGCATTTTGGCATATATTCTACAAGTGTCCGAAACTCTATTGGAGGGAAGCGACATCATTCTTCCATAAGAAATTCCATAATTTGTTGTTTTGTTGATGGTGGTGGAAAACCCTGTCTCAGGCGCCGTTCCAGAATCTCCCATAAATGTTCAATTGGGTTGAGATCTGGTGAGACGCACGCCCGCCCCTCCCAGTGCTCCTTTGAGAACCCTCTTTCAAAGAGGTCACAGCGATCTCTTCTTCTAGCCATGGTAGACAGAATAATGGGCAACTGGGCATTTTTATACATGACCCTAGCATGATGGTAGGTTTTAATTGCTTAACTAGCTCAGGAACCACATCTGTGTGGAAGCACCTGCTCTCAATATCATTTGTGTCCCTAGTACACAGGGTTAACTGCTGTGACGAGTGAGGTCATCTGAGCTCAGGGAGATGACAGGAGTGAGTTTGTCAGATTATTACTCCGGGAGAGGAGTGAGACACACACAGAAGCTGATTCAGCAGAAGCCATTCGCTGCTCTCTTTGCCTCCACTGAACCTTTACTGTATGCTACTATCGTCTCTCCCCTTCTCCACCCTCATCCTAAGCACATGCCATATAGTACTGTATGCTCCTGTTGAACTAGTATCGCATGTAGAATCAAATCTCCTTGATTTCTCTGAGCCTGCATGGCTAACCCACCAATCGGATGTGTGAAACGGGTCACAGTCATTAGATAGATGTTTATGGAATAAGGTATACCTGTAAATATGTCATACTATTATCACTGTTACAGTAGATATTCTCCTTTGTGTCTGTGTGAGAGAGATCTCTAAGTGTCAGTCTGTCTGTAGAGCTAGTCAGTCTGTAGCTCTGTGGCTTGTGTGGGCAACAGTATAAAATCAAATCTAAATGTATTTGTCACACGCCGAATACAACAGGTATCTTATCGTGAAATGCTTACTTACAAGCCCTTAACCAACAATGCAGTTTAAAAAAACAAGAGTTAAGAAGGGAGATAGAGAGGTTGTTGTCCTGGCACCACACCGCCAGTTCTCTGACCTCTTCCCTATAGGTCGTCTCGTCGTTGTCGGTGATCAGGCCCTACCACTGTTGAGTTGTCAGCAAACTTAATGATGGTGTTGGAGTCGAGTTTGGCCACTGTTGGGGAATAATCAGAATTGGTTGGTAACATAGGTAAGATGTTTTAGTGTTCATCATATGTTTGTAAGTTACTTCTCATCAGAATGTTATTTTTGTATAATACTGTGGCGGGGTTGCAGTATCTGTTCTATGTCAAGACTAAGTTGTTTGGGCTGGAGAGAGGGGAGAGGTCAAGCGTGTATCTCTTGGCTCCACAATGTCTGTGTGCCAGTCAGTGTGTCTCTGTGATCTTGTCAAGATAGGATGGATTTGATATATGCCTGTTGATGTGGAGGATTGGTTTATGGTCAGATGGACCAACCTTTGATCTAAGAGGAAGTGAGCCGAGTGGATACCACATCTCGAACTGAGTTTTTTTTAAAGAAAAAGGTGAGCGAACCACACACAGATTTGAAGTTGAGTTTTTAATTATGCCTGTTACGTATACTCTGAGCGTGAATTCCTTTGTAAGGAAGGCACCTTGGCGGCGTAAGCAGGGCCGAGTCAGAGGAGAGTAATCTGGGGGTTTTGTGGACTCAAAAGATACTCTGCACTGTCCGGTTGCCAGTGACCAAGAGCCCTCCTGACACTGAATTGATCACAGTGGGGATTTGGTGAGGTCTGTCGGGGTGAGGAGCCAGGGTGACTGTGTATTCTAGGTGAAACACGGCACTTGGTGAAGCCCTATATTGGAAGAAGGACCTCATTCTGTGCGTCTGTGTGATTGTCTAAGTGACCCTCAGATGTGGTGAATTCCAATTATTTTAAATGTGCTAGCCAGGCATGCCCTGGGTTACTCTGTGTGAGTATTTTGTTATGAGATCACTAGGTAATAGTTGTCGGACCGTTCTGTATGAGCGGGGTAGGGTTGACTCTGTGTGGGCAAACCTTTTTATGTTCTGATGTTCTGTGTGGACGTCTGACCAGTTCTGTGTGAACATCTGACCAATCCTGTGTGGATGATCCTTAAAGTTCTGTGTGAGTACCTAAGATTTCTTAAGTTTTATATGGATTCTGTGAATTATTTGAAATTATGATAAATTGTATGTGTGTATAATCAATTACTAGAGATTTGATAAAGTAATGCTGAGAATGATTAGATACAATTTAAACCACCCATTCGTAGACGTACGTAGGTTTTGAGTTGGTATCTTAAATGGATAAGTTTTTAAGCACTATTAAAATAATCTACAAAATCTGGGAAATTGAGCTCTAGAAACTGATTAGAGTGTGTCCACTTTTGGTTATTTTACCCTAACGATGTAACTATAAAACGCATATTGGATTATCTCCGTCTGGGTGAAACATTTGAAATTTAACTGCCCTTAAGGTCTGAACATGTTATATTTTTTCTTCCCAGTATGAGAGAAGTTGCGGGATTTATTGAATAAACTGAATAAAGTTAGAGAGAATTAAGGGGGAATCTCGACGTAATTTATAATGTCATACAAAGCCCAAGATTTTCCATCAAACTAATTATCATTGCGTGATTTAATGTGATGTAGTAAAGTAATAGAAATACGTTGCATAAGTAAACATAATCTACTTTTATTAAAAGGCGCAATATCTGTTTCCTAGTCATTAACTGTCGATTTTATTCTTTGATTGCTAATATATTCATTTGGAATTTGAGAATGATAGCTGGAGTAATGTTTGTACTATTAAAATTGGGCTATTATTCTTCTGGGAATTACCGACAGTGACGTATTTTGATTTGACTTGTAAATGGGGTTTATTTGCGGAGAAACTTAGTTTTTCACATAGCATTGGTGGTTCAGTGGTAGAATTCTTGCCTGCAATGCGGGAGGCCCGGATTCCATTCCCAGTCATTGCGCTGAATTCTGAGTTTTTTATTGTAAAATAATCTATTTGTATGTTTTGCCTGGAAAGTTATGGTCGCTAGTGTTTGTGTAAGATATAAACTGAACATTTTAATAGCTTGTCTAGTTCAAATTGATAGAAGGGATAAATTGAACGTTTTCAATAGATTGTTTAGGTTAAATTGATAGACTAATTCAACTTAAAATAATAACGAAGCGAATTCTGATGCAAGACGATGTCTGGTCACTAAATTATCTTTAAATTACTGTATCAATAGAGAAGACAGTTACCTAAGTTAAAGAAATTCTGAACGATAGAAAGTGATTACCGAAATGTTTTTTCATTCTTATAGATTGACTGACGCATGTTATAATTTTGGCGCTGCGTGTGTTATTTTTAAAGAAATAGGATACATTTCATAAGTGTGAAGAGCAAAGAGAAGAGGAAGTTATAAAGTTGGGGTTTTAATCTTACGATAGAGGTAAGGGAAAAAAACGTTGAAATGAGAGGGGTTATATTTTTTTCCCACTGGAAGAGGAACAAAGAGAGATCTGAAAGTTGTGAGTGAGTAAGACATTGGGAGAATAGATTCTGATGGTTATTGATTCTTGGTTTGATTGTTTAAGTAACACCAGTTAATTTGAGCAGGAAAGTTCATGTAGTCTAACATTATGGTATGTTTCCATTATGTGTAACAATGTCAGGTCATTAAAGGTGATTGCTGGATTGAGTAGTATGAGAGCCTGTTGACAGAAGACTGAATGCATATAAATGTTGAAAAGCAAGATTGGGCCAAACTAGTAAACTAATATGTTAAGTGGGGGAGTATCATAGATTTTAATCATAGTGTTGTTACCGCAATAGTCAAAACAATTTCATATGTTTTGGGGGATGAAAGCTTTGTGGATATGAGTGGGAAAAAATAATAAGTTTGTTTTGATTTTTATTCGGATGAGACAGCGCCAACTTTTGAAAGATTTTAGATTCGTTTAAAAAAAAATCAGGATTGGTTTTTACTAAATGTATATCAACAGGTTGAAATTATTAGGTTGCTGATTAAAAGTTTTTTTAGGAGTTGATTTAACTTAATTAAACATTGTATCATACATATACATTGATTTGATTCAAACTTATGATTAATGATTTGAGATACAGTGGACTTATCATTAGGTTTGGTTTAAAGTTCACGTTTGAGTTTCTGAATCGATGTAGTGTAAATGAATACTAACTAAGTGTTTTGTGTTTTCTCCGGGAAAATGGATATTTCACGGTCTCTCTCTGGAAAGTTTCCAGGGACTCTACTCTTGGGGAGAGTGAGTGAAATTGAGGCCATAAACTATCACATTGGAGAGGGCCTGGAAGTTTTTTGTTTTAGTGCAAGGGTATTAAAGGTATTAAAGGGGCACTCACCACATGGGATTTTAATGAGTTTTTATTTTCTGACTTTTCATTACACACGCAAATTCTTTTGATAAAGGAATGTTCTGGGAACATGGAAATACAAAATGTTGGAACTAGTTGATTATTGTTTGCAAATGGTTTTATATAGTGAAAAACACTGCTTTGAAGGGTTTTGTATAACCTATGACCTTCTGATGACTTTCCGTTGTGGCTTGATCACCCGCATTGGAAAGCCATTTGGATAATGAAATTATGGTCATTTGTAATACTGCTTTCAAAATAATTTGTGTAATTGGTAAATATGTTTCTTAGCCATATTTGTCATTTGGACCACTGTGAAGGGCATTGCTTTTAACTAAGGGTATGCTGCTTTAAGTCTATTTTCCTATGACCATAGGGGTTAAATCATTTTTCTTTTTGGAGTTCTTTTTCAGTTTAGTGATTTTAATTTGATTAGGTTAGTTGAAATTTTGTTTTACAATTTTTTTAGTTTTGTTTTACATTACTCTCATACGGCGAGATGTGTGTAAAACATGAGGGAGGATTCAGTTGTTTGAGGGTTTGAATTGAAGTTATACAACTTAAGTGATATGTGAATGAGTGTATTGTATTGTTGTGTTTGTTTTGTTCTATTCCCGAGGTATAGGTCTAACTTTTTGATCCTTGGCTCTACGATGGAGTTGACAGTGAGATGGGGAGTATAAACCAATTTGAAAGAATAGTTTCAATAGAATGTTTTGATATTCTCTGTGAAATATGTTTAGATATGTGTATTAAGAATAATTGGTAAAAGTAATAATTTATCATGTAGTTAATGAACTGAACTGAACTAAACTGTTGTTCTGATCAGTTCTTTCGAGGTTATCATGAAAAGTGACATCAGACGTTATCTTAATGCATGGAAGAGATAATTGGACCGAATGGTGTGTGTACCTCAAAACCCCCTCTAACTGGCTGAAGAAGGGTGACAAAGGCGTTGAAGGAGGCTTTCCAAACTACTTCTACCGAGAGAAAAGAACCAAGCCAGAAATTGGTGTACAGTATCAGATCTAAGCTATCAACTGCTCTTCTTTCATGTTTCTCTCATACTGTGATGAGTCCACTTGGAGTGATCAAGGAGAAAGATCTGTCCTAACATTTTCTTATGATGCTGGTATATTGGTTGACGAATAGACAAGACATGAGTGGTAAAGATGAGACATTGAAATTGGGATATTATCATGGGCCGTCCACTTTGAACTGTAAAGCTATCTGAAGAAAAACGAAAGAGACGCCAGAAGATGCAGTGCCTGAGAGGGGGGGGGGGGGGGGGGGGGGGGGGGGTTGGTCAACTGTGCCATTAAATTGTTTATACTTTTGTGGTATCAGGTTGATTGAAGAGTTCTACACCATGTAAATTGTAGTAATTTAGATTAAGAATGCATTGAGATACTGCTCTGTATTATAATCATGATTAAAAAAGTTAATAGTAGAATTATGGGATAATTATACTGAATGTAAGTAAATCTGCTAATATTGATGAGTGTTAAATTTAGGTTTTACTTTGAGTGATAAGACAAATTTGAATCACAGAGGAATGCTATTCTAAATATTGGTTGGATAAATAGTTGGGTTGTTACTTATGATTTGGAATATGAATGATTTCAATGACCTATTCTCTATTCCTAAGTATATTTCTGAGCATGAGGACTTAGAGGGATGTCTGTCCTATATGTTGTGAGGAGGCCTGTGTTTAGACACTGGTTCTCATGTAACTTAAAGAGCATTAATATGTTGTGTTTTTATTTTCCTCAAATGGATTATTCTGTGTTATTAAACATGTGCAAGTTTGTCTTGTAGAGTAAAGGTTGTAAACTTAGTTTCAGAAGGGAGAAAGCTTACATATAAGTTAAGGTATTTGACATTGAGGGGATTTGAATTTTTATTTATTTTTAAATATTGAGTATGTAATTAATATTCTGATTCTTTAGAAGGGACAATGTCCCTTGAGAGGGGAATGTTGGGGAATAATCAGAATTGGTTGGTAACATAGGTAAGATGTTTTAGTGTTCATCATATGTTTGTAAGTTACTTCTCATCAGAATGTTATTTTTGTATAATACTGTGGCAGGATTGCAGTATCTGTTCTATGTCAAGACTAAGTTGCTTGGACCGGAGAGAGGGGAGAGGTCAAGCGTGTATCTCTTGGCTCCACAATGTCTGTGTGCCAGTCAGTGTGATCTTGTCAAGATAGGATGAATTTGATATATGCCTGTTGATATGGAGGATTGGTTTATGGTTCTGGGTTTGAGTAAGGAGACAAAGCTGAACGATGTATTATGTCTATGCTGTCTGACTATGTGTGTTTTTTGCTATTAAAGGATCTCAGCTGCAATGTGTAAGGGACTCTCAGAGAATTCATTGATAGACACTGAATTGATCTGAGAGTCACAGGGTTGTGATAGAGCTCATATAATTAAAGATGGACTTTGATAACTAACTCTGACTTGTGTGTGGTTTGCTCTCATGATTTGGTAAATAGAGGAAATTTCCACGACACCACGCAGTCGTGGGTGAACAGGGAATACAGGAGGGGATTATGTGCACAACCCTGAGGAGCCCCAGTGTTAAGGGTGTGTATGTAGACAAGTCACAGGATATCGGACAACTCCGAAGAAGGACAACAGGAGAATAGTTGTTGGAACCATTTCGGACAATCAGAGCTTTACAAGGGTGCCGTGAAAGTGCCCAACCCCCTTTCCAAGGCTGCTCCGTTCACCGAGAGATCCCCGGCAAACCCAGGCATTTCACGTAAATACTTTCATGATTTCTTGCTCAAAGCGGGTGGTGGTTTGTGTGCAAAGTACATGGTTATTGTAGGTTAGAGTAGTTTCTGAATGTGGCAATGTTGTTAAGTATCTCTGTCCCTCTCCCTCTACATCTCTTCTTTAACAAGCATCTGTGTTGTTGTCATTCTGCTAAGGACCTGTTTTCAGCGTATTACATCTCCATTCACTAACGGGTGCAGTGTGTGTCTTTATCCTGTGTTCCCATTTAATTAGCTAGTAAATAAATACTTAAATCAATTTGTGTAGTATAGAATCATAAGTAAGGCTTGGGTTTTTGCAGATACAGGGAGGTTACAACTGTTCAGAACGGTGATATGATACGATAGGTTATGATTAATAAGTTGACTGTTTATAGATGTGACAGGTAACTCTTAAAATAAACTCTCTCATGGTGCCCCAGATCCTAATGAGTTAACTGTCACATGATTCATTTAATCAAGTAACAATTCAACACAGGCAGTTAACTAGATAAATAACAGTCTTCATATTAATTTAAAGGCAAGTCACAACACCACAAACTGTGTCATTGTGGTGGTACTATATAAAGGTAAAAAATAATTTTTCTTTTACCTGTGGAGAAAGGTAATATCTGGGGTACAATTATGATTTATAACTGACAAAGGAGAACTTTACATTATCCCTCTAACTATAATGATGGAATAGGGTTCCATTTGGGATTGAGACCCTCTCTCTCTTGTTCTCTCTTATAAAGTCATTGAAAGTTATACCTTCTGGGGGTTTGTTATTCTATATGAAAATTGGGTCATACTTGTGAAAGCTTGCAACCTAAACTAAACTTGCCAGAACCAACTATGTGTGAACATCTCTACAGCAGAACCAAAGTCAACTGGGAGACAATTACTTTGAAAGTGGTGGAGTACAGCATCAGTAGGGTCTATGAGGGAGAAAGGAGAGAAAAGAGGAGTGAAGTGATATATGTTCTGCGGGTTGCGTCCCTAATGGCACCCTATTCCCTACATGGTGCATAACTTTTAACCGCAGCTCTATCGGCCCTGATCAAAAGTAGTGCACTATGTCGGAATAGGGTGCCATTTGGGACGGAGCTATGATATGAGAACCGCAGTGAGACGTACAATGAAGAGAAGACTTCTGAAGTTTGGCTGAAGAAGACAGGCATCATACAGTGAGAAGGGAAGTCAGAATCTGATTGAAATCAAGCTGAAACCTCACTGGAGCTCGATGGTAAATTCTGCCAGTACACAGAAGAACATTTCAAAAACAGAAATCTCAGTGTGAATCAGCTCTTTAAGCAATGCACACACACACACACACACACACACACACACACACACACACACACACACACACACATTAGCTGTAGTTGACAGTCTTGGATATGAGGCGGTATAGAGGAAGCTTGGCTTTAGTCTTTGATATGGTAAAGAGATCCACACTTCTGTGTTTAGAACTGCTGTGGGTGTGTTTAGAACTTCTGCACATGAAAGAGAGCCGGCAGAGAGCAAAGATGATGCACAAGCGGAGGGGCTAGAGGAGGTGAAATGGTTTACTGCTCTTGTGCTTTCAATTCTGTCAACGATACAACGTTTTCAGTACTCAGACACATTCTGTATACCAACAGACACACACAGACACATGCATGCTACGCATGAACACACACTGTCAGATACCATTCAGCGGTAGTTCACTGCAACATTGAACAGTACATGGCTCTCTCTGTGCCTGTTCCTAAGGTGCCTGTCAGTCTCTTGGGTTCGTACCAGCTGGGTGCGAGAGAAAGCAGCTTCAAATCCCAGAGGCCTGGAGGCACTTGTTTTGACGCTTTTGTAGTTGGTTAGATTAGAATATAACAGTGATTCTCTTACTATCAAAACCAACCAATTTAACTGGCAGGATAAGGGCTTACCTGTATGTATTTTTCAGAGATTATTATGTTAATGTATGATTATGTTAGACTGAATAGCTTTGTAACATGGTACTGTACTCAATAGCTTTGTAACATCGTACTGTACTCAATAGCTATGTTAAACAAATCAAAATATTTTCATATTTTAGATGCTTCAAAGTAGCCACCCTTTGCCTTGATGACAGCTTTGCACACTCTTGGCATTCTCTCAACCAGCTTCACCTGGTATGCTTTTCCAAAAGTCTTGAAGGAGTTCCCACATATTCTGAGGACTTGTTGGCTGTTTTCCGTTCACTTTGCGGTCCAACTCATCCCAAACCATCTCAATTGGGTTAAGGTCGGGTGATTGTGGAGACCAGGTCATCTGATGAGGCACTCCATCACTGTCCTTCTTGGTCAAGGATTGTTTTTGGGTCATTGACCTGTTGAAAAACAAATGAGAGTCCCACTAAGCACAAACCAGCTGGGATGGCGTATTGCTACATAATGCTATGGTAGCCATGCTGGTTAAGTGTGCCTTGAATTCTAAATAAATCACTGACAGTGTCATCAGCAAAACACCTCCACACCATCACACCTCCTCCTCCATGCTTCGTGGTGGGAACCACACATGTAGAGATCATCCATTCACATACTCTGCATCTCAAATCAAATTAGTAAATGTGTCCAAACTTTTGACTGGTACGGTATATACAATTGAAGTCGGTAGTTTACATACACTTAGGTTGGAGTCATTAAATCTCGTTTTTCAACCCCTCCACAAATTTCTTGTTAACAAACTATAGTTTTGGCAAGTCAGTTAGGACATCTACTTTGTGCTTGACACAAGAAATTTTACCAAAAAGTGTTTACAGATGATTTCACTTATAATTCACTGTATCACAATTCCAGTGGGTCAAAAGTTTACATACACTAAGTTGACTGTGCCTTGAAACAGCTTGGAAAATTCCAGAAAATGATGTCATGGCTTTAGAAGCTTCTGATAGGCTAATTGACATCATTTAAGTCAATTTGAGGTGTACCTGTGGATGTATTTCAAGGCCCAAACTCAGTGCCTCTTTGCTTGACATCGTGGGAAAATCAAAATAAATCAGCCAAGACCTAAGAAAAAAATTGTAGACCTCCACAAGTCTGGTTCATCCTTGGGAGCAATTTCCAAACGCCTGAAGGTACCACATTCATCTGTACAAACAAAAGTACGCAAGTATACACACCATGGGACCACGCAGCCATCATACCGCTCAGAAAGGAGACGCATTCTGTCTCCTAGAGATTAACGTACTTTGGTGTGAAAGTGCAAATCAATCCCAGAACAACAGCAAAGAACCTTGTGAAGATGCTGGAGGAAACAGGTACAAAAGTATCTGTATCCACAGTAAAAATGTGTCCTATATCGACATAACCTGAAAGGTCACTCAGCAAGGAAGAAGCCACTGCTCCAAAACCACCATAAAAAGACAGACTGCGGTTTGCAACTGCACATTGGGACAAGGATACTTGGTCTGAAAAAGATACTTGGTACTTGGTCTGATGAAACAAAAATAGAAATGTTTGGCCATAATGACCATTGTTATGTTTGGAGGAAAAAGGGGGTGGCTTGCAATCCGAAGAACAACATCCCAACTGTGAAGCACGGGGGTGGCAGCATCATGTTATGGTGGGTGATTTGCTGCAGGATGGACTGGTACACTTCACAAAATGGATGGCATGAGGCAGGATAATTATGTGGATATATTGAAGCAACATCTCAAGACATCAGTCAGGAAGTTAAAACTTGGTAGCAAATGTGTCTTCCAAATGGACAATGACCCCAAGCATACTTCCAAAGTTGTGACAAAATGGCTTAAGGACAACAAAGTCAAGGTATTGGAGCCCTGACCTCAATCCTGAAGAAAATTTGTGGTCAGAACTGAAAAAGCGTGTGCGAGCAAGAAGGCCTAGAAACCTGATTCAGTTACATCAGCTCTGTCAGGAGGAATGGGCCAAAATTCACCCAAATTATTGCGGGAAGCTTGTGTAAGGCTACTTGAAAAGTTTGACTCAAGTTTGACTGAAGTTAAACAATTGAAAGGCAATGCTACCAAATAATAATTGAGTGTATGTACACTTCTGACCCACTGGGAATGTGATGAAAGAAATAAAAGCTGAAATCATTCTCTCTACTATTATTCTGACATTTCACATTCTTAAAATAAAGTGATGATCCTAACTGACCTAAGACAGGGAATTTTTCCTCTGATAAAACGCCAGGAATTGGGGAAAACTGAGTTTAAATGTATTTGGCTAAGGTGTATGTACACTTCCCGACTTCAACTGTATATAAACAAGTTAAGAAAAAAGTAACTAAAATACATGTTTTATTATCATCTGAAACAATTATCTTCTCCTGTCTTGAATGTAGAAGCTGTATTTTGCGGTCTCCCAAAATAAACGTAATCTCTTTTTAATGAGATGTTCAGTCAGTGAATCAGGCTGTCTGTCCCCATGGTAGAGACTCTTTCTGCCATACCTGCCTTCAAACATCTGTAAAAACCCTTAATTATGCCCATACCTATGGAATACATTTCAGGGGCTCTATGCAACGCCCTTAAACAATTCCCTCAGGAAAGGGAAAAGTATTCCTTACAGTAAATCCTGTTTTATGCAACTGGTCAGAAGTAGTGAACTATAATTGGACACATCCCTTCTCTGTCCACAAACTAGGGTTTAACATAATACTGTTCTGGAAAGTTGTCAGTAAGTTAGAGCTCAAAGGAGGCTGGGGCTTCTCCCAGGAATATAACATATAATCAAGTGTTTGTTTATGGTAATAGGTTCTCCTGAAAGACAGGAACTAGTAGCTACAAACTCTGCTAGCATGGTCTCCACTGGGAGGAGATTTATTCATACACATTTCTAGGGCCTTATAAAGAACGTGTACAGAATCACAGAATCAAGACATTAAAACCAAATTAAACAATATTTAAAAAGGTATTGACTTTAGTAGAAAATGAACAAAAATGTATTGAACTTATTCGAAAGGGCCTTCATTTTAATCAAAAGACATGCATCTAAATGCATCTGTGATGCGTATTTTACTGCAACTTTCTGAAAACGGCACAGGAATGCCCTCTGTGTGTCAGTACACGCGTGGGATGCAGTGCACGTATGTGTCTACACTTTGTGTTTATAATTATAACCATTTGAATTATAACTGTGTTCTGGCAGAGATGGAAAAGCTTTTCTTAAAACCTTCTCAATGAAATGTGAACTGCAGTGTAACCTGTACCTACCTGGCAGAATGATATCATGATTTTCTGCATCAATCCAGGCGCCATTTGTATTGTTAACTCTGCAGTCACATGAGCGCTACAGAAACATTGCTAACCAAACAATGGTCTCTGGCTGGTGCGCACTTGAATTAAAGGGTAACTACTGAGGTGATTTAAGCACTGACTGTAGACTAACAACATCGAATTGTGTTGTTTTTTTTTTTAAATTAAGTTTAATAGTCGAAAACCAGAAAACAGGGAAAAACTGTAACCTGGAAAAACAAAATAGAGAAAACTCTGGGGCGGAAAAAAGGAATTAGGTAAAGAATAAAACACATTTTCAGAACAAGCTCCAAATCCAACAACACAGTAATCAGTGTTAATGATTCACTAAAAATAACATAAGGTAGAACAAAAACACAGGCAAAATAAAAAATAAGAAATAAGTAGAACACGAGAAAGTAAGAAGCAACAGTGCCTTCGGAAAGTATTCAGACCCTTTGACTTTTTCCACATTGTTATGTTACAGCCTTATTCTAATATGGATTAAATGCATTTTTAACCCCTCATCAATCTACACGAAATACCCCATAACAACAAACCAAAAACAGGTTTTCAGAAATGTTTGCTAAAATAAACATGAAATATTACATTTACTTAAGTTTTTTGACCCTTTATTCAGTACTTTGTTGAAGCACCTTTGGGAGTGATTACAGCCACATCTGTATTTGGGGAGTTTCTCCCATTCTTCTCTGGAGATCCTCTCAAGCTCTGTCAGTTTGTATGGGAACGTTGCTGCACAGCTATTTTCAGGTCTCTCCAGAGATGTTTTATTGGGTTCAACTCTGGGCTCTGGCTGGGCCACTCAAGGACATTCAGAAACTTGTCCCGAAGCCACTCCTGTGTTGTCTTGGCTGTGTGCTTAGGGTCGTTGTCCTGTTGGAAGGTGAATCTTTGCCCCAGTCTAAGGTCTTGAGTGCTCTGGAGCAGGCTTTCATCGAGGAGCTCTCTGCAGGCGGCCAGCTCTAGGAAGAGTCTCGGTGGTTCCAAACTTCTTCCATTTAGAAATGATGGAGGCCACTGTGTTATTGGGGACCTTTAATGCTGCAGACATCTGTGCCTCGACACAATCATGTATCGGCGCTCTAGAGACAATATCTTCGACCTCATGGCTTGGTTTTTGCTCTGACATGCACTGTCAACTGTGGGACCTTGTATAGACAGGTGTGAGCCTTTCCAAATCATGTCCAATCAATTGAATTTACCACAGGAGGACTCCAATCAAGTTGTACAAACATCTCAAGGATGATCAACGGAAACAGGATGCACCTGAGCTCAAATTTGAGTCCGATAGCAAAGGTTCTGAATACTGGTGTAATTTTAAGATATTTTTTTAATTGGATTTTTAATTTATTTTTATTTTTTATTATTAAACCTTTATTAAACCTTTATTTAACCAGGATCTCTTTTTCAAAAGTGTCCTGGCCAAGATAGGCAGCACCAAGTCATTACACAAATTACAGACAAACAACATGAAAAACTACAAGTAATCTAGTAAAAACCATAGAATTCACAAGAGTATAACAAAATCAAAAACAGCAAATTAAAAACATTGACAGATCAGGGAATCAGTCTCAAGATCATTCATCAGTGATTTAAAAATACCAATCAGGACAATTTCTTCCAGTTTAAAAGTATTTTGTAAGGCGTTCCAAGACGATGGCGCAAAGTACATAAAAGCCCTTTTACTAAATTCAGTTCGGACATTTGGAACAGTTAGCAGGATAAAGTCCAGCAAACGAAGAGAGTACCCACCACATTTCTGAATAATAAAAATGCCCAAATAAAAAGGTAGTAAACCCAAAATGGCTTTGTAAATTAAAGTATACCAGTGCCTGAGCCTACGAGTGACTAGAGAAGGCCAGCCAACCCTGGTATACAAAGTGCAGTGGTGCGTGAGGGTTTTGCAGTTTAAAATAAATCTCAAAGTGCCATGGTAAAGGGTGTCAATTGATCTCAAACACTGAGCGGAAGCATTCATATATAAAATATCCCCATAGTCTGGTAAAGGCATAAATGTAGCTGATTACTAGCCTCATTCTGGCTTCAAAAGAAAAACAGGCCTTATTCCTAAAATAAAATCCCAATTTCAGCTTCTATTGTTTTGTAAGTTGTTGAATATGCAATTTCAAAGAGAGGCCGTCATCAATTAAAATTCCAAGATATTTATATGAGGTTACAGTCTCAATCTCAATGCCCTGACAGGTGAAAAGTTCAGAGGTCTATTTCTTTATTTAGAAAACACCATTAGTTTAGTTTTGTCAGTGTTGAGGATAAGCTTCAATTAACACAAGGTATGTTGAATAGTATAAAAAGCATTTTGCAAGTTCTGGAAAGCTTTTGTAAGAGACGAGGGCACAACAGTAAATAACAGTATCATCAGCATAAAAATGTTTTTAGTCAAGGGCTTGATAAAATAGAGTTAGTAAATAAAATATCTTTTAACTGTTCACTCACAAGGGTTTCAAGTATTTTTTACCAGGGGTGACTGCTTTGCGATTGACCTATAATTATTTAAAAGAGTTGGATCTCCCCCTTTTGAAAGTGGTAGGACAAATGCTGATTTCCAGATCTTTGGAATTCCATTACATTCCAGGGTTAGATTGAACAGATATGTAGGTGGTTCAGCTATGAAATCAGCTGCCAGATTTAAAAAGCAGGGATCCAAAAGATCAGGACCTGCAGGATTTCTCTGATCTAAGGATTTCAGAGCTTAATGTACCACCTGCACTGAGAATGGCAAAAAGCTTAAAGTTTGACCAGCTCTTCCTTCATCCACACAGAGTTTGTCAGAGAATGAGGACACTGCCTCAAACAGCATACCAGATGATACAAAGTGCTCATGGAAACAATTCAGCATTTCAGTTTTGTCATATACAGCAACAAAGTCCTTCAATAGACATGACGGTAATGCATTAACATTACTGTTACCAGACATAGATTTAATAGCCTTCCAAAACTTTCTAGGGTCATTCAGGTTATCAGTGGTAACAGACATAAAATATTCAGACTTGGCCTTCCTGAGAAGAAAATAACACTTGTTTCGTAACTGCCTAAAAATAAGCCAATCAGCATCAGAATATGATTTCTTTGCTTTAGCCCAGGCTAGATTACGGTAGTAAATAATACAAGACAGCTAATAAGAAAACCATGGATTATCCCGCCCTTTAAAACTTCTTAGGGCTGCAATCCGTTAACGGGATCGATATGACAACAGCCAGTGAAAGTTCAGGGCGCCAAATTCAAAACAACAGAAATTTCATAATTAAAATTCCTTAAACATACATGTATCTTATACCATTTTAAAGGTAATCTTGTTGTTAATCCCACCACAGAGTCCGATTTCAAATAGGCTTTACAGCGAAAGCACCACAAACAATTATGTTAGGACACCACCAACTCTCAGCCATTTTTCCAGCCAAAGAGAGGAGTCACAAAAGCACAAATAGAGATCAAATTAAACACTAACCTTTGATGATCTTCATCAGATGACACTCATAGGACTTTATGTTACACAATACATATATGTTTTGTTTGATAAAGTTCATATTTATATAAAAAAATCTCAGTATACATTGGCGCGTTACATTCACTAGTTCCAAAAACATCCGGTGGTATTGCAGAGAGCCACATCATTTTACAGAAATACTCATTATGAATGTCGATAAAACAATTGTTAGACATGGAAATATAGATACCTCTCCTTAATGCAACCGCTGTGTCAGATTTCAAAAAAACTTTACGGAAAAAGCAAACCATGCAATAATCTGAGTACGGCACTCAGAATTGTTTTATTTTTTATCTGCCATGTTGGAGTCAACAGAAATCAGAAATAACATTATAAATATTCCCTTACCTTTGATGATCTTCATCAGAATGCACTCCCAGGAACCCTATTTCCACAATAAATGTCTGTTTTGTTCGATAATGTCCATTGTTTATGTCCAAGTAGCTACTTTTGTTAGCGTGTTTAGTACACAAATCCAAACGCTCGTGCAGGTCCAGCCGAACATCAGACGAAATCTTCAAAAAGTTATATTTCAGGTCAAAGAAACTTGTCAAACTAAGTATAGAACAAATCTTTAGGATGTTGTTATCATAAATCTTCAATAACGTTCCAACCGTAGAATTCCATTGTCTGTAGAAATACCATGGAACGCAGGTCGCTATCATGTGAAATGCGCGTGACCAGGACCTGGCTCTCTGCCAGACCACTGACTCAAAGAGCTCTCATCCGGTCCCACAATACAGTATAAGCATCATTCAAGTTTCTAAAGATGGTTGACAGCAGGCCGTTTACTCTGGGCACCTCTGCGCACCTTTCATCCAAGCTACTCAATACTGCCCCTGCATTAACCCTGAACCTGCAGAATGGGGCATGTTTGTTTACTATTTGGAAAAAAAACATAATGAAAGAATTTCCAGGCAGTTTCCAAATCAGGGATAAGCTCAATCTTGCTCCAGTCAAAATAGAACAAATCATGAAGGAAAGCCTGCTCATTAAAACATTTCAAATTTCTCTTACAAATAAAATGTGGGTTTGTCTTAGAAACCTTAGTATTTCTAACAGCAACAACAGCACAATGATCACTTAAAATCATTACAAAAAACACCAACCGCAGAATATTTATGTGGAACATTTGTCAATATCAAATCAATCAGGGTAGATTTATCTGGGCATTTAAGATTTGGGCAAGTGGGTGAGTTAATCAACTGGGTAAGATTCATAGAATTACAAAACACTTTTACATCATCAGACACCGGCTTTAACCAACACCAGTTTAGATCACCAATCAAGATCATTTCACTGTAAAGAAGTTTAGACATAAGGTTCATCAGAGAAGAAAATGCATCACCGAGAGCAGAGGGGGGTCTATAACAGCCAATCACAGTTATAGAGAGCAGAGGGGGGTCTATAACAGCCAATCACAGTAATAGAGAGACCCTTTGAAACCTCAATATTCAAAGCAAGACATTCCAACTGTTAACAAATAGCTTCAGACAGGGAATTTAATTTTTACATATATAGCCACAACCCCACCTTTCTTAACTCGATCTGTGCGATAAACATTGTAACCACTTAATACAAATATCCTTATCAAAAACAGACTTGCTGAGCCAGGTTTCAGAAAACACAATTACATCAGTATCAGTTAATTTAGCCCAAATCCTAACCCCTTCCATTTTTGACAACAGACTGCGTACATTTAATACATTTGCAAACATTTCTTTAAACCTGTTTTCACTTTGTTATTATGGTTTATTGTGTGTAGATTGATGAGGATTGTTTTTATTTAATATATTTTAGAATAACGCTGTAACATAACAAAATATGGAAAAAGGGAAGTGCATTGGGGTCTGAATACTTTTCGAATGTACACGATTAGTTCCAATACCATATTTACAATGTGCAGGGATACTGGAGTGATAGAGGTATATATGTGTAGGGGTAAGATGATTAGGCATCAGGATATAATAGAGTAGCAGCCGTGTAAATGATGATTGTATGTGTGTGTGTGTGTGTGTGTGTGTGTGTGTGTGTGTGTGTGTAGAGTCAGTATAAATGTGTTTATGATATGTGTGTGTTGGAGTGTCAGTATGCATGGTGTTTAGAGTCCTGTGAGTGTGCATAAAGACAAAAAATGTGTTTTCAAAAATGAAAGAATATAAAGGTCAACTTAGATAGTCCATGTAACCATTGTGTTAGCTATTTAGCAGTCTTATGGCTTGGGATCGAAGCAGTTCAGAAGCCTGTTGATGTCAGACTTGATGCACTGGTATTGCTTGCCGTGTGGAAGCAGATAGTACAGTCTACGGCTTGGGTGGCTGGAGTCTAACGATTTTCTGGCCCTTCCTTTCACACCGCTTGATATAGAGGTCCTGGATGCCAGGGAGCTTGACGCCAGTGATGCACTGGGCCGTCTCCTCTGTAGCAGCATGCAATACCAAGCAGTGATGCAGCCAGTCAAGATGCTCTCAATGGTGCAGCTGTTTAATTTTTATAGTATTTTACATATTTTGCCATGAGGCTGGGAGAAAATGTTACTGTTTTAGAGCTCATGGATTCTTGAAAGACAGGACAATCTCAACTTTTTTCCACAAATATTTGTTGTTAATATTAACAAAATGTTAAATATATATTTTGATAGACCAAAGTGTTCACTATCACACCACATAAAGGAACAACTTCCCTTTTTTATTTTTGTATAAAATGCAACTACCTGGATTTATGTCAACTCCGTTAGACACCATAAAATGCACTTGTAAAATTCCCCTAACGTACATTTTAAGCTAAAATAATGCAAAATAAAAACAATTAAACTATAATAATACAAAATCACTGCCAGACAAGGATTGTCCAGACTTTCAAGAATCCCTGAGCTAATTTCCCGCTATTGTACACACTTCCTGCAATTCTTCCCCAAAGCTACGACAGTGCACGCACGCACACACACACCATCACACACACACAGAGTTAATTAGTCAGGAGGAATAATGGCTCAGGCCATGGTAATGAGCAGGAGCATTTGGGTCAACTAAGCACGTGGAGTGTTTGTGTGTATGTGTATGTCTAAGTGTGTGTGTCTGCTGCAACGAAGTGTGAGAGCGAGAGAGAGGGAGAGAGAGAGAGAGAGAGAGGGAGGGGTGGGAGAGACGGCAGCAGAGCATGAGAAATGTGACTGATGTGTAATTAAATTTGTGTGTCAGTCCAACTAAGTCCTCCACACACACACACACACACACGCGCGCACGTGCTCGTGCACGCCCTGCCCCGAGACAACAGAACACAAGTCAGAGCTGGCACTTTAATGAAAGGCTCAGGCTATTAGCTTGGCGTACGCATTGAGCTGAGAGTGTTTAACAAGGGCGCAGAAACATGCCTCTCTATAAACGCTGTCTGACATAAGTGGCTCTGCTGTGGGTCACTATGCTGCATACAGGGTACAGTGGAGAACACTTACACTCGCACACACACACACACACACTCACTCACACACACATGGAACTTGCGCACACAATGTTACAGTATGTGCAGGTGATGGTAGAATACCTTTGATCTCACTGTACAAGTGGTTGAGGCTCCTTGTGCTGGGTTCTAGGATGGATGTGATGCTTTAGGCCTATACCTTTGATAATATACTGTAGCTGTTTCTAAGAACATTCTGGTTGATGTTGTTCCTGTTACATGCTGCAGTGGCTCTGTTGGGCCGTGATGATCAATACAGAAGTTAAGATATTAAAATCCATTTCTCAACTTTGATATTGTGTAGGTTTATGAGCATTGACAATATTAAATACTTCATCTGTATCCACTAATAGGAATGTATCATATCTTGTTTGTATCTGTAGTTAGTCTCTTGCAGACCTTTCTCTGCAATTATTTATTATCAGAACATGATGCTGCTCTCTGTGTGTGTGTGTGTGTGTGTGTGTGTGTGTGTGTGTGTGTGTGTGTGTGTGTGTGTTGCTAGAACTCTGTCCTCTCCCTGTCCCTGGGGTGTTGTGCTAGCCAACTCCTTGTGCCACAAACTGATAAATATGTTACATTATTAATGTGTTTCTCAACATAAATCCTGAAAAAGTATCCCCATTGGCTAAGTGAAGAGAATTAATTTCTGTGAAAAAATACATGGGCCCCACCAATGCATTATTTACGAAGATATGCTAATCTGTGTTGCTGCTCACAACACACACACACACTGCAGTTCCAATGAGAATGTCATGAGTGATAGAAATGAGCTGTCAACCACTAATGTATTTACACATAACTCGTGTGTGGTGCTGTCTAATTGTGTATGTATCACTTTACTAATAAATAGAAGCATTCATCTGACAACTTCATCTTTGTCTCACTTTCAAGTTTTATGAAATTAGAAAATCCCTAAGAAAAGCCCTAAAGACAGAGAGAGAAAAAGAGAGAGAGAGAAAGAGAGCATGTGGAGGATCTTGTAATACTGTCCAGGCTGGGGAGGGAGAGAGGAGAGGGGAAAGAGAGCAACTGACTGAAATCTCTCAGCATAAGCAAATTGACAATAAATGATGCTCTCCGCTGGGAGGTTGAAGGGAAGCTAGACCAGAGAGAGAGAGAGAGAGAGAGAGCACATCAAAGGGAAGAGAAAAAAGACCAGCGTAACTTGAATTGGACCGGCAAAGTCGGCCCCTCAGCTAGGGTGCATCTTTGCCTCTCTCCACGGTACTAACCGATTTGGGGATGAATTGTGAATTTGCCACGTTCTTGTAGTCTCAGTAGTGTGTAACCGTAACCGCGTAACCGTAACCGCAGCTCAGCTCACTATTTGCCTTAGCGCGGACTAAATTACCCTCCAACCTGCCGTCTCCTGCCCCGAACGATCAGCTCCACGGACAGCGACTAGCACAGAGGTAGGACCGATGCTTTGATTTACCCTACCAAAGTCTGATAGAATTATAACCTTTCTTTAACTGTTTGAAAATAGATACGGTGCAAGTTTAGACTGGCACATCATAGGCTATTTGACTCAGATGTGTTACTGAATAACGTTGGCTGTGAATGGAACCATATTTTAAATTACGAAATTGCTAAATCTGCATGAGGCTGTTGAGCGTTTGTAGCTGCCAGACATGCTAATGTGACGGCATAATTGTTATTTGAATCGTAGCGCTGCAGTGTTGGATTCTAAACAACTATTACAAGTTCATAAAGGGGATAGCAGATACACTAGTTTGCAGTTGAGGTTACTTAGCACAAACACATCACTTCAAGACGGAAATAACCCCAGCGTTTTTGTCTAATTGATGGTTGGTATTGTTGCCAAACCAATCATTTATGATGGCTGTTTTCTAAAGTGAAAGTGCTACATTCACACAAGAAGGTGTTTACACGAACCCACTTTATTTCGGACATTAATCTATAAATGCCAGGCAGCGTGTGTGAAAGCATGAGGCTCTTCCCATCTCTTCCACCCCACCCGGCGCAAGTCCCGCGAGGTCTTCAGCCAGCTGGCGCGCACGATCTACTTGGCATCTGACCGCCTCATCCTTATATCGCGCTGAGCCTCGCTGTGCTGCTCGAATTTGAATTCCATTCCATGTATTTTACTGAAACGTGCTTGCTTTGGTTGTCTTTGATATAGCCCCTTGTTGTCCAGATAAGAGTTTGATAGCTCCACAGTGTTCTAAACGGGATGAATGGCATCTCCATTCGTTTGCACTAACTGCACTGGCTGGGAGCCTATGGTCATCTGACTCCTGCTCTAAGCTCAGGCTGAGGTTGAGGCTGAGGCTGAGGTAGCCTACATAGTGCTGCAGTGTGTTCCCTCATCAACTCCCTACACACTGTAAACCCTACGGCAGTTTTTAGCTCAATTACTTCTAGTAAGTTTCACTCAAAGTCAATGAAAAGTAATTATTGCTAAAATGTTTCTGTGGCACTGGCTCAACTAAAGCCACACCAACTCATTAAAAAAAATATATAGGATTTTTTGGAATTGTTTTTAATGTTTGTTTTTTTAATAAACATTGAGTGATTGATTGATTAAATGTTATGTTACCCAAAGATACATATATTTTTTCTAAACGAATCCAATCATTGAATTTTTGCACCCAATACTGAAATGGTTGTTCCAGTTTAAATGGCTTAGGTAGTATCATTCCACTGTACTAAACCCTGGCAGTCATTATGAATGCAGTTTGTAGATGAATACTAATTTCAGCTGTTGGCTAGCCTAACTCTGGCTAGATCAAATAGGAATTACGCATCACTTTGCAAGCCAGCATGATGTGATTTACAGTTGGGGTGCAAAATTCTGGTGAAAATTGCAGTTTTTCTGGCAACCCTGGTTTGAAGGTTACTGGAAAGTTGGTATAATTTAGCAAACCTACTGAACTATGAATCTTAGGTCACTGTGTAAGGCCTTATGATATATGTAATGGTTAAAGTATAATAATACTATTCATTTAGGATCTCACTTGGTGAAGGCCCAAAAAAACAGAACATTTACAAATTCAACAACCATGTCTCTGTCAATAACAAATACAGTCATGGGTGGTAACTAGGGTTGCAAGGGGTTGGAAACTTTCCAGTAAATTTCCGTAATTTTTCCCAAAAAATTCCATGGGAAGTTAAGCCCTGGAATTTGGGGGAATTTTGCTTAAATTCATCAAAAAAAGTTAGCTTATAACAGTGAACCTTTTTGTGGGATACACATAATGCAATTCTAGGTCTTGTGGCATATTTTAGTTTAAGTATCCACAATTCAATAGAATTGCAACCCTCTGCGTTGACACAGTGATGTCTTCCAGTGCACTCTTCCATCACATGCAGTGCACTCTGCCATCACATGGGGAGGCAGGGTAGCCTAGTGGTTAGAGCGTTGGATTAGTAACCTGAAACCCCCGAGCTGACAAGGTACAAATCTGTCGTTCTGCCCCTGAACAGGCAGTTAACCCACTGTTCCTAGGCTATAATTGAAAATAAGAATTTGTTCTTAACTGACTTGCCTAGTTAAATAAAGGTAAAAAACAAAAAACAAACAAACATGTACCGCTGATTCTCAAGATCTTGCACACTAATGAGATGCTATTGAGGCTACACTATCTGAGCCAAGGACTACATGCTTTCTGGTAAGTTTGCAAATAAATTCATTAAAAATCCTACAATGTTATTTTCTGGATTTTTTTTCTCATTTTGTCTGTCATAGTTGAAGTGTACCTATGATGAAAATTACAGGCCTCTCTCATCTTTTTAAGTGGGAGAACTTGCACAATTGGTGGCTGACTAAATACTATTTTGCCCCACTGTATCTCATCAGCCACCTGGTGGAATGGACTTTGTGGATCTTACGGTCTTTCCCCCGTTGCCTCCATTTACCTCCAAATCCCACCAACATCAGCCTCCTCAGAGCGCAACTGTTCCTTATTTGGGAACACACATACCAAATCACGCAACAAGTTGACCAATACAAGTGTTGAAAAATTGTTGGCCACCCGGGCAAATTTGGGGCTTTTTGAGCCTGACAACGAGCCATCCTCAACTAGGTTGGAAAGTGACAGTGAAGATGAGGCCTCAGAGTCTGAGGTTCAAGAGGTGGACATTGAGGATGTCCAGGGAGAAGACATGGAAACCTGAGAGGAAGATAACCAAAGCTTCAGTTTCTAGACAATCATTTTACAGATGTATGATGAAAACGTTTTTGGAAGATGCAATGGATCATTGGGGATCATTCAATATTCCCTTTCTTTTGTTATTCAGTGAAATCATCCCATGTGTAGAGTCAACTCATTTAATTAAAGTTCAATTCGTAACTAAATTGTTTTTTATTTCTATTGGAAGGATTTAATCATTTGCAAATATGTCTACTTATGATAACGTCAAATGTTTATGTTTCTGTCTCCATATGATATGGTAAATATATCTAATGCAAAAAGACATCTACATTTAAATGGTATTATTATAAATGTTCATATATTCCCGTTAATTCCCATATATTCCTGTTAATTCCCACGGAAAGTTTCCACCTCTGAATATTCCCCAAAATGTGCAACCCTAGTGATAACTTTATAATTCAATCGAAGAGCAAAGGCACACTCTGAAATTATTGGAGGCATGGTTTAGTGGAGGTGTTAAATGTAAGTATACCTTACTAAAAACTGCATTTGTATCATCATGACGGTAGGTGGATTGAATTATGAAGTTACCACTAGGGTTGCACATTTTGGGGAATATTCATAGGTGGAAACTTTACTCACTATTTAAGTTTCTTAACTGAAATATTTTTAGATAATAATTTTCCTCAAAATGTTTGAGCATCCAAAACTGATCCGGTTTTACAGTGCAGCCTCCCTGCCAGAAATGTCCCCAGCCCAAGGCACATCTCATAAAATAAAGAACACACTTAAACATATAGAGCCCTTACAAAAAAAACAGTATTGCAGTATTACACGTGAAGAAACTTAAATAGCTGAAATGAGCAGTACTACCTTCAAATGAGTAATAGAAATTCTGTTCTTTTTGTAAAGTATACTTAAATTGAAGACATGCCTCCAATACTTTTCCAGTGTGCCTTGACTCTCCGATTGAATTGTAGAGTTACCACCCATGACTGTGTTTTTTAAGATGCTTGGTGAATTCATTCATTTCAGTCTTCACCAAGTGAGTTCTTAATCATTATAATTAAACCATTGCATATATCATAAGGTGTGTCATACTGTGGCCTGGAACACATACCTTGGAGGCCTGCAAGTAGAGTTGCAAAATTCCACAAACCTTCCCAAAATGTTCAGTAAACTTCCAACAAGGATTTCTGGAATTCTCCCAGAATTTTGCAACTCTAACTGTAAATTACATCATGCTGGCTTGCAAAGTGATGTCTAATTCCTATTGGAATCTAGCCAGTGTTAGGCCATCCAACAGCTTAAATTTGAATTCACCCACAACTTGCAATCATAATGACTGCCAGGGTTTATAAGAGTGTTAGGAAACTACCTAAGCCAATTAAACTGGAAAAAACATTTCAGTAACGGGTGCAAAAATTAAATGATTGAATTAGTTAAGATTAAACATATATATTTGTAGAGCATAACTTTAATCAATCAATTACTCAATGTATATACAAAAACACAGATATTAAAAACAATTCCAAGAATATCAAACTGCAGTAGAGCATGCTGGGAAAAAAAGCTAATTGTTGTCATATCTTTAGAAAATTCTAATTTTGTTTTGAGTCAGTACCACATAAACATTTTAGGTAACCATCATTGTCTTTGAGTTCAAAGTAGCCACCGTTGTCCTTGATTACAGCTTTGCACATTCTTGGCATTCTCTCAACTAGCTTCATGAGGTAGTCACCTGGAATGCATTTCAATTAACATGTGTGCCTTGTTAAAAGTTCACTTGTGGAATTTCCTTCCTTCTTTAATGTGTTTGAGTCAATCAGTTGTATTGTGACAAGGTAATGGTGGTATGCAGAAGATAGCCCTATTTGGTAAAATACCAAGTCCATGTTGTGGCTAGAACAGCTCAAATAAGCAAAGAGAAACGACAGTCCATTACTTTAAGACATGAAGGTCAGTCAATGCGGGAACTTTGAAAGTTTCTTCAAGTGCAGTCGCAAAAACCATCAAGCCCTATGATGAAACTGACACTCCTGAAGACCGCCACAGGAAAGGAAGACCAAGAGTTACCTCTGCTGCAGAGGACAAGTTCATTAGAGTTACCAGCCTCAGAAATTGCAGCCCAAATAAATCATTCACAGAGTTCAAGTAACAGACACATCTCAACAAATAAAATATTATATGTCACTTGTGCCGAATACAACAGGTAGCCCTTATCGTGAAATGCTTACTAACAAGCCTTTAACCAACCATGCAATTCAAGAAATATAATTAATTAAATATTTACTAAAGAAACTGAAGTAAAAAAAACTATAAAATCAATCAAAAAGTAAACAAGAAATGTACAGGTCTCTGACCTCCCTATAGGCTGTCTCATCATTGTCGGGAATCAGGCCTACCACTGTTGTGTCGTCAGAAAACGTAATGATGGTGTTGAAGTTGTGCTTGGCCATGCAGTCGTGGGTGAACAGGGGGTGGTCCAGAAGGGAGTAAGCATGCACTACTGAGGGGACCCAGTGTTGAGGATCAGCGTGGCAGATGTGTTGTTGCCTACCCTTACCACCCGGGGAGGCCCGTCAGGAAGTCCAGGATCCAATTGCAGAAGGAGGTGTTTAGTCCCATTGCCCTTGATGTGTTTTGTGGGCACTATTGTGTTGAATGCTGAGCCTAGTCAATGAACAGCATTCTCACATAGGTGTTATTTTTGTCCATGTGGAAAAGGTCAGTGTGGAGTGCGATTGATATTGCGTCAATTGTGGATCTGTTTGGGCGGTATGTGAATTGGAGTGGGTCTAGGGTTTCTGGCATGATGGTGTTGATGTGAGCCATGACCAGCCTTTCAAAGCACTTCATGGCTACCGATGTGAGTGCTACAGGGCGGTAATTATTTAGGCAGGTTACCTTCACTTTCTTGGGCAGAGGGACTATGGTGGTCAGTTTGAAACATGTAGGTATTACAGACTCGGCCAGGGAGAGGTTGAAAATGTCAGTGAAGACACTTGCCAGTTGGTCCGCGCATGCTTTGAGTACACGTCCTCGTAATCCATCTGGCTCCGCGGCTTTGTGAATGTTGACCTGTTTAAAGGTCTTGCTCACATCGGCTGCGGAGAGCATGACTGTACAGAGGAGACTGCATGAATCAGGCCTTCATGGTTTGAATTGCTGCAAAGAAACCACTACTAAAGGACACCAATAAGACGAAGAGACTTGCTTTGGCCAAGAAACACGAGCAATGGACATTAGACCGGTGGAAATCTGTCCTTTGGTATGATGAGTCCAAATTTGAGATTTTTGGTTTCAACCAAAAGACTGTTGGAAAAACATTTCAGTCGAAGCTGGTTGCGAGAATGCCAACTGTGCAAAACTGTCATCAAGGCAAAGGGTGGCTACTTTGAAGAATCTAAAATCTAAAATATGTTTTGATTTGTTTAACATTTTTTGTTTGCTACATGATTACATATGTTATTTCATAGTTGTGATGCCTTCACTATTATTCTACATTGTAGAAAATAGTACAAATAAAGAAAAACCTTGAATGAGTCTGTGTGTCCAAACGTTTGACTGGTACTGTACATCTAAGTGCAATATGTGCTGCTCTGTTTTGGAGATATTACTAGTTACCCATTCTACAACTGACTTAAGCTCTATGTTAAGGGTGTCAGTTATTTATGTTAATGTTGCAGATGATGTGTATACTGTTTAGTCATCAGCATACATGGACACACAGGCTTTATTCAAGGTCAGTGGAAGGTCAATAGTAAACACAGAAAACAATAATGGTCTAAGCCGGCTGCCCTGGGGTACACCACACTCAATCGAATTTGCATTAAAGAGGCTTCCATTAAAGAAAACTGTCTGTGTTCTATTGCATTAGTAACTGTCCATCCAAGATAAGGCAAAGGAGTGTTCCTGAGTGGCCTAGTTACAGTTTTGACATAATGCTGCAATATGTAACTTTTGGGCGACCCGACCCAATTCACAAATACATTTCAGTTGTATATCTGTCATTCTCATTGAAAGCAAGTCTAAGAAGAGGTAGATATGTTCTATTTGCGCTATTTCTATGCTTCCGGTTTTTAAGTTTTGTTTTTGCGTCTTTTACTTTCAGTTTTGTACACCAGCTTCAAACAGCTGAAAAAATACATTTCTGGTTATTGAAAATATATTTCACAGCTGTTTAGATGGTGCAATGACTCTTTACACTGTTGTTTAGTCACAAACTGAAATTAGGCGAATTATTAGAATTTTAGCAACCAAGAAATGTAGAAGAGATTTCTGCATATTGCACATTTAAAGCTTTCTTAATAAATTGTTAATCAATGCTATTAAAATCCTAAATAGTCTATAGACACACCCTTGCGTCAATCTAAGTAAAATCATTAAAAATCCCCATCAAAATACGTCAGTTTAAGTTATCAGTTATCAGATATCAGTTTTTTTTGCATGGGCTGCATCTCAATCCATCACATTCTCCTGAGTGGCTCAGTGGTCTAAGATACTGTATCTCAGATACTGCGTCACTGCAGTACCTGGTTCAAATCTAGGCTGCATCACATCCGGCCGGGATTGGGAGTCCAATAGGGTGGTGCACAGTGTCGTCTGGGTTTGGCCGGAGTAGGCCGTCATTGTAAATAAGAATTTGTTCTTAACTGACTTGCCTAGTTAAATAAATACATCTGTCTACAGTGGTTCCTCCTTTAAAAGTTGCGTCATAAGAGACAGAGACATGCTTTATTTATTTTTTTGTTTAAAAAATGAGCAATTGTAATCTGAATAAAGGCCAAAATAATATCTGCAAAGGCCAAAACATTTATTTATATTTTTAGAGGGAGAGAAACGCTGGGCCAATTGTGCGCTGCCCTATGGGACTCCCAATCACGTTCGGATGTGATACACAAAAAAATATATATATATATTTTATCCCCTTTCCACATGTTAAAGGTTCCAATTGATTTATCAATTAGTATATATGAGTTAAACCACAATATTTGTTGTATTATTTGTTCTGTCTTTTCTGGTGGATTAAACTGAAATTGCAACCAATCACGGCCGGTTGTGATACAGCCAAAAATACATTTGATGATAGAATTCTCCCCCTACCCTCCTTCTAGGCAAGTCTATTGTCCTGCTAATAGCCCAGCTAATAACCATAATGGCGCTGTACAACGTGACCGTGTGTATTTGAGAGTATTTTTCAGTACGCAACAATTTGTTTACCTTCATTAGCCTACTTTGTTCCAATATTTCTGTTATTCAGTGATAAACTCAGCAAAAAGAAACGTCCTCTCACTGTCAACTGTGGTTATTTTCAGCAAACTTAACATGTGTAAATATTTGTATGAACATAACAAGATTCAACAACTGAGACATAAACTGAACAAGTTCCACAGACGTGACTAACAGAAATTGAATAATGTGTCCCTGAACAAAGAGGGGGTCAAAAGTAACAGTCTGTATCTGGCGTGGCCAACAGCTGCATTACATTAAGTACTGCAGTGCATCTCCTCCTCATGGACTGCACCAGATTTGCCCGTTCTTGCTGTGAGATGTTACCCCAATCTTCCACCAAGGCACCTGCAAGTTCCCTGACATTTCTGGGGGTAATGGCCCTAGCCCTCACATTCCGATCCAACAGGTCCCAGACGTGCTTAATGGGATTGAGATCCGGGCTCTTCGCTTGCCATGGCAGAACATTGACATTCCTGTCTTGCAGGAAATCACACACAGAACGAGAAGTATGGCTGGTGGAATTGTTATGCTGGAGTGTCAGGTCAGGATGAGCCTGTAGGAAGGGTACCACATGAGGGAGGATGATGTCTTCCCTGAAACGCACAGCGTTGAGATTGCCTGCAATGATAACAAGCTCAGTCCGATGATGCTGTGGCACACCGCCCCAGACCATGACGGACCATCCACCTCCAAATCGATCCTGCTCCAGTGCACAGGCCTCGGTGTAATGCTCATTCCTTCGACAATAAACGCAAATCCGACCATCACCCTTGGTGAGACAAAACTGCGATTTTTCAGTGAACAGCACTTTTTGCCAGTCCTGTCTGGTCCAGCGACGATGGGTTTGTGCCCATAGACGACGTTGTTGCCAGTGATGTCTGGTGAGGACCTGCCTTACAACAAGCCTACAAGCCCTCAGTCCAACCTATTGTGGACAGTCTGAGCACTGATGGAGGGATTGTGCGTTCCTGGTGTAACTCGGGAAGTTGTTGTTGCCATCCTGTACCTGTCCCGCAGGTGTGATGTTCGGATGTACCGATCCTGTGCAGGTGTTGTTACACGTGGTCTGCCACTGTTAGGACGATCAGCTGTCCGTCCTGTCTCCCTGTAGCGCTGTCTTAGGCGTCTCACAGTACGGACATTGCAATTTATTGCCCTAGCCACATCTGCAGTCCTCATGCCTCCTTGCAGCATGCCTAAGGTATGTTAATGCAGATTAGCAGGGACCCTAGGTATCTTTCTTTTGGTGTTTTTCAAAGTCAGTAGAAAGGCCGCTTTAGTGTCCTAAGTTTTCATAACCGTGACCTTAATTGCCTACCGTCTAAGCTGTTAGTATCTTAATGACCATCCCACAGGTTTATGTTCATGTATTGTTTATGGTTCATTGAACAAGCATGGGAAACAGTGTTTAAACCCTTTACAATGAAGATATGTGAAGTTATTTGGATTTTTACGAATGATCTTTGAAAGACAGGGTCCTGAAAAAGGGACGTTTACTACTTAGTTTATTTATTCCACTAGTAATTCATTATGGATCCATAACTAAATACATATCTGCATTTTAAAAGAGTATTTTTATCATTATTTTTTTTTACGAAAGCATAAAGGTGCTGATGAAGAAATACAGTACATACAGTAGTATATGCTTTTTCCGACATTTTGCGGTTGCATGAGGTCGCCCACACGCACTTTAAAGCATTGAAATAAAGCATTGAAAGCATTTTGAAGATAGAAGCCGCCCGCATTTGTATATCATTTACATTTACATTTAAGTCATTTAGCAGACGCTCTTATCCAGAGCGACTTACAAATTGGTGCATTCACCTTATGACATCCAGTGGAACAGTAGTGCATCTAAATCTTTTAAGGGGGGGGTGAGAGGGATTACTTTATCCTATCCCAGGTATTCCTTAAAGAGGTGGGGTTTCAGGTGTCTCCGGAAGGTGGTGATTGACTCCGCTGTCCTGGCGTCGTGAGGGAGTTTGTTCCACCATTGGGGGGCCAGAGCAGCGAACAGTTTTGACTGGGCTGAGCGGGAACTGTACTTCCTCAGTGGTAGGGAGGCGAGCAGGCCAGAGGTGGATGAACGCAGTGCCCTTGTTTGGGTGTAGGGCCTGATCAGAGCCTGGAGGTACTAAGGTGCCGTTCCCCTCACAGCTCCGTAGGCAAGCACCATGGTCTTGTAGCGGATGCGAGCTTCAACTGGAAGCCAGTGGAGAGAGCGGAGGAGCGGGGTGACGTGAGAGAACTTGGGAAGGTTGAACACCAGACGGGCTGCGGCGTTCTGGATGAGTTGTAGGGGTTTAATGGCACAGGCAGGAGCCCAGCCAACAGAGAGTTGCAGTAATCCAGACGGGAGATGACAAGTGCCTGGATTAGGACCTGCGCCGCTTCCTGTGTGAGGCAGGGTCGTACTCTGCGGATGTTGTAGAGCATGAACCTACAGGAACGGGCCACCGCCTTGATGTTAGTTGAGAACGACAGGGTGTTGTCCAGGATCACGCCAAGGTTCTTAGCGCTCTGGGAGGAGGACACAATGGAGTTGTCAACCGTGATGGCGAGATCATGGAACGGGCAGTCCTTCCCCGGGAGGAAGAGCAGCTCCGTCTTGCCGAGGTTCAGCTTGAGGTGGTGATCCGTCATCCACACTGATATGTCTGCCAGACATGCAGAGATGCGATTCGCCACCTGGTCATCAGAAGGAGAAAATTAATTGTGTGTCGTCTGCATAGCAATGATAGGAGAGACCATGTGAGGTTATGACAGAGCCAAGTGACTTGGTGTATAGCGAGAATAGGAGAGGGCCTAGAACAGAGCCCTGGGGGACACCAGTGGTGAGAGCACGTGGTGTGGAGACGGATTCTCGCCACGCCACCTGGTAGGAGCGACCTGTCAGGTAGGACGCAATCCAAGCGTGGGCCGCGCCGGAGATGCCCAACTCGGAGAGGGTGGAGAGGAGGATCTGATGGTTCACAGTATCGAAGGCAGCCGATAGGTCTAGAAGGATGAGAGCAGAGGAGAGAGAGTTAGCTTTAGCAGTGCGGAGCGCCTCCGTGATACAGAGAAGAGCAGTCTCAGTTGAATGACTAGTCTTGAAACCTGACTGATATGGATCAAGAAGGTCATTCTGAGAGAGATAGCGGGAGAGCTGGCCAAGGACGGCACGTTCAAGAGTTTTGGAGAGAAAAGAAAGAAGGGATACTGGTCTGTAGTTGTTGACATCGGAGGGATCGAGTGTAGGTTTTTTCAGAAGGGGTGCAACTCTCGCTCTCTTGAAGACTGAAGGGACGTAGCCAGCGGTCAGGGATGAGTTGATGAGCGAGGTGAGGTAAGGGAGAAGGTCTCCGGAAATGGTCTGGAGAAGAGAGGAGGGGATAGGGTCAAGCGGGCAGGTTGTTGGGCGGCCGGCCGTCACAAGACGCGAGATTTCATCTGGAGAGAGAGGGGAGAAAGAGGTCAGAGCACAGGGTAGGGCAGTGTGAGCAGAACCAGCGGTGTCGTTTGACTTAGCAAACGAGGATCGGATGTCGTCGACCTTCTTTTCAAAATGGTTGTGAAGTCATCTGCAGAGAGGGAGGAGGGGGGATTCAGGAGGGAGGAGAAGGTGGCAAAGAGCTTCCTAGGGTTAGAGGCAGATGCTTGGAATTTAGAGTGGTAGAAAGTGGCTTTAGCAGCAGAGAGAGAAGAGGAAAATGTAGAGAGGAGGGAGTGAAAGGATGCCAGGTCCGCAGGGAGGCGGAGTTTTCCTCCATTTCCGCTCGGCTGCCCGGAGCCCTGTTCTGTGAGCTCGCAATGAGTCGTCGAGCCACGGAGCGGGAGGAGAGGACCGAGCCGGCCTGGAGGATAGGGGACATAGAGAGTCAAAGGATGCAGAAAGGGAGGAGAGGAGGGTTGAGGAGGCAGAATCAGGAGATAGGTTGGAGAAGGTTTGAGCAGAGGGAAGAGATGATAGGATGGAAGAGGAGAGAGTAGCGGGGGAGAGAGAGCGAAGGTTGGGACGGCGCGATACCATCCGAGTAGGGGCAGTGTGGGAAGTGTTGGATGAGAGCGAGAGGGAAAAGGATACAAGGTAGTGGTCGGAGACTTGGAGGGGAGTTGCAATGAGGTTAGTGGAAGAACAGCATCTAGTAAAGATGAGGTCGAGCGTATTTCCTGCCTTGTGAGTAGGGGGAAGGTGAGAGGGTGAGGTCAAAAGAGGAGAGGAGTGGAAAGAAGGAGGCAGAGAGGAATGAGTCAAAGGTAGACGTGGGGAGGTTAAAGTCGCCCAGAACTGTGAGAGGTGAGCCGTCCTCAGGAAAGGAGCTTATCAAGGCATCAAGCTCATTGATGAACTCTCCGAGGGAACCTGGAGGGCGATAAATGATAAGGATGTTAAGCTTGAAAGGGCTGGTAACTGTGACAGCATGGAATTCAAAGGAGGCGATAGACAGATGGGTAAGGGAGAAAGAGAGAATGACCACTTGGGAGAGATGAGGATCCCGGTGCCACCACCCCGCTGACCAGAAGCTCTCGGGGTGTGCGAGAACACGTGGGCAGACGAAGAGAGAGCAGTAGGAGTAGCAGTGTTGTCTGTGGTGATCCATGTTTCCGTCAGTGCCAAGAAGTCGAGGGACTGGAGGGAGGCATAGGCTGAGATGAACTCTGCCTTGTTGGCCGCAGATCGGCAGTTCCAGAGGCTACCGGAGACCTGGAACTCCACGTGGGTCGTGCGCTGGGACCACCAGATTAGGGTGGCCGCGGCCACGCGGTGTGGAGCGTTTGTATGGTCTGTGCAGAGAGGAGAGAACAGGGATAGACAGACACATAGTTGACAGGCTACACAAGAGGCTACGCTAATGCAAAGGAGATTGGAATGACAAGTGGACTACACGTCTCGAGTGTTCAGAAAGTTAAGCTTACGTAGCAAGAATCTTATTGACTAAAATGATTAAAATGATACAGTACTGCTGAAGTAGGCTAGCTGGCAGAGGCTGCGTTGTTGACTATGTAGGCTAGCTGGCAGTGGCTGCGTTGTTGACACTACACTAATCAAGTCGTTCCGTTGAGTGTAATAGTTTCTACTGTGCTGCTATTCGGGGCTAGCTGGCTAGCTAGCAGTGTTGATTACGTTACGTTGCGTTAAAAGAACGACAATAGCTGGCTAGCTAACCTAGGAAATCGCTCTAGACTACACAATTATCTTTGATACAAAGACGGCTATGTAGCTAGCTATGTAGCTAGCTACGATCAAACAAATCAAGCCGTTGTACTGTAATGAAATGAAATGAAAAATGTGATACTACCTGTGGAGCGAAGCGAAATGCGACCGGGTTGTTGAGTGCGGAAGTTCTGTTCGGCAGACGTTGGCTAGCTGTTGGCTAGCTAGCAGTGTCTCCTACGTTAAGGACGACAAATAGCTGGCTAGCTAACCTCGGTAAATTAAGATAATCACTCTAAAACTACACACTCTAAACTACACAATTATCTTGGATACGAAGACAGCAGAGACAACTATGTAGCTAGCTAACACTACACTAATCAAGTCGTTCAGTTGAGTGTAATAGTTGTGCTGCTAATCGGTAGACTGTGGACGTTAGCTAGCTGGCTAGCTGCAGGGCAGATAGCAGTGTAGACTGCGTTAGGACGACGAAATACGATAATTACGCAATTATCTATGATACAAAGACGGCTATGTAGCTAGCTAAGAAGAAATTGCTAAGATTAGACAAATCAAACCGTTGTACTATAATGAAATGTAATACTACCTGCGGACCGAGTGCGGATGCGACCGCTCGCTCCAACGAAGTCTGTATATTAGGCTACTGTTCAGTCTGACCAGATAACATAGCCTAATTTCTTACATAAGGGAGAGCAGGCCATGTCCAGACTTTCTTGGTGACCTCAAGTACTCATTAACTCTGTCTTTAATGCTTTTTCGGCTTGCATCAGTCATGAAAAGAAGCTTTAGAGACACAGTATTAATGATAAACACCTGGAGGTACACTGGTAAGCCACATTTGCCTTGGGATCCATCCCAGTTGGTATTCTGTGTCCACTTGTTGTATCTCTCTTCGGTTACACATCCTTGGAATAGCAGAACAGCAGAACGGTCCGGATGGCCCTTGCTGTACCTGGTAAGCAGTTGGTCAAGTTCTGTTGTCAGAAGAGGTAGGGAAATGTCAGGTTGAACCGACGGCCTGATGAACCCGCCAGGTATGTTGACTCTGCCTGTCAGAGGTGGAGTTCCAGGGCTCACAGGTGTGCCTGGCATGGATTGTGACTCCTTCTCATTGCTCGCCCTCTTCAACACGTCATTCTCCATCTGACTCTCCGCCAATGCCGCCCGACTCTCTGCCAACTCTCTGCTTGAGAAAAACAAATGTCTGAAAACCTGTTTTTAAAAATGCCTCCAGTTGTCCATCACTACTGTAAATAAAAACACAGAATCTTGTTTACATCCTGTTTACATTCTTTATTGTAACCACAATGTCAACCACAATGTCACAAATCATTTGTATCTACCTTTCCAATTACTTTTAGATTTACAAATGTGCGCTTTTCATGTCATATTTCGTTAAATCCAGTTTGGATTTAAACGTGCAGACAGGCACTAAGAACAGCGGGAACGTTTCCCTAGTCAGCACCATTATTAATGCAATGTCCCTTAAAGTGTTGCTCTGTGCTACCCAGGGTAGTGCTACACTCCCTTCCCCGTGCTACCCTCCCTTCCCCATGGACTAGGTCCGTCTTCTGTCCGCTGCTCTGCGGCCCATCCCATGCCTCCAGCCCTCGTGCCTTGAACCTCGTGCACCTACCACTATCTCAGTGGATAAAGCTGGATAACTACAAGACAATCCCATTGTGCGCCACTCGGGAGCCATGACCAATATGACCAATATTTATTGTCCTGCTAGAAACGTTGTTTGCAGAATTCACAGCCTGCTACACTTGTGAAAAACAGGGTTAATAATATATCTGTGAAAATATCTAAGGGGCTTTTATATTATTCTAAATGGATTAATAATAATAATAGCTTTCTTTTAAAATTAACAATATTTTGGAGAGGATTTAATTTTCAAATAATGTAAAGTGAGCGAGAAAAAGGACATTCTTGAGCATGGGGTGAGACATTGTTAGTCATTTGTTATTTTTAGAATGATATATTTCTGTTTTGAGAGAGCGAGAAATCAGAAGCCTACCATCACCTCATGGATCTCCCGGTCATAAGTATTGAACCAGCATCGGTAGCAACAAGGTTTGCACTGTTTTGCAGTGTCGTAGAACTCTGCACCACTCAGGCGCTGTACAGCATAACTTGTCCGGAGTAGGCTACACTAAGAGCAAAATAATCCTAACATTTCCACACCCTAATTGTAGTATACATTTCTCTTAGAATAAAAACCTTAGTGTAACAACTGTTTTATTAAGTAATACTGACGAGTAGTAACAAAAAAAGTATTTTCCCGGGTGTGCGCTGCAGGACAGAGGAATAGCAATTCTTACACTATTGTTGAAAATTTAATCACCTTCTTCATCCTCATCATTCAGTTCATTGAAATTCAATTTTGAAGTCGTGCACAATTATCAGTTTATATTTGGTTTATGTCACCCATTCTTTGTCAGTTAGAGACACAGTAGCGCCTTGGGACCCAATAGTATAATCAGTGCTCTAACTCCCCCTTGTGCTGGTCTGGAGCAATGAAGTAGCAGGGTACCGTACTAAACCAAAAATGACCTCAAAATCCCGCAGCATAATCGCAAAACTTTTAGTTGAGCAACCACTGTATGACGGAATTCAGCAAGTGTCATGGGACTCGTCTGAAGTTGCTAACGCTGATGTGCCGACTTTTGACTGGAGTATTCGAACTGTTTGGGCTGCAACTCTTACAAGTGTCAGGTAACCCATACAAACAAATGGAAGTAGATTTGTGCCAACAAAAGTAAGGGCTTAAATATGTTTTTTTTTTAAACAGAGCTTTTTTTTATCTCCTAGATATAGGACAGACACTTCAAAACCTTATTCATCATGATGTATTTTTTCACTGTCTTTTTTTTGTTGCCATTTATGAATGAGTTATTCAATGTGTTTCTATGGGCTATTGTAGTAAAGAGCAAATTCGTGCTTAGACTTTTAGAGGTTAACCAGAAAATGGCGGAGTAATTTCTGCATATTGTACCTTTAAGGATTTCTTATTAAATAATGAATATATGCATGATCAATTAGAAAATGAGTTAAAACACATTTTTAGATTTAGATGCTGCTTAGATTAGATTAGTGGTATTTCATTCCTGTTAGACTACGTGTACTAACTTCTCAGAGATGCAAATTTAATCAGATCAGTTACAACAGTAACACAGCAAAGTATTATCAGCAATTAATCAACCACTGATCCATCCAATCAAATAGCAGAGTAGCAGTCGAACTGATCCTATTGGGTGTTGAGATGATGTCAGGAGGGGAATGTTGGTGATGTAAAGATGAGAGCTTATTCCTGTGAGTGGAGAGGCTTAGAAGATGAAGAACAGGATCATGTCTTTTGACTTTGAACTCAAACTCCCCAGACACACACAAATCAGGGGCATAGGCCCACTGTGAATGAGTTTGAGCAACAACAAAAAACACTACTGCTTTTTACCTCTCAGTGTTCCAAAAACAACATTATTTGGTATTTTTACCTAAACATGCATACACACGCAGATTCAATTCATAGCAAGCAATGCACTGCACTGGGTTAGTCAGATTTGATGAAATATAACAGAACCGATGAACTGGAATGGCATTCACTCTCACGGGATGTGTTGCCAAAAAGAACTAACTGAAAGCCACACCCTCAAATAAACCCTTATATGACCACATTGAGGCACATGTCACTGTGCTTCTCGGGCTATATGTGCCATGCCACTGCCAATTTCATTTGTTCAGAAAACAAGACAGACAGCTCATAATCCAGTGCCTTTATCACAGTCAACAAACCTAGATTTTAGCTTAAAAAATGTAACATTTTCTCTCAGCCTCATGGTAAAATGTGTAAAATAGCATGAGATGAGAGATAAAACTGCTCATATTCCTCTCTGCTCCTTAGCAAAATTTGTAGAATTGCAGAAAATTAGCTGCTTTTTGTTTATAATATATACATATTTTACATATATTGCATGAATTGCAGGAAATTAGCTGTTTTTTGTTTATAATATATACATATACATACATAATATATTTCTTTCTAATTTACTTACACATTTGCAGGCCCACCCACCAACGAATTTCTGGCTGCGCCACTGACACGCACGCACACACACACAAACACTGAGGGTTTGGAAGCACAGGTTCTATAGGGGTCAGGTGCCTTGCTCAAAGCAGGATAACCCCTATACGCAGATATTTCATTTATATTCTGATTGATTCATTCTATACAATTTGTAGATAATAATAGCCCATAATTATAGTGACAATGTCAGCGCAGACATCTGTAAAGGCTGTTGTGGAAGGTGGAGCATTTGACTGGCCGTTCAAGTTGAGGTGGGGGGGGAATGGAGATGCAAGAGGGGTATCTCTGCCTGCTTGTCTGCCTACTTGTCTGCCTGCTTGTCTGCATGCCTGGACACAACCATGTGGCTCTGTCTGCATTCAGTGTTCTACTCATAGTGGAAACTCCATTATCGCAATAACACTCTCATAGACAGACAGATCGTATAAGGGGATATTGATGGACAAATTCAATATGAAAATATCAATAGCCATGATATCTCTGCTCTCCCTCTGTGAGGAGGATACACTCATGTGTCCTACAGAACAACCACTGGACGGCCATGAATTCTTGTCAATTAATGTACAGGACATTTTTATCCAGTCTCAGGTTTGTATTCTGCTGTCACCTGCCACTAAACCACAAGCAGGTTTTTAAGAGCGAGCCAGGGGCTTTCCTGGCAATGAGCACACAATGAACTGAAAGGTAATGTGTATAATGCTCAGTAAACTGTGGAATTGGCTAAACAGATGGACCTCGTCATCATTATTCTGTTGTTTTGTTACCCTGGGCGATGGGGGCGCTGGGTTGGTACAAATCCTGTTCCCTGCCATCCTGAAAAATCACCACCCCCTGGTAGGGGACACTAAACTGACACTGGGCGTTCCGGCACAGATCACAACACCCAGCGATGGGTAGAAATGACCAAATACAATGACAAAATACCATGAAGATCATTGTATCAAAATAAACTTCAAATGTATTTAGTGCTGCATAAATGGGAATGTTCATTCTACCTCATGTTCTCAAGGACATTACTGTACCCTTTCAAGGATGTATCAGGGATGCATTGAAGCGTGTGAAGGTAAAGTTGTCATGGTAACCATGTATGTACTCAGCCAGTGGGTGGGAGGTAAGAAGTGGTGGAGGATATTTTCTAGGGAAGGTAAAATACACACCTGAGTTGGCAAGTTGGAGGCCGGCGGAACACTTAGAATAATATGGTAGTCAGAGATTGGATGAAGACAGAGAAGGTTATAATGTCACTGATTTTCTCTCCTTCACTAAGTGGGCGGATTGACCTTCCCATTCTCTCTCCCACTCACCTGATAATCATGATCAATATCCATACTCCCTCCTTCTGCCTTGTTTACTCCATGTGTAACTCTGTGTTGTCTGTTCACACTGCTATGCTTTATCTTGGCCAGGTCGCAGTTGCAAATGAGAACTTGTTCTCAACTAGCCTACCTGGTTAAATAAAGGTGAAATAAATAAAAAATTAAAAAATTCTCCGTCTGTCTCCTAGCTGGTCATTTATTTATTTATCCATAAATCTCTCACTGACAACCTCACAACCAGGGATGGGCACAAATATCAAAATATAATAATATACAATTACTAAATCAATGATCAATGTATCAAAATAAATGACACAATACATGTATTTTGTATTTTAAAATACAGAAATACATTTGCAACTAGAAGGGCCGAAAAGCAACAACCTTCTCAGTAACGGTTACAGCAACATATTACTTGCTATAACTGTGATATGTTGTTGTTTATCTACCTTAGTTGAATGCACTGACTGTATGCACTCTGGATAAGAGTGTCTGCTAAATTATCAAATTGTAAACGTATATGTGAAAGTGAACATACCAAAATTAAATGCAAAGCGCACTGGGTATTATTGTTCTTGTTACAGGGCAGAGCTCATTAGCATAATACTCAGCGTGCTTTGCAACTGTCAATTTTTACAGATACAGTGCATTTGGAAAGTGTTCAGACCCATTGACTTTTTCCACATATTGTTATGTTACAGCCTTATTCTAAAATGGATTAAATTGCTTTTTTTCCTAATCAATCTACACTCAATATCCCATAATGATTTTTAGACATTTTTTGCAAATGTATTTCAAATAGAAAACTGAGATATCACATTTACATAAGTATTCAGACCTTTTACTCAGTACTTTGTTGAGGCAGAGATTACAGCCTTGAGTCTGGGTATGACGCTACAAGCTTGGCCCACTTTTCTCTGCAGAGCCTCTCAAGCTCAGGTTGGATGGGAGCTTCGCTGCACAGCTATTTTCAGTCACTGTTTTAGAACATTATCTCTCACTGTTTCACGGTTTAATTGTCTTACTCTCATTTTCCCATGGAACCCAGTATAGCAACATTTAAAGTAACTGTCAGGCGTTTGTAGATTTCTATGAAATAAACTCAGCAAAAAAAGAAACGTCCCTTTTTCAGGACCCTGTCTTTCAAAGATCATTCGTAAAAATCCAAATAACTTCGCAGATCTTCATTGTAAAGGGTTTAAACACTGTTTCCCATGCTTGTTCAATGAACCATAAACAATTAATGAACATGCACCTGTGGAACAGCCGTTAAGACACTAACAGCTTACAGAAGGTAGGCAATTAAGGTCACAGTTATCAAAAACTTAGGACACTAAAGTGGCTTTTCTACTGACTCTGAAAAACAACAAAAGAAAGATGCCCAGGGTCCCTGCTCATCTGCGTGAACATGCCTTAGGCATTGCTGCAAAGAGGCATGAGGACTGCAGATGTGGCCAGGGCAATAAATTACAATGTCCGTACTGTGAGACGCCTAAGACAGCGCTACAGGGAGACAGGACGGACAGCAGACCTCGTGTAGCAACACCTGCACAGGATCGGTACATCCGAACATCACACCTGCAGGACAGGTACAGGATGATAACAACAACTGCCCGAGTTACACCAGGAACGCTCCATCAGTGCTCAGACTGTCCGTAATAGGCTGAGAGAGGCTGGACTGAGGGCTTGTAGGCCTTCTGTAAGGCAGGTCCTCACCAGATATCACGGGCACAAACCCACCGTCGCTGGACCAAACAGGACTGGCAAAAAGTGCTCTTCACTGACGAGTCGCAGTTTTGTCTCACCAAGGGTGATGGTCGGATTCTCGTTTATCGTCGAAGGAATGAGCATTACATCAAGGCCTGTACTCTGGAGCAGGATCGATTTGGATGTGGAGGGTCCGTCATGGTCTGGGGCGTTGTGTCACAGCATCATCAGACTGAGTTTGTTGTCATTGCAGGCAATCTCAACTCTGTGCGTTACAGGGAAGACATCCTCCTCCCTTATGTGGTTCCCTTCCTGCAGGCTCATCCTGACATGACCCTCCAGCATGACAATGCCACCAGCCATACTGCTCGTTCTGTAGGTGATTTCCTGCAAGACAGGAATGTCAGTGTTCTGCCATGTTCAGCGAAGAGCCCGGATCTCAATCCCTGGGACCTGTTGGATCAGAGGGTGAGGGCTAGGGCCAATCACCACAGAAATGTCAGGGAACTTGCAGGTGCCTTGGTGGTAGAGTGGGCTAACATCTCACAGCAAGAACTGGCAAATCTGGAGCAGTCCATGAGGAGGAGATTCACTGCAGTACTTAATGCAGCTGGTGGCCACACCAGATACTGACTGTTACTTTTGATTTTGACCCCCCCTTGTTCACGGACACATTATTCCATTTCTTTTAGTCACATGTCTGTGGAACTTGTTCAGTTTATGTCTCAGTTGTTGAATCGTGTTATGTTCATACAAATATTTACACATGTTAAGTTTGCTAAAAATAAACGCAGTTGACAGTGAGAGGACGTTTCTTTTTTTTGATGAGTTCATGACCTATAATTTCAATATGAGTGAAATAGTTTCCCTTCCAAAACATTGTAATTTACTATGTTAAGAAGCAGCTTTTCTGTTTTGGAATTGTGTGGGCATAGCCCAAAAACAGAATGTTGTGGGAGAATATAGTGGTCATAAAAATATGAATGCGAATAGACCACTGATTTGCCAGCTCATCCTCCTCAGCTGGATGACGTCATGCTCTTTGAGGAAATAGAAACCATATTTTAAATGGACTGGTTGAGTTTTTTAAAGTATTTTTTCCCCCCTCCAATTTATGTTCTGGCCACAAATACGAGTATAGGATCGACAACATTATTTGAGTTAACAGAATGTTAACTTTTAAAAGTGAGATTTTCACTTTTACTTTAAGACACTGAATTAAAGACATCCTTCGCACAGATAGCAATCAGCTAGGCCTAGGCCAGGGATTTTTGACCCCCAGCCATTTAATTTATTTGAACTATTTTACAGCTAGCACACCTGATTCAACTTGTTAGGTAGCTTAATCATCAAGCCTGTGAATCAGGTGCGCTAATTCAGAGCTACAACAAAATTGTGAATCGTCGGGGGGTCCCGAGGAGATGTTAGAAAACCACTGAGCCAGGCTACCTCTCACTGTGTCATTATTTTACTCTTTCACTGTCTCATTCTCAGTCCGCGAATAAACGTTAACCCTTTATATACTAAGCCAAGCTGAGTGAAGCCAGGCCAAGCTGTATTGTGCTGGCCTTGTTTACGCATCAACTACAGTTGATGGAACTGTGCTGGAAAGACCAATCGGAAAATAAAATATCCAAGCCAGCACAATGTGGTTTGGGTCAGCCCTATTGTGTGAATCTGGTATCATTAACCACTTAACCAAGTTTGGCAACATGTAAAGAAATAGTTTTGTCATAGGTAGCCAGTAAGGAATTAGTTGGTAACACTTTTTAGTAACTATCATGAATAAACTATTTATAAACTATTAATAAATAAGTATGTCATTATTTGTAAACATTTATTGTCACGATCGTCGTATGGAGTAGACCAAAGCGCAGCGTGGTGTAAATCCATTATTTTATTGAATGACGAAAAAACACAAAGAACACTTAAACAAAAAAAACTAACGTGACGCTATGACAACGAGTGCAGACACAGGCAACTTCACAAAGACAATAACCCACGAAATACCCAAAGAAGATGGCTGCCTAAATATGGTTCCCAATCAGAGACAACGATAAACAGCTGCCTCTAATTGAGAACCAATCTAGGCAACCATTAGACATACATAAACACCTAGATGGTAAACAACCCCATAAACCTACAAAACCCAGAGACAGTACAAAAACACATACATCACCCATGTCACACCCTGACCTAACCAAAATATATAAAGAAAACAAAGAATACTCCGGTCAGGGCGTTACATTTATAAACATTTTAAGTATTTATACACCTCACAAGTGAACATAATTATAAAGTGTTACCAAATAGGTGTGTGATAGGTAGCAGTAGTATACGATGGATGTTTACTAATGAACTGTTATTCTGTATAGGGCTGGCGGGTCTAGTACAGTATATAACATAGTTGACCGATTTCCGATTCAGTGTGTGTAGATATACCCCGAGGCAACATGCTGCCATGATGGCTAACAGGACCACTCTCTGAACACTCAATCAATACATTCCTGTGGCTGAACTACAGCGAGAGACAAACTCCACGTGCATGCAGGGCATAGGCACGCGCGCGCATACACACACACACACACACAGCTCAATCACAGAGATATTTTATCCCTGTATGTGTCGGGACATGGCCCATGTCGACATTAGTTCCCATGACAACAGCATCACCATCACATGCTTACCGCTCAATAGTACTGCGGTTGTGGTTCAAAATATGAATTATTTAGACAGTTTGACTGCTTTTTGGATAGTAAATGAAATAGGCACATAGTAGGGTTATTTTTTTTACATATGTGACCACTGCATGTAAAGCTGATCAGTGGCTCTGTGCTCTGCTGCAGGTTGCATGTGCAATGGTAAGGTACTACACCCAGACATTCTCCAAGTGATATATAGAGAGTGTGCTGACTTTCTGTTTCCAGGCCTGGTACAGTGGGATGTCAGTGGCTAATAAGAGTATCCCTACTCCTCCACCCTCCCTTCAGGCAAATCAGATCACAACTCCATTTTGCTCCTCCCTTCCTAGATGTTTTTATTTGACCTTTATTTAACTAGGCAAGTCAGTTAAGAACAAATTCTTATTTTCAATGATGGTCTAGGAACAGTGGGTTAACTGCCTTGTCCAGGGGTAGAAGGACGGATTTTTACCTTATCAACTCAGGGATTTGATCTTGCAACCTTTCGGTTACTAGTCCAACACTCTTAACCACTAGGCTACCTGCTGCCCCTATAGGCAGAAACTCAAACAGACCAATCGGACTCATTTAAATAAGACCTTTTGGGAGTCTTTAATAAAACACTACTACCAGCCATAGTCACATACAATATTTGATTCCATAACACAACACATTACATAAACTGGAATTGACACTCTCCCTTACGGTTGCACAAAAAGAACTGTACACAAACCACACCCTCAAATATTCTAATGAGACACCTCCCCTACATTTGTATTATTACTAAAAGAGCACAGAACCCTTTTGTGACCTGTAAAGAACCATTGAAGAGCTAAAAGGGTCATTTGAGTCATTATGGTTCCACATAGAACCCTTCCCAAAGAACCCTTGAAGAACCCTCTTTTTTCGGGTATAGGAAAGCTGAGATGGTACATGCTACTTGTATTGGGGCTGTCCTGATCTGGCTGATGCTATGGGTTGTGTTGAAGAGAAACTAAACGTAAGAAAAAAATACTGAAATATGAAGGCTCTATCTGTACTTATCCAATAAAAAAAGCTTGTTTTTAGTTTTGCTACTTTGCACCCTAATGCTACATTGTGCACATGACAATGGTCTAGCACGTCCAAGGTTGAGTGACAGTTGTTACAGTATTACATGTAACACTCAACTTTTCTCAGACCTGAGGTCCACAGAATCTATGGCTAAGAGGCTAATAGCGACTGCTCCTTAATGGAGGGACTGGGGGAGAGCATGGAGTTCAGTGCTGTGTGTGTATGTATGTGTGTGTGTGTGTGTGTGCACCAGTATGTCACAACACAGCATGATACTTCAACAGAATATAGAGACTGACCTTGAATAGTGATTCAGCACTGACAGAGAGATGGGGAGGGAGAGGGGAATGGGGAAAGAGAGGGGGAAAGAGAGAATGAGTGATAAAGAGAGATTCGAAAGTTAAAGAGAGGCTTTTGTTGTAAAACTTTTTTAACAATAAAAACATGTACAGTGTTTGATATTGTCCTGGCTTAGGGACTTTATGATCTAGTCTAGTTTGTGGACTCAATGCTCTCTAGTTCTTTATATCCCAATCTTTATTCCTCTCCCTGTACTGCATAAAATGGGGATGTTCATTCTACCTCATGTTCTCAAGGACATGACTGTACCTTTTCAAGGATGTATCAGGGATGCATTGAAGCGTGTGAAGGTAAAGGTGTCATGGTAACCATGTATGTACTCAGCCAGTGGGTGGGAGGTAAGAAGTAGTGGAGGATATTTTCTAGGGAAGGTAAAATACACACCTGAGTTGGCAAGTTGGAGGCCGGTGGAACACTTAGAATAATATGGTAGCCAGAGATTGGATGAAGACAGAGAAGTTTATAATGTCACTGATTTCCTCTCCTTTACTAGGTGGACTGGACTCACCCTCCCCTTCTGTCGTGACCTCTCTCTCCCTCTCTCACTGACCTGATAATCATAATCAATATCTATTCTCCCTTTCTCTCACTTTCTCCAACCCTTCTGTCTGTCTCCTAGCTGGTGATTCATTTATCCATCAAGCTCTCTCTGACAACCTCACAATCAAGGATGGGCATAAATTACCAACAAAATACCATTAAAACATACCATAAAGATCAAGTTATCAAAATAAACTACACGTTCTGACCTTAGTTCTTTTGTTATGTCTTTGTTTTAGTATGGTCAGGGCTTGAGTTGGGTGGGTTGTCTGTTTGTTTTTCTATGTTGTGTTTTGCATTTGGCCTGGTATGGTTCTCAATCAGAGGCAGGTGTCGTTAGTTGTCTCTGATTGAGAATCATACTTAGGTAGCCTTTTCCCACCAGTGGTCCGTGGGTGATTATTTTCTGTTCTGTGTTTTATTTCACCGTTCAGGACTGTTTGTTTGTCGTTTTATTGTTTTTGTTTCAGTGTTCACTATTCTGGGCACAGGCTGGGGAATATCGCCACCCCAAGGCAGAGAAAGCCGAGAGGTGGCATTATGAGGAGCTAGCACGGCAGCGCGGCTGGGACAAGAGGCAGCCCCAAAAATGTATTGGGGGGAAGGCACACGGGGAGTGTGGCGAAGTCAGGTAGGACCGTGCTTACCGTAGAGAGAGGTGGACCGGGCAGGTACCGTGTTATGCCGTGAGGCGCACGGTGTGCAAGCATAGCCCGGTACGTTACATAGCAGTGCCTCGTATCGGCCGGGCTAGAGTAGGCATTAAGCCAGGTGCCATGAAGCCGGCTCAGCGCATCTGGTCTCCAGTGCGTCTCCCCGGGCCGGGGTACATGGCACCAGCTCTACGCACGGTGTCCCCGGTTCGCCAGCACAGCCCAGTGCGGTCTATTCCACCTCGCCGCACTGGCCTGGCTCCGGGGAGTATCCAGCCAGGTAGGGTTGTGCAGGCTCGGTGCTCGAGACCTCTTGTGCGCCTCCACGGTCTGGTCTATCCAGTGCCTCCTCCACGCACCAGCCCTCCGGTGGCAGCCCCCTGCACCAAGCTGTCTCTCCGTCTCCTCCCTACAGGTGCTCCTGCCTGTCCAGCGCTGCCAGAGTCTCCCTCCTGTCCAGCGCTGCCAGAGCCGCCCATCTGTCCTGAGCTGCCAGAGCCGCCCGTCTGTCCTGAGCTGCCAGAGCCGCCCGTCTGTCCTGAGCTGCCAGAGCCGCCCGTCTGTCCTGAGCTGCCAGAGCCGCCCGTCTGTCCTGAGCTGCCAGAGCCGCCCGACTGTCCTGAGCTGCCAGAGCCGCCCGACTGTCCTGAGCTGCCAGAGCCGCCAGTCTGTCCTGAGCTGCCAGAGCCGCCCGACAGTCAGGAGCTGCCAGAGCCGCCCGTCAGTCAGGAGCGGCCAGAGCCGCCCGTCAGTCAGGAGCGGCCAGAGCCGCCCGTCAGTCAGGAGCGGCCAGAGCCGCCTGCCAGAGCCGTTCGTTACTCCGGTGCTACCGGAATCGCCCTTCACTCCGGAGCTGCCGGAGTCTCCCGCCTGTCCGGTGCTGCCGGAATCTCCCGTCCATTCGGGACCCGTGGCTAGGGTCCCCAGGACTGTTCGTTTGTCGTTTTATTGTTTTTGTTTCAGTGTTCACTATTCTTATTAAAAACCAAGATGAACACTTACCACGCTGCGCTTTTGTCCTCTCCTTCATAAGACAACTGTTACAACAACCTTCTCAGTAAAGGTTACAGCAACGTATTACTTGCTATAACTGTGATATGTTGTTGTTTATCTACCTTAGTTGAATGCACTGACTGTATGCACTCTGGATAAGAGTGTCTGCTAAATGATCAAAATGTAAATGTACATGTGAACATACCAAAATGAACTGCAAAGCACACTGGGTATTATTATTGGCCTTGTTACGGTGCGGAACTCATTAGATCAACATATACATTTATATTTTGTTTATTTCACAGACGCTCTTATCACACCATAGTGCCATCAGACATCGGATAACAATGTAGGGGGCCACAAAAGGATGAACCGCTATATGAAAGTAACTTGTGTTCTTAAAAAATACAGTACCAGTCAAAAGTTTGGACGCACCTACTCATTCAAGGGTTTTTCTTTATTTCTACTATTTTCTACATTGTAAAATAATAATGAAGACATCAAAACTCTGAAATAATAACAAATATTTTATATTTCAGATTCTTCAAAGTAGCCACCCTTTGCCTTGATGACAGCTTTGCACACTTTTGGCATTCTCTCAACCAGCTTCATGAGGTAGTCACCTGGAATGCATTTCAATTAACAGATGTGCTTTGTTATAAGTTAATTTGTGGAATTCCTTTCCTTTTTAATGAGTTTGAGCCAATCAGTTGTGTTGTGACAAGGTAGGGGTGTATACAGAAGATAGGCCTATTTGGTAAAAGACCAAGTCCATATTATGGCAAGAACAGCTCAAATAAGCAAAGAGAAACTACAGTCCATTATTACTTTAAGACATGAAGGTCAGTCAATCCGGAAAATGTCAAGAACTTTGAAAGTTTCTTCAAGTGAAGTCGCAAAAACCATTAAGCCCTATGATGAAACTGGCTCTCATGAGGACCGCCACAGGAAAGGAAAACCCAGAGTTACCTCTGCTTTAGAAGATACATTCATTAGCAGCTCAGATTGCACTGCACCTCAGATTGCAGCCCAAATAAATGTTTCACAGAGTTCAAGTAAGAGACACATCTCAACATCAACTGTTCAGAGGAGACCTACTAAAGGACACCAATAAGAAGATGAGACTTGCTTTGGCCAAGAAACACTGGACATTAGACAGGTGGAAATCTGTCCTTTGGTCTGGAGTTCAAATTGGAGATTACTGGTTCCAACCGCCATGTCTTTGTGAGATGCAGAGTAGATGAACGGATGATCTCCGCATGTGTGGTTTCCACCGTGAAGCATGGAGAAAGAAGTGTGATGGTGTGGAGGTGCTTTGCTGGTGACACTGTCAGGGATTTATTTAGAATTCAAGGCACACTTATCCAGCATGGCTACCACAGAATTCTGCAGCAATACGCCATCCCATATGGTTTGCTCTTATTGGGACTATCATTTGTTTTTCAGCAGGACAATGACCCAAAACACACCTCCAGTCTGTGTAAGGACTATTTGACCAAGAAGGAGTGATGGAGTGCTGCATCAGATGACCTTGCCTCCACAATCACCAATCACCACAATCGCAACCCAATTGAGAGGGTTTTGGATGAGTTGTATCGCAGAGTGGAAAAGCAGCCAACAAGTGCTCAGCATATACATTTACATTTAAGTCATTTAGCAGACGCTCTTATCCAGAGCGACTTACAAATTGGTGCGTTCACCTTAAGACATCCAGTGGAACAGCCACTTTACAATAGTGCATCTAAATCTTTTAAGGGGGGAGGGGGTGAGAAGGATTACTTTATCCTATCCTAGGTATTCCTGAAAGAGGTGGGGTTTCAGGTGTCTCCGGAAGGTGGTGATTGACTCCGCTGTCCTGGCGTCGTGAGGGAGTTTGTTCCACCATTGGGGGGCCAGAGCAGCGAACAGTTTTGACTGGGCTGCGCGGGAACTGTACTTCCTCAGTGGTAGGGAGGCGAGCAGGCCAGAGGTGGATGAACGCAGTGCCCTTGTTTGGGTGTAGGGCCTGATCAGAGCCTGGAGGTACTGAGGTGCCGTTCCCCTCACAGCTCCGTAGGCAAGCACCATGGTCTTGTAGCGGATGCGAGCTTCAACTGGAAGCCAGTGGAGAGCGGAGGAGCAGGGTGACGTGAGAGAACTTGGGAAGGTTGAACACCAGACGGGCTGCGGCGTTTTGGATGAGTTGTAGGGGTTTAATGGCACAGGCAGGGAGCCCAGCCAACAGCGAGTTGCAGTAATCCAGACGGGAGATGACAAGTGCCTGGATTAGGACCTGCGCTGCTTCCTGTGTGAGGCAGGGTCGTACTCTGCGGATGTTGTAGAGCATGAACCTACAAGAACGGGCCACCGCCTTGATGTTAGTTGAGAACGACAGGGTGTTGTCCAGGATCACGCCAAGGTTCTTAGCGCTCTGGGAGGAGGACACAATGGAGTTGTCAACCGTGATGGCGAGATCATGGAACGGGCAGTCCTTCCCCGGGAGGAAGAGCAGCTCCGTCTTGCCGAGGTTCAGCTTGAGGTGGTGATCCGTCATCCACACTGATATGTCTGCCAGACATGCAGAGATGCGATTCGCCACCTGGTCATCAGAAGGGGGAAAGGAGAAGATTAATTGTGTGTCGTCTGCATAGCAATGATAGGAGAGACCATGTGAGGTTATGACAGAGCCAAGTGACTTGGTGTATAGCAAGAATAGGAGAGGGCCTAGAACAGAGCCCTGGGGGACGCCAGTGGTGAGAGCGCGTGGTGAGGAGACAGATTCTCGCCACGCCACCTGGTAGGAGCGACCTGTCAGGTAGGACGCAATCCAAGCGTGGGCCGCGCCGGAGATGCCCAACTCGGAGAGGGTGGAGAGGAGTATGTGGGAACTCCTTCAAGACTTTTGGTAAAGCATTCCAGTTGAAGCTCATTGGGGAATGCCAAGAGTGTGCAAAGCTGTCATCAAGGCAAAGGGTGGCTACTTTGAAGAATCAGATTTTTTAAACACTTTTTTGCTTACTATATGATTATTTCATAGTTTTGATGTCTTAACTATTATTCTGCAATGTAGAAAATAGTAAAAATAAAGAAAAACCCTTGAATGAGTAGGTGTGTCCAAACGTGGTACTGTACATTGGAGTGTACTTCAGTGTAATACAAATTATAAAATACTCTGAAGTAATTGAAATGCTTTCAAATACATCTTACAGAAATACTTCCCATCTCTGCTCAAAAAGGCTTCTACATTTTCTCTCTCTCTCTCTCTCTCTCTATTTTGCTCTCTCCATCATAGCCTTCCTCTCCACTCCCTTTTCTCATCATCTTCTTTATTTTTCATCACCTCGCTCAGCAACGCAGCAATCTTTCTCTTAAAGAACCAATCTTTCTCTAACTTTTCAAAGTGTGCATCTGTGTCTCTATCACTCTCTTTTTATCACTCTCTCTCTCTCTCTCTCTCTCTCTCATCTGTCAGTGTCATAACTGTCACTGTCACTAGAGGACAGGAGATATCCCCCCCGTCTCCACCTCTTCCCCATCCCTCGCTCCCCTCGCCCCAGGAACAGACAGGCAGGCACAGCAGTGTCACGCTGAGATAAAGAATCGCCCTGACGTGAGCAGACTCCAAATCGTTTCTCTATCATCTCCAGCCAAAGAGACAGACAAACTAAAAAAAATAGAGAGATGAGAGGGGGGGGGGTTGGAGTGGGAGAGCGGGAGAGAGCGTGAGAGAGTGAGAGAGAGCGATGAGAGATGTGGGATAATGGCAGAGAGAGAGGAGAGACAGAAGGGATGGAGAGACAAACAGAGAGAGTAAGAGAGAGGGATGAAAAGAGAAGGAGAGATGGAGCTTAGGGCTTAGATGTATCTATGTGAGTGATTGTTTCTAAGTTTAACCTCCTTACATTGTGTCTGATTCCACGCTATACCAGACAGGGAGAGAGAGTCACTGGAGGGACAGTGGCATTACAATGGGGAAATTAAATTATACATCTCTACAGTGAAACCATGGTGTCTGCATGTTAATGTCTCTGAGATTGATTTCTGAGGAGAGCGAGCCATGTCTGACAGCGAGTCTCTATGCATTGAGTCTGGATCGGCTCTGCACTCTTCGAAAAGACAGTGCTACTGCCAGCAATGATTTTAACCTAGATAAGTTACTTTTTTTAGAGTTGAAGTGTGAGAGCTGTGCATTTTCCGCCCTCAGTTGGTCGACACTAGCCAATTGAAAAGGGATAAAGTTTTAAATCATTTAAAACTTTCGGTTTTTTTCGCTCTTCTAGAGCTCCTGAGAGTTGTCAAGTTAAAAGCCTTTAGACATTTAACTCCCCCCGTCTTTCAGCTTCGTCCTAACGGGGAGGCTTGTTTGACCCTGCTGCTCCACAGGGATGAGATGAGAGACGAGCGGGAGTTAAGCATCTTCACCTGCCTGTAGGCCTGCAGGGAGTCTTTGATCCCCTGCTGAGAACCGGCAGATTGGATGTGTGATATCTCACAGTGGGAAGGCAGGAGTACACAGCACCTCACCATCTCCTACTGCTCAACTAGAAAGCAATAGAGAGGAGAGAGCAGAGCCGAGCAGAGCAGAGGAAGAAAATTATAGACAGATTTGTTTTGTTTGAGAAAATGAGAGATAGGGTAATGTAGAGAGAGTGGTTGTGGATGGATCAAAAAAAACAACATGACAGACAATGGAGAGAGGTGCACAGAGATACTTGATTTTCACACGCTTAAGATTTCAACACCGACTATCTGTTAAGGAAGCACATCTCCCTACAGACCACCAAAGGCTTTATACCCGTAGGGGTCACAGGGGCACGTGCCCCCTCAGATTTGTCCCTTATTAAAGAAGAAAATAAACATGTTTTGGGGTTGTTGTTTCTCTGTAATACTACTAGCCACCTAGCACTGTTATGAAGTTAGCTTTTGCTAGCTTTAATCAAGTTGAAGTAGCTAACCTGCCTAACTATCTTAGATGGCTTGCCTTGTGGCAAGGTTGGAAGACTTTAGAAAAGCAGGTAATTACTAAATGTACTGAATAAGACTCACATTCCTTTCAATCTTTTACCCAAATTTTTAGCATAGATGCAAAGAAGCATATTTAGTTTCTTAAAAAAATGTTTTTTTTAATTAAACAGTCAGGAAGATACAGACAGCTCGGGAGGTATTCTTAGATAATGATTATGGCTCTAAGAAAAAGCTGTTTCAAGTGTTTACCTTTCGATACAGGGGCCCGAGCCCCCCTCGGGACTATACCGAGGGGGCAATAGATTTTTGATGCCCCTGCAGAAAACACAAGGCTATTCAATCATTACTCATTCCTATCTGGGGTTTATTCATCCATCTCTCATCCCTCTACCATATCTGTATTTAAGATTTCCTTTCCTCCTTCTCTCCTGTCGCCTTGCTGTTATCATCTCCTGTGTCTCTTGTATTTCCTGTTCCATCTCCCAGCACTGCTTGGCACACACACACACACACACACACACACACACACACACACACACACACCTCTTCAAAGCTTTATTCAGCATGGCACTGCAGGGATCCTGCCACTTAAGTGGTGTACTTGTCGTGTCTCTACATTCCAAGGGTAAACAGCTTCATTTAGAAGAACAAGTTCAAATGTTTAGAGCCCTTCATTTACAATAGGTGGGGAAGACAATTTGTTATTTTTCTAAATTCACTGAAAAGTGTTTCAACCAACACTTGACAGATGTGGAAGTTGTTATTTTTTACATTTAAAAAAAAAAAATCTTTATTTAACTGGGCAAGTCCATTAAGAACAAATTCTTATTTACAACGGTGGCCTACCCCGGGCCAAACCTGAACGACGCTGGGCCAATTGTGCGCCGCCCTATGGGACTCCCAAATCACGACCGGATGTGATACAGCCTGGATCGAACCAGGGACTGTAGTGATGGATGAAAACTATTTTCACTGCCGCAGGGAAGCAGCTTGTTAGGAAGATGTTTTGTCATGAAGACACAGATGAATTGGATGAATTGGCTTCATTGACTATGGATGCATCCTATTCGGTACCCTATTACCTATATTTTAGTCAAATCAAATCAAATTTTATTTGTCACATACACATGGTTAGCAGATGTTAATGCGAGGGTAGCGAAATGCTTGTGCTTCTAGTTCCGACAATGCACTACCTTTACCAAGTCCCATAGGGCCCTATGTAGGGAATAGGGTGCCATTTAGGACGCACCCTTGGCCTCACTGTAACACTAGGGGAGAATTAACACTCAAACTGATGCTGTACACACTGATGACTAAAGGGACTAGAAGGACACGAACAGAAACACTGAGACAGGTGTACTCATTAGGAAGGCTGCTGTGTCACTCTTCTGAACACCTTGCCAAATGTGTTACCACTTACCAGTGAAGACCTGACTCTTTCTAACACAGCTGTGTGTGTGTGTGTGCGTGCGTGCGTGCGGTCGCGCGTGTGTGATCGTCTGTCTATGTGTGTGGTGTTTATCAGAGGGATTTTCACAGCTTTGGCTGGCACTAGTTTTTGGCGTGTTCTCCCTCATTTCTTCTCCCTCCATCCCTCCATCCCCTGCCTCTGGCTACAGTCACAAAGTCATCCCCGGGCCTGGTGGAGCAGCCAAACAGACTTGGCCAGAGCCCAACAGGGCCTTATCTTAATTATCTGTCCATATGATAAGACTGTGTCCATTAATCCTCATAAGTGACTCAATATGGTGCATTTTGGCTGGAACAGGCCCCACAAGCAATCCTTTTGGCTGGAACAGGCCCCGCAAGCAATCATTTTGGCTGGAACCAAAAGGCCAGGACCGCATCCCAAATGGCACCCTATTTCCTTAATAGTGCACTACTTTTGACCGGCGCTTTGTAGAATGGGTAGTGCACTATAAAATGGAATAGGGCGCCATATCAGACACAGACACTGTCCCAGCTCTCCTCACTACAGAGACAGGGTTTGTCATTAGGGCAGCTTTTATATACCAGCTACGATAAAGAAAAGGCCGTAGATGAGGGCTTGATGGCATGATGAATGGGTTGTATCATAGAAGAGGAAGAGATGGATAAAATGGGTTGATTTTGTTCTCTCTTTCTGATCTGTTTCCGCTCTACTTGGGAATAGTGCTGTAGCATAATGAATAAGCCAGACACAAATTGATCTATGAAACACAAACAGCTGGGTTTCTTTTCAATGGCGTAATTCATCATCGTAAAGGCCCCTTTTCTTCACCACAATCATTGATGTTATGTCCTCATGTATAATAACAGCAAAGAACAGCTGATGTTTACCTTTTCCCCCATATCCTAACAGGTGATGCACTTTCTTCTTTTAAATACAAGTAGAATTTTATGTGCAGTGCATTCGGGAAAGCATTTAGTCCCCTTTTTCCACATTGTTACGATACAGCCTTATTCTGAAATGGATTAAATTGTGTTTTTCCCTCATTAATCTACACACAATACGCCATAATGACGAAGCAAATCACATTAAGAAATATCACATTTAAATATTCAGACCCTTTACTTAGTACTTTGCTGAAGCACCTTTTGGCAGCGATTACAGCTGCAAGTCTTCTTGGGTATGACGCAACAAACCTGGGACACCTGTTTTTGGGGAGTTTCTCCCATTCTTCTCTGCAGATCCTATCAAGCTCAATCTGGTTGAATGGGGAGTGTTACTGCACAGGTATTTTCAGGTCTCTCCAGAGATGATCGATCGTTTTAAGTCCAGGCTCTGGCTGGGCCCCTCAAGGACATTCGACATAAGGCTGTAGCGTAACAAAATGTGGAAAAAGTCAAGGGGTCCGAATACTTTCCAAATGCACTGTATTTTGTCCAATAGATGACACAGTCCTATCCAGCATAGTGTTGTTCAATGGGTTGGTGTCCTGTTCAGCCTGTGTCCTGTCCAGCTCCAAAAGAGTTCATAGACATACATTTAATTCAGTTACACACTACTTCAGACGTCACACTACTTCAGACTTGAAATATGTCATTACTCTAACTTGGCACTGTCCAATCCAAAGTAGTGTTCTGTCATGAACCGGCTCAAAGCCCGTAACAAAAAGGGAGACAACGTGGAGATAAGGAGTAACAAGATATATATTAAATAAAGTAAACTAAGTACAATATACAATGGTGTGTGTAATCAGTAGTGTAAGTGAGTGTTTTGCATGAGGGGTTACGTGTTCACACTTCCACTTGCCCCAGCCAACCACCTCCTCCCCAGACCTCAGCAACCTTTACGCACAGGAAGCAACGTTTAAGAGGAAAGAAGAACACAAGACCAGGAGGGAACAGACAGGAAAGATAGAACATGACAACACCAAACAATGGTCAGTCACGTAAACATTCAGGAACAGGGCACAAAAGACCGCATCAGCTACAAACTCCAATGAAAAGAACATCAGGGTCCTTCATTTTTTCAACAACTCCCAACGATTCAGTCACTTCCCGACGTAACATAATTTCACTCATTTCAATCATTCAACCTTGTAGTGTTCAGCGATCTTCAACAGCTGTTCTTTAGTACATAATTCTAACAGTTCCTCTGATGGAAAGCGAATGAACTCGTCTGCATAAGACGCCATAGTCATAAGTAAATAATCTTGCTCAACCCCTCCGCTGAGCACATCAGACCACAACCAGAGAAATGACAATCACCCTGAGCATCACAGAAGAGAGATGAGATACGGAGCTTCCCCAAAACCTACAATAGCTCAACCCTAGTCTTCGTGCAGATTTGCGGTGGGAATTTACGCACTGTAGCCTGCTGGCAAGGAAATAAAACTCCCCAGCATGCTGGCAAATTCCACCAAGCCACGGATGTGCCCCCGAGACAACTGCTCAGTCCACAGACACCACACAAAAATAACAAACATTTATCCATGCCCAACATATTCCAAAAATGAAACACCTCGCTACCCCTATCAGGGGAAAAACGCTATAGCTCCGGGTAGCAAGTTCCACTATCCTACACAAATCTCCCAACCGAGGTACACAGCCGATTTATTCACATCCTCAGACCAATGTCAACAGCAAGTAGAACAAGAGTTTCCAGGCTGGGCAGGGCCTGGAAACTAACCATTATACTCTCTCCAACGCAGCACACAAACCAAACAACAAAGGCAACCAATACTGGGCCTATCAAACTCAAACAAGCAAAATATACAAACCAAACACATTCAGAATTTAACATACCTCCACATTCTCCCCAACCCATACGTTCAAAGATCCAGGACAAGCTCCCACTTGTCACGAACCGGCTCAAAGCCCATAACAAAAGGGAAGACAACGTGGAGATAAGGAGTAACAAAATATATATTTATTAAATAAAAGTAAACTAAGTACAATATACAATGGTGTGTGTAATCAGTAGTGTAAGTGAGTGTTTTGCATGCATGAATGTGATAATGCAGGGTGTTGAAAGGTGCCAAAGCAAACAACCAGAAACCACCCCCAAAAAATAATTTATTACGTTCAATACCATTCATTCTTTACAACTCATAATTTTCTTTTATACTCCAATAATGGTATTTTAATTTAACTAAACAAAAACCCCAAAACAAAACCTCAGGGGAGCATCTTCCCTCCCAGTCATCCTACAAACTACCTTTCCCTATCTCCCGTCCCTAATCTATCCCCTTACAAATCTAAATGAAACCCAGCCCTAAACCCCCCTTCCACCTCTCCCGGGCAGCATGCTGCCCCCACTTCCTCTCCTCCCTCTTCATCCTCCCCCTCAAGTCTCCTTCCACCCTCCTCACTATCCCTTCCACCCCCCAATCTCTCCCTGTCTTCACCATGTTCTGCCTGGCTTCCCACAGCCCCCGTTTAAAGAGACTCATGAGAAGCCAGAGCAGAAACCTCTACCTACCCTCCCTCTCGCTCTCCCTACACCTCTCTCTAACCTGGCCCTCGTCAATACAAAATCCCCTCTTACCAAACCTAACAACACCCGTGCCCTAGCCCATACTACTCCGGCAAAGGCACAGTCCCAAAAGGCATGGCGCGCAGTCTCCTCCCTGCCACAAGAGGATCTTGGACAGGTGGGGGATTGTGCCAAACTTTGCCGGTACATGATGGAACGTACCGGCAAGCACTTGTGGAGGCTCAACCAATTCAGGTCCTTGAGCCTGTTGTCCGGGCCCCGCGCCTGCTCTCCCTCCCAGACCACTGCCGAGATGCCCACTACAGGCGCCGGACTTCGTGCCTGTCTGACCTCCTAGTACAGGTGCCTGTGATCTAATCCTACTCAGGCAACTTCAACCTCGGGGTGCGCACGCAGCCACTTGGCCGCATGGCCAAAGTGCCACGGCAGCTGTTCCGCCCGAGGACCCGTGTTAGACCACACCATTACGCTTCTCGCCTGAAACGAGAAGAACACCCGCAGGAGGTAACCGGACGGGTGTATCACTGGATGAGCAAGCTCCATTAACAAGAAATAAACAAAAATTGCGTCCAGCTTGAGGGGGAGATGTGGTACCCCCCTACCTCCCTCCCCGATGGGACAGAGCATGCGTGCCCTGGCGATCCACTCGTACCTGCCACCCCACATGAACTGAAACACAAGCCTCACTAGAGGCCTCCTCAGACAAGCCGGCAATGGGTAGATGTACGCCAAATACAAAAGAGACAGCAACACATCCACCTTTAGGACCAGGACCTTGTCCATAAAAGACAAAGACCTAGCCCTCCACGTCGCTAGCTTTCTCCGTACCACTGCGATACCCATGTTCCAGTTCAGCGTCGCTGAGCCGGAGGTCTCAAAATGGACCCCGAGAATCCTCAGGGCCCCCTCACAGAGAGATAACCCCCCGGGCACATCCGTCCTACCGCGCCATCTTCCGAAAAACTTAGCGGAAGACTTTGCATGGTTCAGAACCGCTCCCGACGCTCGGGTGAAATCCCCAATGATGGCAAGGGACCTTGTCAGGCACCAGTCCTTGCACAGCAGCAAGGAAGTGTCGTTGGCGTACTGCGTCATCTTAACACGCAGCCCACCACTTCCAGGGATCAACAAGCCTTCCACCCCTGTGTCTGCCCTAATGGCAGCCCCCAGAGGCTCCATGTACAGAACGAAGAGGAGAGCCGAGAGTGGGCACCCCTGCCTGACCCCAGACGAGAGGTCAAAAACGTCACCCAAGTGACTATTTACACTAACTCGGCACCCTGCTCCGACATATAATGTACGGATCCATCCTATGAACTTCTCCCCAAATCCTAATCTACCTAACACTCTGAATAGAAAAGAACTATTCACGAGATCAAAGGCTTTTGCCTGATCTAGCGCTGCTACCATTAAAGGCACACCTTATCTTCAACCCAAGCGATGGAGTCCCTGATTAACTGTAGGTTCCATCTAATAGAGCGGCCCTCTACCCCGCACGTCTGATCCTCATGGACGACGTAGGGAAGGGCTGAACGCAACCGGTTTGCAAGTAGCTTGTAATCTACGCACAGCATGGTCAACGGCCGCCAGTTGCCAAGGTCTGTTGCTTCCCCCTTCTTATACAGAAGTGACAGCACACCAACAGCCATTGATCCCCCCCCGGGATCCCCGTCTCAAGGATGGCCTTCAAGACTTCGAGGACCACTGGTCCAAGTATACCCCAAAACTTTAGATAAAACTCAGCCGGCAGCCCATCCATCCCAGGCACCTTCCCTTTTCCCATCCTCCTAAGAGCGCTCTCAACCTCTTCTAGTGAGATCTGGGCCTCCATCACTTCTCTAACGTAGTCCGGGAACCGCCTGGACAAGTGTTCTAAAAACACATTTCCCTGCTCTTACATATATTTCCCTTTCCTTAAATAAACCTTGGAAATGGTCAGTTGTCACCCTGACCATTTCCTCTGGTTTTCTAACTATACTACCATTTTCTTCCCGAACGCCATGCATTACCTTCCTACTCTGTCTGGCCCTAACCGACTTAAAGAACATAGCGGAACAAGTCTCATTGTGTTCTTGAAAGCCACTATGCGCACGCTCCAGAAAAGCTCGAGCCTTTTGCTCCTGCAGCTCCCTGAGCCTTTAGGGTTGCGGATCTCTCCCAGTCAAACGACCCTCCGAGGTTGCCTGCCTCGTACTCGAGTTCGATTAACCTTTGGATACGATCCACCTCCCTCCATTCCTCCCTTTTTTCCCTCTTGCAATATCCTATTATAAAAGCCCTAATCCTCACCTTAACTAATTCCCACCACTCTAACACCCCCTCGCAGGAAGGACCGGAGGCCTTCAAGCCTCCAAAAGAAACCAAAAAAAAGCTCAACGAAAGCCTGCTCCTCCAGCACATCCCGATCTAACTTCCAGTACCCCCTACCGAAGAGGCAGACTGGCGACCCCACCTGCAGGAGCACCCCGTCGTGATCTGAAAAGAAAACAGGCAACAGCCGCCCAGACAACTTACCCAAAGACCTGGATACAAAAATATAGTCGAGCCTCCACGCAACCCCCCTGGAGTTGCGCCATGTAGGACCGGCCATTTTCGGAGTAGTGTGCAGGCCACCATCAACCAGACCATGGCAAGCCATTAGCCCGGTGATGGCGCCTGCACTGCCATCCCCTCCTACTCCTAATCTATATTAAAATCCCCCCTATCACTAATTTCCTATTTGTGACGCACAGGGGCGCCAGACAGTCCACCATCTCCCTCCTGTCTGGCGCCACCTGTGGCCCATACACCACCACTAATCTAAATTTACAATCCCTTATCGTGACATCCACCCCCATAGCCCGCCCCTGCATCACCACAAAAGAACCCTCCACTTTTACCTCCCTGTGCCCACACAAAATCCCTACCCCGATGAGTGCACCCCCCATACCTCTTAAACCTACTAACATCCCCTCCATCCCTCAGGTGAACCTCCTATAGAAAACAAAAATCAAACCCCACACCCTCCAAATAACTAAATACCGCCCTCCTCTTAACACAATCCCTTAAACCCCTTACATTTAAACTAACAAAAGTCAAATTAGACCCCATGAAAGAATAAAATTAAAACATCAAAAATGTCACTCAAATACTAAACCCAGACAGAAAAAAAACAAAAAACAGGAGACTCACCCAATGCTCCCCTGCTCCATATCTACCGGTGAGAACACCATCCGTACTCCCGACGTCCCCCTCTTCCTCCATCTCACCAACCCAGGATGCAAGAATAGTGTTTGGTACCGGGGTGCCCTGTACCCTGGGTCCACCCCCACACTCCTCCCCCTCCCCAGTGCTGTAGCTGGTTTGGAAAAAATAGGGGAGGCTGAGTCCCCAAACAAAAAACTCCCCACCTCCTCCTCTACTCAGTCCTGGGCCTTGTTAGGTGGGTCCCCACCCAGCAGGAGTTGAGGGCCTAGGGAAACCATCAGCAACCCAGAGGTTTCTCCCACCCCCATCACTCTCTTGGCCATCCCCTCCCTCTCACTGTCTGCCAATCGCACCCTCCTCTTCACTCTCTTCTTTGGTGATGTCGGCAGTGGAGAGATACCACCCCCCCCGCCAGCTCCTCCACCATACCCCTCATCTCTTCCACCAGGGCACTCCCCCTCCACTTGCCCTTCCACCGTCTCCTTCTCCACCACCCCTCCCTCACTTTCTTCTCTCTCATGCTCCTCCTCTCGCTTACCTTCTTCCGCCGCTTTTCCCTCCTCTCTTCCCGGGTTCTCCTACTCCCGTGCCTTCCGTTTCCTTCTCTCTTTGTTGGTGGATTTTGCGCCTCACGTTCTCTTCCAAAACAAGGAAAAAATAAAATCCAAAGTGACCGAGAAACTGAAGCTAAATTTATAGTGCAGACACAGGCAATTAACACATAGACAATAAACCACCAAGATACCCAACAAAATCTAGAAAGGCGTCTGCATGGAGAGAGTCTCTTCCATGAATGGGGAAGTGGTGTATTTATCCTGAGACACACCAGGCCCAGGTGTTTCCCATGTAGCTGACGACCCTCCCAACTCCGCCCACCGGCATCCTAATAAGGAAACAAGAACAACGAGAGAATACGGCAGACAGAGTGGGAGGGTCATCACAGTTCCAACTTCAATGTGTTTGTGATCGTTATCCTGCTCAGTTCCAGTCAGCTATGATGACTCCACAGGGACCAGTAGCTCATGTTGCTGTTGCCAAACTTAATTAACAGCCTGATAGGATTATATTGGAGGACTCCTGCTGATCCCACAGATCATATCTTGCTCTGTCTGATTGTATTTTATCCCCAGGGACTTGTCTGGCCCACCAACCAACCGCTTGAGCCCTATATGCTGCCTATTACACTGGGCTGTGTCCAAAATGGCATCCTCTTCCCTACATAGCTCACAAATTATGACCAGATCTCTATGGGCCCTGGTCAAAAGTATTATATAGTGTATTATCAGTCAATCACCACCTTCCGGAGACACCTGAAACCCCACCTCTTTAAGGAATACCTAGGATAGGATAAAGTAATCCTTCTCACCCCCCCCCTTAAAAGATTTAGATGCACTATTGTGAAGTGGCTGCTCCACTGGATGTCATAAGGTGAATGCACCAATTTGTAAGTCGCTCTGGATAAGAGCGTCTGCTAAATGACTTAAATGTAAATGTATTATATATAGCACTATATAGTGAATAGTGTGCCATTCGGCGAGGAGCCTTGAAGGATAGGGGATTATTGCCCCCTGTTTCATCAGGTGTTTAGTCAAACACAATCATTGACTTCTGGAACAATATGGGGTGAGACAGGCGGAAGACAGGTCCCCTGTGGGAGGGCAAGGGGGGTGCTTTTGGAGGAGTAAAAATATAGGGAAGGGAAGTGTGGGATTGAAGTTTAGTGCAAGGGAGTGAGAATATATATATATATATATATATATATATATATATATATATAAATAATAGATGCCATTTAGCAGACACTTTTATCCAAGCGGCAGGCTCTATTAACTGAGCTATAATGGACCGCAGGAAAGAAGACAGGAGAGTGCAGAGGAAGAGAGGAGGAAGAAGTGATGACTAAGTGTAACCGGTATGAAATGGCTAGCTTGATAGCGGCATGCGCTAGTAGCGTTTCATTCAGTGACGTCACTCGCTCTGAGCCTTTTTACAAACTCCAGGTGTGTTGTCGCATGCCCTTTTACAAACTCCAGGTGTGTTGTCGCGTGCCTTTTTACAAACTCCAGGTGTGTTGTCGCGTGCCTTTTTACAAACTCCAGGTGTGTTGTCGCGTGCCCTTTTACAAACTCCAGGTGTGTTGTTGCGTGCCTTTTTACAAACTCCAGGTGTGTTGTCGTGTGCCTTTTTACAAACTCCAGGTGTGTTGTCGCGTAACTTTTTACAAACTCCAGGTGTGTTGTCGCGTGCCTTTTTACAAACTCCAGGTGTGTTGTCGCGTGCCTTTTTACAAACTCCAGGTGTGTTGTCGTGTCACGCCCTGGCCTTAGTTATCTTTGTTTTCTTTATTATTTTGGTTAGGTCAGGGTGTGACATGGGGGATTCATGTGCTTTGTCTTGTCTAGGGGTTTTTGTATTTTTATGGGGCTGTTTCCTTTCTAGGTAGTTTTATATGTTTATGGGGCTGTCCCTTTCTAGGTAGTTTTGTATGTTTATGGGGCTGTGCACCTGTCTAGGTAAATTGTATGTCTATGGTTGCCTAGATTGGTTCTCAATTAGAGGCAGCTGTCTCTCGTTGTCTCTGATTGGGAACCATATTTAAGCAGCCATATTCTTTGGGTATTTTGTGGGTGATTGTTTCCTGTGTCAGTGTTTGTGCAACATGGGACTGTTTTCACAGTTCTTGTTTTGTAGTTGTGTTCATGTTTGAGGTTTCCTATTAAAACCATGGACACTTACCACGCCGCATATTGGTCTTCCAATCCTTCTCACCTCTCTTCTTCAGACGAAGAGGAGGAAAACCGTGACATGTCGTGTGCCTTTTCCTCAGGAGTGGCTTCCGTCTGGCCACTCTCCCATAAATTCCCAAATTGGTGAAGTGCTGAATAGACTATTGTCCTTCTGGCAGGTTCTCCCATCTCAGCCAAGGAACTCTGTTGTCCTCCCTGACCAAGGTACTTCTTGCTCAGTTTGGTCGGACGGCCAGCTCTAGGCAGAAACTGTGTAGTTCCATATTTTTTACATTTCCCAATGATGGAGACCACTGTGCTCTTGGAAACGTTCAACCCGCTAGAAATTGTTCTATACCCTTCCCCAGATATGTCCCATCACAATTCTATCTCAGAGATCTACGGACAGTTCCTTTGACTTCATGTTATAGTTTCTGCTCTGACATGCACTGAAAACATTTGGTGTGTACAATTAGTTAGAGAGAGGTCTCAAATATCACTTTCATTTGTATCCCCTCTTCTGCCTGTAGCTTTAATATCTCTGCATCCTGTTTAAGTCAGGTCTTTGGTCACGTTCCCATGGGTCAACCAAAAATGCCTTTAAGATAGGTTGACAAATAGTGTCTCCAAATAGCCAGGTGTTGGCTGCATGGTGCAGTTGGCAGAGGCGTTGGCTGTATAGTGTAGTTGGCAGAGGTGGGACTGAGTCACTACTATTCAAGTCTCAAGTCACATGGTCTCAAGTAGAGTCCCAAGTAGAACGGATTGATTCTCGAGTCAAGTCCAAGTCTTGCGTTCTGAGAGCAAGTCTAGTCGAGTTGTCACAAGTATTGTTTTTACAGCCATTTCATTATTTTGTCTATAACATGTTTTGATTATGTAAAAATTCACTCTGGCAACTAATTCCAAATGCAAGGTTCCGAATTCGTCGGACAAAGTTCCGCCTCCATTCATTTTCAACAGGGGCATGCGGAGCAAGGCACAGGGGATTGTGGAGAGGTGAGCAGCGAGAAGCCAACAAGTGGAGTGGTAGAAAAAGTTCAGTTCTACTTTATGCAAATTTATGCAAATTGCACACAACAACCACTTTTTTTATTTAAGCAAAACCAAAAAAAGATGGAGGAAAACCAATCATCGCTGCTTCTGGTTTTCCAATTCTATATGATGTCGCTTTGCTAGAATACAAAGACAAAATCAGGTCAATGGCATAGATGAGGATTGCAGAGATTTTTGGTGTTGATGGTGGGTGCACAACAAGGTTTGCTTGTGCTGCTAGCTAGCTATGAACATCAATCAACCTAAACCTCATAAACTGTGATCAAAGCCACCTTTTGTGAATGTGTTGACTCAATTAAATTGTGCAAATCTCTCTTCACCCACGATCAACACTAACAGTCTCTGCAATCCTCCATGTAGAATGAACACGCTCCACGGAGCCCCATTTGTTTTCCTTTTTGGCATTTTTTATTAGCCTATGAATTGTCAGCTGCTTATTTTCATGTACAGTACTGTATTTAGAATACAAGTGTTGGATTTGTATTAAACAAAAAAATGATGGAGAAAATCTGGCTTATGGTTATCCTCATATACATGATCTATCATTTTAAATTGAGAACATATATCTGCTTCAGATGTACAATGACAAGGGGTACATTTCACATGCCCATGAGTCCAGTAATCCCATCATACAGTAGTCCTATGGGCTGCATTGGTGACGCATGCCGTCATAATAAGCTGCAAAATGGTTTCACATGGCTGATATCCTGAGACAGAGTCTCCAGAGTTTCCAAATTCACTCTGTCTCAGGATATCAGCCATGTGAAACCATTTTGCAGCTTATTATGACGGCATGCGTCACCAATGCAGCCATAGGACTACTGTATGATGAGATTACTGGCCTAATGTCATTGTACATCTGAAGTAGATATATGTTGTTTAATGCAAATCCAACACAATCAAAAAAAACAGATTGGATAGCTCACACCTGGACAAAAAGGTCATGTTAATTTGAGGAAGCAACACTTGAAACAGACAAATTAGAGACAGATCCCCTTTATACCTTTTCATTGCAAAATTGGGATCTGTGATTAATGAACATTGACACCAATTCCTCTTGAATAATATTTGAAGTTAACAATTAAAACAAGTTTAAACACTTGAATGAATCGTCATTGAAGGAAATCAACCTATAATTTCCAAATTCACAAATAAGCTAACCCATTTGTAGATGTAAGACATCTTAGTAATTAGGCTATTATTACTAGAGCAATATTCCAGCCCAGCAATAATACAATAACTCATTAGGTTTGTTAAGTTGAATCAGGTGTGCTGGAACAGACAGCTGCGCACCCAGCATACCTCTAGGAGCAGGATTGGCCTGATCCAGTTGTGATACATTTGTAGCCTACCGGTATATTGTGTGTGACTTTTAACTGTATTTCTGTATACAACATTTGCTAACATAAGTACATATCCAACCAATGACATACAAGGATGTGCCAGCATTCTCTTGGGACGTTTACTGGGACCTCTTCATCTGCAGACAAGTTTTCGCAGCTTTCCATAACTGAGGACAGACATCATCACAAAGAAACAGGTTTCATTATATTACAATTACACAGCCCTGACTATTATCTCTACGTCTGTCTTCATAGTTTTCCTCTCTAAAAACTAGAACTGGAGAATCTTTTCATAATGTCCTCCCACAACATGTCCTATCTAATTAGTACACCTACTCTCTTTACTGACAACTAGAGCAGCAAATCTTTTCACCCTCTTCCATTGTTGTTATCTACAAATGCAGTTAGAGCGTGAGTTTTTAACTTACAATGATAAATGAGCTTACATCAGCTAATATGAAGTTAGCTAGCTGATGATATTTCACTTAGCTATAGTATATCAAGTAAAGTTGGTTAGCTAGCTAGCTAGCAGCTCATTAGCCTGCACACAGTGGCCTGCTTGTAGCCAACAATTTGTTGACTTACTTGAATAGGTTCACGCCTACGCCCACGCACCACTCCCATGAAGCGGGCAATCTTTTGGAGCGAAGCCGTTGTCAAGCGAAGGTGCCGGTTCTAGTCACGGCATACCATAAGGCCTACATGTATGCAGTGGAGGTTGCAGGATCAGGTGGAAAGCACGGTCTGTCTGCACCGCATGCTATCACTTTGGAGGGCTGCCTGGATGCAGAATGCACGTTGCCAACTGGGTAGGCTTTTTCTACCTTACAAACACCGTCATTAATTTGCCAGAATATGCTACATCCTCATCCCATAATATTGAAAGCAGCGTGATGTTGCAGCTATCTTTAGACATATAGCCAGTAGCCACCCAAAATTGCTAAGTAGCCTATTATTGTTCCCGGCAACGTTGCCTCCGTAGTAGATGGCTTAACAGTCTATTTCATGGATAATATCAACATGGCCTACTCTGTTTTTGTCAGGCAAAACTGTAGAAAGTAAAGCAAGTGCTTTCCGGTCTCTGATCTCTGGATATGACTTCCGGCAAAATGGACTGAGCGGCTGCCATAGTCTGAAAAAGCTCTTCAAAAATAATGTCATTTATTTTTACCCCCACTAAACAGTTGAAATCAACAGTCTAACCATGTCAAACCAAGAAAATGATCTAATAAAAAGCATGAGCTGGCGCACACCCTGAGAAAATGATTTAGTGTAGAGGTGCTGACTAATGGTGAATAAACTGTATGCTGATAAAAACCGAGAGAGTCACACAGAGAGAGAGTCTATATGTGTAATCACCCAGTAATGTTTTTTTTTTACCCAATAAAATGAAAATGAAACAGAGACGGAGCAAGTTCAGAAAGAGCCCATGGAAAGTCCTAGATCCACATCTCAGGTGGAGCATGAGCATGCTATGGCTATGGATTTCATGGCGAGCGGCAGTGATAAACAGAGCCGTGACGAGGCGAGCGATTTCCCCACCTATGACACCGACTAAAGGAGCCCACGTTCGGAAATTGACTAAACCTAATGAACCCAGTCATCCTCCGCTACTGTGTTGGCTGCCATCGCCGCCCTCTTGGACAGACTTGATAAAACAAGAAAAAAAGATGGAAGATCTTGGTTACCAGATGACACAGAAGTGTGTGTTGATTGCCAGTCTTACCAAGGCAATGGAGTTCAATGCAGTGGAGGTGAAGGAATGTAAGCAGAAAGTCTCTACTTTGGAAAAACAGGTGTCTACCTTATGTACAGAAGTCAACGAGCTCAAGGAGAGGTCGAGAGTGCAGGACCGGTACAAAAGACTGTGGAACCTGAGAGTCAAACGAATGAGGGAGAAAATGAATGAAAACATCAGGAAGGACGTGGTACAGCTCCTCAGAAGAGTAGTCCCAGAATGGTCACAGAAAATGGACGAGTATGCGGATGTAGCCGATGTCAAATGGCTAGCTAGTTAGCGGTGGTGTGCAATAAAATGCAAATTGGAGTGTTTCTATGGTTTCTGGGATAATGGTTTTGATGTGAGCCATGACCAGCCTTTCAAAGCCTTTCATGGCTACAGACGTGAGTGCAACGGGTCGGTAGTCATTTAGGCAGGTTGCCTTAGATTCCTTGGGCACAGGGACTATGGTGGTCTGCTTGAAACATGGTGGTATTACAGACTCCGACAGGGAGTGGTTGAAAATGTCAGTGAAGACACTTGCCAGTTGGTCAGCGCATGCTCGGAGTACACGTCCTGGTAATCCGAGAAATTGTCAAGAAACTGAAGATCTCATACAATGCTATGTACTACTCCATTCACAGAACAGTGCAAACTGGCGCTAACCAGAATAGAAAGAGGAGTGGGAGGCCCCGGTGCACAACTGATCAAGAAGACAAGTACATTAGAGTGTCTAGTTTGAGAAACAGACGACTCACAAGTTCTCAACTGGCAGCTTCATTAAATAGCACCCACAATACAATGTCTCAACGTCAACAGTGAAGAGGCGACTCCGGTATGCTGGCCTTCTAGGCAGAGTTCCTCTGTCCAGTGTCTGTGTTCTTTTGCCCATCTTAATATTTTATTTTTATTGGCCAGTCTGAGATATGGCTTTTTCTTTGTAATTGGATCAATACTGGGTCCCCACAAGGGTGTGTGCTCAGCCCCTTCCTGTATTCCCTGTTCACCCATGACTGCATGGCCAAGCACACCTCCAACTCAATCATCAAGTTTGCAGACGACACAACAGTAGTAGGCTTGATTACCAACGATGACGAGACAGCCTACAGGGAGGAGGTGAGGGCTCTGGGAGTGTGGTACCTGGAGAACAACCTCTTACTCAACGTCACCAAAACAAAGGAGATGATTGTGGACTTCAGGAAACAGCAGAGGGTGCACTCCCCTATCTACATCGACGGGACCGCAGTGGAGAAGGTAGAAAGCTTCAAGTTCCTTGGCGTACACATCATTGACAAACTGAAATGGACAACCCACACAGATAATGTGGTGAAGAAGGCAAAACAGAGCCTCTTCAACCTCAGGACGCTAAAGAAATTTGGCTTGTCAACTAAACCCCTCACAAATGTTTACAGATACACTATAGAAAGCATCCTGTCGGCTGTATGGTGCTGTCTGCCCAACGCATTACCGGGGGCAAACTACCCGCCCTCCAGGACACCTACAGCACCCGATGTCACACGAATGCCAACAAGATCATCAAGGACATCAACCACCCAAGCCACTACCTGTTCACCCCAACTATCATCCAGAAGGCGAGGTCAGTACAGGTGCATCAAAAATGGGACCAAGGGACTGAAAAACAGCTTCTATCTCAAGGCCATCAGACTGTTAAAACAGCCATCACTAGCACATTAGAGGCTGCTGCCTATAGGCATAGACTAGGAATCACGAGTTTGGAGGGTACTATGGTATTAAATGCTGAGCTGTAGTCAATGAACAGCATTCTTACGTAGGTATTCCTCTTGTACAGATGGGATAGGGCAGTGTGCAGTGTGATGGCGATTGCATCGTCAGTGGACCTATTGGGGCGGTAAGAAAATTGGAGTGGGTCTAGGGTATCATGTAGGGTGGAGATGATATGCTCCTTTTACGCCACTGCCGGAGCTAGAAGCACAAGCATTCTACTACACCCGCAATAACCTCTGATGTATATGTGTATGTAACCAATTCGATTTGATTTTATTTGAAAATCTCTAAAAACCTGCTTTTGCTTTGTCATTATGGGGTATTGTGTGTAGCTTGATTGGGAGGGAGGAGGCGAAATAATCAATTTTAGAAAAGGGCTGTAACGTAACAAAATATAGTACAAATCAAAAAAGTTACTCACTATCACAATTTAAATTACATCACTGCCATTTATCAATACATAAAGAGTCATTTAAGAAGCCTTAATTAGAAACCGCTTTCGCCACCCTGTAGACTAGATGTCTTAGTCATACATTTCTGGAATATTGTCAGGCATTACATGCATTTTAGCAAAGATACAAATGTCTCTACATTTATTCTAAACACAATTGACGTATTATTGATGTTTGACAAAGAGTATATCCCTTCACATGTGAAGCTGGGATACAGTGCCTTTAGAAAGTATTCGTACCCCTTGACTTTTGACACATTTCTTTCTGTTACAAAGTGGAATAAAATGGATTTAATTGTCATTTTTTTGTCAACGATCACACAAAATACTATGGAATGTCAAAGTGGAATGTCAAACAATTCTAACATTTTCCGAAAATGTATGGAAAATTATACACTAATACACACTGAGTATACAAAACATTAGGAGCACCTGCTCTTTCATGACATAGACTGACCAGGTGAATCCAGGTGAAAGCTATGATCCCTTATTGATGTTACTTGTTTAATCCACTTCAATCAGTGTAGATGAAGGGGAGTAGACAGGTTAAAGAACGAGGTTTAAGCCTTGGGACAATTGAGACTGTGGATTGTGTATGTTTGCCATTCAGAAAGCAGTTTTCTTTTAGGATTTTGCCTTAGCTGTATTCTGTTTCTTTTTATCCTACACTCCCTAGTCCTTGCTGATGACAATCATACACATAATGCAGCCAATACCATGCTTGAAAATATGAAGAGTGGTACTGTACTCAGTGATGTGTTGTGTTGGATTTGCCCCAAACATAACACTTTGCATTCAGGACAAAAAAAAGCTCCTTTCTTTGCCACATTTTTTGTAGTATTTTGTAGTATAGTGCCTTGTCGCAAACAGGATGCATTTATTTGAGAGAAAAAAAGTCTGTATAAGCGTCCTTCTTTTCACTCTGTCATTTATATTAGTATTGTGGAGTGACTACAATTTTGGTGATCCATCCTCAGTTATCTCCTATCACAGCCATTCAACTCTGTAACTCTCCTTGGCATCATGTTGAAATCCCTTAGCGGTTGCCTTCCTCTCCAGCCACTTAGGTTAGTTAGGAAAGGAACCTGTATCTTTGTAGTGACTGGGTGTATTGATACACCATCCAAAGTATAATTAATAACTGCACCATGTTCAGAGGGATATTTAATGTCTGCTTTCTTTTTGACCCATCTACCAATAGGTGCCCTTCTTTGCGAACCATTGGAAAACCTCCCTGGTCTTTGTGGATGAATCTGTGCTTGAAATTCACTGCTCAACCCGAGGGGACCCTTTTGTACAGATGCAGTAAATGTGTGGGGTACAGAGATGGGGTAGTCATTTAAAAATCAGGTTAAACACTATAATTGAACACAGAGGGAGTCGATGCAACTTATTATGTGACTTCTTTAAGCACATTTTGACTCCTGAACTTATTTAGGCCATAACAAAAGGGTTGAATACTAATTCACTTCATTTGTAAAGATTTCTGAAAATATAATTCCACTTTGACTTTATGGGGTATTGTGTGTAGATCAGTAACACAACATCTCAATTGAACCCATTTTAAATTCAGGCTGTAACACAACAAAATGAGGAAAAAGTCAAGGGGTGGGAATACATTCTGAAGGCACTGTATGATAGATGTGTGATGAGAGCTTTCGTATCCAAGCAGTTGTTTTGCCATAATGGCAAAAAGTATGGCCGCGTATCAAGTAGGGTAGAGTTTGAAGTGGCAAAGGTCATGGCGGTACAGCAGGTCTCCTACATAGAGGCACGCAAAATAGTTACAGGATTGAGTGGAGCTGAAGATACGGCAGTGGATGCACCCCAGACTGTGGATATTCAGAGGGTCATTCAACAGTTGATGGACACTGACATGCTGATCATGAAGAAGGTGGATTCCGTGGCATTTATTGCCCATGTGATTAATTGTACTTCCCAAGCAAACAAGAAGTCCAAGAAGCTGTCCATAATTGTATCTGCGACTGAAAGGTTCTCGGGTTTCCTGGCCGAAACATTGCAAGGAAAAAGTTGCTCTTCCTTCTCAGGCCTCAGAGCCTGTAGGGTTCAGAGTTGACATTTGAATCTGACTAAGGAAGTACATGGATTTTTGTATTTGTTTCTTTGTCTTTTGTTAATTATTTAGGAACAATATGGGTGTATCCATTTTTTTTAAATCTCATGCTGTATACAGTGGGTGTCGGCATGCACCTTTTAATGTATGTTTGTGGACCGCCATAATACCATAGAAGAAGAAAAAGATGGCTTATGGACACGTTTTCCATGTTTACCCTGGAAGTGTTTGTGCATGCATCCATCCGCAATGTAAGATGGGGCGTTTATTGATGGGGATTGTTTATGATGATTAATGCATGCTACTGAAACCTTGCTGGTGTTGGCTATCTTGTTACATTTGTAACGTATTTGTTTCGTCGCCAGTGGTAGCATTGTGTACCTGTTTAACTAATACATATCGTCTTGCCATTTAATGTGATATTGCATGGTTGTATTTAGTATTATGAGTATGTGGTGCATCTTAATCATGCTGAGAGAGAGTGTGTTATAAACCAGCTAAAATGAGTAGAATATTCTAAATGGCCTGGTGCATATGCGCACTTGATTTATGGCCTGTCAGATTAGATCTCTACCTGCCTGGAGAGCGAGGGTCAGTAATTAGCCTCTCCCTCTACTGAGGTGTTTACGTCTTGTTTGTAGTAATGTGTGTCAATGTTCCTGTAATGCTATGCTATCTAGGCTATATACAGTTCCTGTTGTATTGCTGCATTACCAGTGTTACTATTATGTATATTCTATTTCCTTTTTAGATTAAGTGTGTGTGGTGATGATGTCGATCAACAAAGTCCTGAACTTAGAAGCATCCCTACTGTTCTTGCCTGACAGCCTGTAACGAGTCAGAACCTTAACAATCAGCATTAAGTACATAGCTGGTGAGAGCACCCAATGCCAACCGCTCTGTGTGTGTGTGTGTGTGTGTGTGTGTGTGTGTGTGTGTGTGTGTGTGTGTGTGTGTGTGTGTGTGTGTGTGTGTGTGTGTGTGTGTGTGTGTGTGTGTGCGTGTGCGTGCGTGTGTGCGCGTGCGTGTGCGCGAGCCCCACAACCACTTGAACAGACACACATCAGTCTGACCTATTCAGAGTGGCTCCATTGACACGTGTGTGACCGAAATCCCCAAGTGTTTGGTCTACTCTTGCAGCATTCAAATCAACCACTACACTCACACACACCACAGTGTCTTTTAAGAATGCATGAGCGATGAAACATTGAACAGCAATTACCATCTAAAGACATTTTAGGAGGTAGAAGTCAGTCTGTTATGTGCTCATTGAAAATATATGACTGTCTGCATCGGGACGTGGAATGCAAATTATCCCTAACGTTGACAGTTTAAGAACAGTATTTGCGTTGAGAAACTTTCGAGTTGGTTCTTCATTTGCATGGCCTGTTTATGTGGACGCCTTTAAAGGTGAAAATACAGTAGTATCTTGATTCAATTAAATAAACTGTCTGATGCTTTTAAAAGTCAAATAACATGGCTGACTCATCACAGATGAGACTACACGCACATGTGCATACGTGGGTGTGTGAAAATTGGTTGCCGGATAAATCGATGAATTCAATAACGTTTTGACAGCACCCTTTTTGATTTGAATGAAACCTCTATACATACATATGTGCCCTTTGTGGGAGTGTTCAGGAAGTAACTTTCAATCAACAGATAATGGTGCCTTTTCCATACCCCTCCTTACCATGAGTTATCGATGTCTTCATCACTGGAAAAGATAAACGGTTGAGATTGATGTAATTTAGATGCTTACAAACTATTTGATCACTTGGGGAAAACATTTTCTTTTAATGTATTACTTTTTTAAGTTATAAAGCTGCAATATGTGAATTGTGGGTGCCTAGACCAAATTCACAAAGAAATGTGAGTTATACATCTGTCGTTCTCACTGAAAGCAAGTGTAAGAAGTGGTAGATCTGTTCTATGTAAAACTTTTTCTTTGCTTCCAGTTACTTTCAGTTTTGTACACCAGCTTCAAACAGCTGAAAATATATTATTTCTGGTTATTGAAAATATATTTCACACCGGTTTAGATGGTACAATGATGCTCTACACTATACATTGGTTGTTTTGTCACATAAACTGAAATCAAATTTATCCAACCAGGAAATGGCAGAGAGATTTCTGCATATTGCACCTTTAACATCAATTATCTAAAAATGCATAAACACCGTTTAAAAAAAAATATTTGCATAATTTTATTTAGACCCTGATTTACATAATCTAAGGTTGAGACACAACATGCTCTTGATTACATGGAATAAATTGTAATAAAATAATACAAAAAATTTGAAAAAGATAGTTGGTGGTCCACACATCAGAGAATATTGATTTGAATGGGAATATTTGTTATAAATTATACTGTCAATCCTCCATAGTATAGGATAGATCCATTCTCTGAATTATATTTCTATACTTTAAATGACACCCACCCTGTATTCAAGATCATGTTGTGCCTCAACCGATGGTTTGCACAACATGTGAAATAGAGTCTAAGCTAAAACGTATGTGAATATGAAAAACATCTGAGTTCATTTGTTTTTAGATCATTTACGTTAAGGTTTAAAAATGACAGAATCATTTTTTCAAAAACTATTCAAATAGTTTGACAACACTGTCAGCTTTTAAATGATATCAAACTCAACCGTTTATCTTTTCCGGTGATGAAGTCATGGATGCCTCATGGTACGGTGGGGTATACAAAATGCAGTGCATTTGGAAAGTATTCAGACCCCTTGACTTTTTACACTTTACACATTCAGCCTTAATCTAAATTGATTAAATAAAACATTTTCCTCATCAATTGAAACACAATACACATAAAGACAAGGCGAAAACAGGTGTAACCCTCTCACCAGGCTCGAATTTGACTCTCACGATATTAACTTATGTGGAGTATCCCAACAGCATGGGATGTTAGGTGAGAAGGACATCTCCAATAACTATTGTAAACTATCTAGGGTGATGACAACTAGGTTATTAACTTCAGATGGAATGATTAAAGATTTTTTTGTATAAGGATATACTTTCCCATGCATTAAATTAAATTGAAATCGTAAATGACTCCACTAAGGCAATATACATAAGGTTCAAGGTTCAAATCACAATCAAATCAAAGTTTATTTGTCACGTGCACCGAATACAACAGGTGTAGACCTTACAGTGAAATGCTTACTTACAGGCTCTAACCAATAGTACGAAAAAAGGTATGTGTGTATGTAAGTAAAGAAATAAAACAACAGTAAAAAGACATTTGAAAATAACAGTAGCAAGGCTATATACATACACCGGTTAGTCAGGATTATTGAGGTAGTATGTACATGAATGTATAGTTAAAGTGACTATGCATATATGATAAACAGAGAGCAGCTGCGTAAAAGAGGGGTTGGGGGGGCACACAATGCAAATAGTTCGGGTAACCTTTTGGTTACCTGTTCAGGAGTCTTATGGCTTGGGGGTAAAAACTATTGAGAAGCCTTTTTGTCCTAGACTTGGCACTCCGGTACCGCTTGCTATGCGGTAGTAGAGAGAACAGTCTATGGAGTGGCTGGGGTCTTTGACCATTTTTAGGGCCTTCCTCTGACACCCCCTGGTGTAGAGGTCCTGGATGGCAGGCAGCTTTGCCCCAGTGATGTACTGGGCCGTACGCACTACCCTCTGAAGTGCCTTGCGGTCGGAGGCCGAGCAATTGCCGTACCAGGCAGGGATGCAACCGGTCAGTTTGCTCTCGATGTTGCAGCTGTAGAACCTTTTGAGGATCTCAGGACCCATTCCAAATCTTTATAGTTTCCTGAGGGAGAATGAGCTTTGTCTCACCCTCTTCACTGTATTGGTGTGTTTGGACCATTCTAGTTTGTTGTTGATGTGGACACCAAGGAATTTGAAGCTCTCAACCTGCTCCACTACAGCCCCGTCGATGAGAATGGGGGCGTGCTTGGTGCTCCTTTTCCTGTAGTCCAAAATCATCATAACCAACGTCTTGGTTACGTTGAGGGATAGGTTGTTATTCTGGCACCACCCGGCCAGGTCTCTGACCCCTCCCTATAGGCTGTCTCGTCATTGTCTGTGATCAGGCCTACCACTGTTGTGTCGTCTGCAAGCTTAATGATGTTGTTGGAGTCGTGCCTGGCCATGCAGTCGTGGATGAACAGGGAGTACAGGAGGGGACTGAGCACGCACCCCTGGGGAGCTCCAGTGTTTAGGATCAGCGTGGCAGATGTGTTGCTACCTACCCGTACCACCTGGGGGCAGCCCGTCAGGAAGTCCAGGATCCAGTTGCAGAGGAAGGTGTTTAGTCCCAGGTTCCTTAGCTTAGTGATGAGCTTTGAGGGTACTATGGTGTTGAACGCTGAGCTGTAGTCAATGAATAGCATTCTCACATAGGTGTTCCTTTTGTCCATTTGGGAAAGGGCAGTGTGGGGTGCAATAGAGATTGCATAATCTGTGGATCTGTTTGGGCGGTATGCAAATTGGAGTGGGTCTAGGGTTTCTGGGATAATGGTGTTGATGTGAGCCATTACCAGCCTTTCAAAGCACTTCATGGCTACGGACGTGAGTGCTACGGGTCTATAGTTATTTAGGCAGGTTACCTTTGTGTTCTTGGGCACAGGGACTATGGTGGTCTGCTTGAAACATGTTGGTATTACAGACTCAATCAGGGACATGTTGAAAATGTCAGTGAAGACACCTGCCAGCTGGTCTGCACATGCCCGGAGCACACGTCCTGGTAATCCGTCTGGCCCTGTGGCCTTGTGTGTGTATGTTGACCTGTTTAAAGGCCTTACTCACATCGGCTACAGAGTGCATGATCACACATTCGTCCAGAACAGCTGATGCCCTCATCATGCATGCCTCAGTGTTGCTTGCCTCGAAGCGAGCATAGAAGTGTATTTAGCTCGTCTGGTAGGCTCGTGTCACCGGGCAGCTCGCGGCTGTGCTTCCCTTTGTAGTCTGTAATAGTTTGCAAGCCCTGCCACATCAGACGAGTGTGAGTCCTGTAGTTTAGCATCTGCTTCATCTGACCACTTTTTTATAGACCGAGTCACTGGTGCTTCCTGCTTTCATTTTTTCTTGTAAGCAGGAATCAGGAGGATAGAGTTGTGGTCGGATTTACCAAATGGAGGGCGAGGGAGAGCTTTGTACGCGTCTCTGTGTGTGGGGTACAGGTGATCTAGAATTTTTTTCCCTTTGGTTGCACATTTAGCATGTTGATAGAGATTTGGTAGAACTGATTTAAGCCATTTCTTCTGGCGCCATTTTGTCATCAAAGCACCACATCAAAATAAAAAAATTAAAATAATCCCCATTGAGCCGTGCACAACCCCTGTCCAAATTATTTCAAGCTTACTTAACCCCTTTGTGCACGTTGGACCTCAAAAAAAATTATGACACACATAAATACCCGAAGCACCCCACCGTTGTGGTTACTCACTACTCGTAGATACTCCCTCAGTGAAGTATGGCAGTTCCTTGCAGGTTTCCTCACAAGATCCACAGCAAGCACAGATATCAATGCAGACAGTATTCTTTAGCAGTAACTAATATCCCATGGGAACATGAACTCGTTAATCCTCCCCAAGCAATTCTCTCTCGGTGTCACACAATGCTAGGCTAACCTCAAGGCTGTCAAATACCTCCAAGATGAGACGGTAGCTTCAGTCTTTACTAAGTCTTTCTTAACCTGTCTGGGAACGGGGTTCTGCTAGGAACCCCTTGCCTACAGCCAATGAAATTGCAGGGCGCCAAATTCAATCAGAAATCTCATAAATCAAATTCCTCAGACATACAAGTATTAGGCATCATTTTAAAGATAAAAGTCTTGTTAATCCAGCCACATTTCAAAAAGGCTTTACAGCGAAAGCTCCAGAAACGATTATGTTAGGTCAGAGCCAAGTCACAGAAAAACACAGCCATTTATCCAGCCAAAGAGAGGAGTCACAAAAAGCAGAAATAGAGATAAATGAATCACTAACCTTTGATGATCTTCATCAGATGACACTCATAGGACTTCATGTTACACAATACATGTATGTTTTGTTCGATAAAGTTCATATTTATATAAAACAAATCTCAGTTTACATTGGCGCGTTACGTTCAGTAGTTCCAAAACATCCGGTGATTTTGCAGAGAGCCACATCAATTTACAGAAATACTCATAATAAACATTGATAAAAGATACAAATCTTATGCATGGAATTGTAGATACACTTCTCCTCAATGCAACCGCTGTGTCAGATTTCAAAACAACTTTACGGAAAAAGCACACCATGCTATAATCTGCGCTCAGCGCTCAGAGACAGATATCTGCCATGTTGTGTAGTCAACAGAAGTCAGAAATAGCATTATGAATATTCACTTAATCTTCATCAGAATGCACTCCCAAGAATCCCAGTTCCACAATAAATGTTTGTTTTGTTTGATACTAATACTATGTATATCTTAGCTTCTGGGACTGAGTAGCAGGCAGTTTACTCTGAGCACCTCTGGGCACCTTATTCATCCAAGCTACTAAATACTGCCCCCAGCCATAAGAAGTTAAACATAACAAATTAACACCTTATTTACATAAGTATTCAGACCTTTTCCTATGCGACTTGAAATTGAGCTCAGGTGCATCCTGTGTCCATTGATCATCCTGGAGATGTGTCTACAACTTGATTGGCGTACACCTATGGTAAATTAAATTGATTGGATTTGATTTGGAAAACACCCCTGTCTATATAAGGTCTTACAGTTGACAGTGCATGTCAGAGCAAAAACCAAGCCATGAGTTCGAAGGAATTGTCTGTAGAGCTCCAAGACAGGATTGTATCAAGGCACAGATCTGGGGAAGGGTACCAAAACATTTCTGCAGAATTAAAGTTCCCTAAGAACACAGTGGCCTCCATCATTCTTAAATTGAAGAAGTTTGGAACCACCAAGACTCTTCCTAGAGCTGGCCGCTCAGTCAAACTGAGCAATCGGGAGAGAAGTGACTTGGTCAGGAAGGTGACCAAGAACCCGATGGTCACTTTGACAGAGCTCTAGAGTTCGTCTGTCGGGAGAACCTTCCAGAAGGACAACTATCTCTGCAGCACTCCACCAATCAGACCTTCATGATAGTGAACCAGACCGAAGCCTCTCCTCAGTAAAAGGCACATGACAGCCCGCTTGGAGTTTGCAAAAAGGAACCTGAAGGACTCTCAGACCATGAGAAACAAGATTCTCTGGTCTGATGAAACCAAGATTGAACTCTTTGGCATATATGTCAAGTGTCACGTCTGGAGGAAACCTGGCACCATCCCTACAGTGAAGCATGGTGGTGGCAGCATCAGATGTTTTATAGAGGCAGGGACTGAGGGAAAGATGAACAGAGAAAAGTACAGGGAGATCCTTGATGAAAACCTGCTCCAGAGCACTCAGGACTTCACACTGGGGCGAAGGTTCACCTTCCAACGGGACAATGACCCGAAGCACACAGCCAAGACAACACAGGAGTGGCTTTAGGACAAGTCTCTGAATATCCTTGAGTGGTCCAGCCAGACCCCGGACTTGAACCCAATCCAACATCTCTGAACAGACCTTAAAATAGCTGTGCAGCGACACTCCCTAGCCAACCTATCCCTATCCAACCTGACAGAGCTTGATAGGATCTGCAGAAAATAATAGGAGAAACTCCCCAAATACAGGTGTGCCAAGCTTGTAACATCATACCCAATAAAGGGTCTGAATCCTTATGTAAATGTGATTTTTCAGGTGTTTATTTTTAATACATTTGCCAAATTTGAAAGAAAAACTGTTTTTGCTTTGTTATTATGGGGTATTGTGTGTAGATTGAGTAGGGCGGGGGGAAACCATTTAATACATTTGTGAATAGGGCTGTTACATAACAAAATGTGGAATGTCAAGGGGTCTGAATACTTTTCGAAGGCACTGTAAGTCAACTTTGTGCGTATTTTGTCATTCAGGTCAAAAACGTCACATTCTGACCACTTCTTCCATGGGCAAACATGTATGGAAAGTTTTGTATAAATCAAAAGGGATTCTGTCAAAAAGTGATTGAATTCAAATGGATTTACCCTGCTAGACGCTATATACTGCTCTGCCACATCCTCTCTCTGACCCCCGTGTGTCCTGCCATTTTAATTAAACTGCTGATTTAAAACCTCGGCCCAAAAACCCTCACAACACAGCACAGTACTAGAGAGAGAGGGAGATGTCAACCCACTAAAGCGGATTAACACAGGAATGTATTTGCAATTCAGCTAAATGGAAATTTCACAGGATACATATATGCTGTGTGTGTGTGTGTGTGTGTGTGTGTGTGTGTGTGTGTGTGTGTGTGTGTGTGTGTGTGTGTGTGTGTGTGTGTGTGTGTGTGTGTGTGTGTGTGTGTGTGTGTGTGTGTATCCACTGCATTCTGTATATGTGGTTATCTTTATGGCATTAATAAAAGTCATACTAATGCCCTCTTCTGTAACCGTGTGAGATCACAGGAGTTTAGACACAGCAGCCCACAAGCAATGATTTATATAAACAGCAGAATATTGATAGCGGTGTGTTGAAGCCACTGTACCTCCATCTTGGCACTCCCCCACCAGTTTAAAAAATATTTTGAAGGAAATAGAAATGTATTTATGTTCATCTTTGCCACATTTATACTATTACAGACACCTTAAAATGCATACTTTTTGATTATATCATGTTTTGAGTATATTATGTGAGCTAAAAATACATTTATACAATGATGAAAAAAAAATTGATAAAAACATTTTCCTTAAAGTATGTTTATTTTAGATGACTAAAGTTGCTGTCCTCACTACAGCAACAAACAAACAAAAGTAAATACATGTAATTTTGTAATTTCATTGAAATAATGTAGAATCCCATTCATTTCTATGGAGGACTGCTCCAACCGGTGGCTTCAAAGCCTTCAATGGCCAATACACAGGGCCGGCATTGTGGCCCTGGCCTGTCCTACCATACATCCTTCCCCATCCAAATACAATTTTGAAATGTTGACAATTTATTTGACCAAGAAGCGGGCCCGCAGTAAGACGCATCAATCTTAGACAAATCATCCAAGCAAGTGAAACAGCGCCCCTCTGTCTCAGTATGTGTAGACCATGTATCTGATGCTGTCTGGACAAAAATAGTATGGCATGTCATACTCTTTTTGGCAAGACAACATCAGATACATGGACTACACACACTGAGACAGAGGGGCGCAGTTTCGCTCGCTCGGATGCTTTCTCTGGTGAGATAGTTTCAGCAGAGAGGAACAGGCAAAGCGAGAGGGCTAACCCTAACCCTAACCCTAACCCTACTCTCACCAGAATCTGTCCAGAATAAGCCCAATGCGTTTCTGTGGGCTTAATATGCAGACCTAAGCGTGTCACCTGCCTTCCTTCCTTTGGGACAACAACTCCCGGAGACATGAGCATCTCGTCATTATATACAGGTCTCTGGTTTCAAGCAGCCAATTGGAAAGGAATGTTGGTGTTTGCACAGGGCACTGTTCAGATGCTGGCTTCCCCTAAAGTAAATTGATGTTTTGCCAAAATTATAGAATTACTCATGTCTAAATAAAATCATTCAAATACTTTTACCAGAGATCATGACTTAGCAACAGAGGAACATTAGCTTCTTTTAAAAAATGGCTGTGGATGGTTTCAAATCACAAGCAAGAAGTCGGAGGTCAATAAGCAGCTCGGCCTATTGCCACGCGGGCTTCCCAATAGGTATAGGCCTAGCTGATTATTGACTTGCAGCTGTCAGTGAAAAGCATCTAAAATATGTGTGAAGATAACGTGTCTTGAATATAATTAAAAATGTTGAGACAAGAAGAAGGGGAGGGGTGTGTGGCTAGGATATAGCACGACTCTCTCCAGAATGCGTGCACTCAGCTCTCCAGAAAGCGTTCAGCTGTCTCCCACCAATTCTTGCATGTTCATAGTTTCATTTTGTGAATTGTTTGCCTTTTGATTGTTCATTTTTGATCAATTCCTCATTACATATGTCACCAGTAGGCCTAGTAGATGCACCGTTAATCCCTGTCATTTGGTTACATTAATTTCTGTTAATGCATGTATTAATTACAGTCATTTACCATTCTCATTTTCGGAGTGGAAACAATGTTTGCAGAGAAATAGTTTTGTAAAAAAAAATCATTGTCTTTTGTTTGGAGTGCTCCATATGACCGATGAGGATGGGTCTGGGAGCGCACGGCCCTGAGCATACATAGAAGTACATGGCATGCTGCGCACAAATGTAGAAAAGTGCCTATTTGGGGATGTCTGATTTCTGACTGTTTTAACTCACCACGTTCACCACAAATGAGCTGAGCTTTCAGTACTTTTTTATTCACATCACACAGGAAGTCAATTAATTCAGTTTTTTAACATCTATTGCGAATGCTAATAGTTCCTCACAGTATTTGAAAAATCTTTCCAACACTCTCCCGGCCTCCATAATCAACAAACCTCGTGAAAATAGCATGATCTGAGGAACCAATATTTCCAGGGAAAACATCATACAATACCTGTACAGTTTTCCCTGGTGTGTCAATGTGTCCATATAGCAGAGGCTGAGGCTCTCGCGTTTGAGCTTTGAGATTTTTATATTTTAATTCACATTTTTATGATTAACCATGTGACAATGATTTTGAGAAACTAAAATGTTATTATTGAAATTAAACTGTTCCACGAAAAAAAAAAATGAAAATCATAACTGGCACACAGATCGGTAGAAATGTAGAATAAATTGTAAACTTCCCCAAACTTGAAACTCACAAGTTCTGTGAAAAAAATAAAATGCCCATCCAACTGATTAGTTCTGGCACCAGCCCTGCCAATACATAGCATCAGCAATCCAGGGTTTATATACATAATTGGCTACAACACAGTTTGTGCTAAGCTAACCCCTTTTTCTCTTCTCTCTTCCCCAGACTCCGCAGACTGAGAGAGGAGAAACAATTCCTCTGGCATATCACAGGAACTACACATCACTCTCAGAGGTCCGTCTCATCAACAGTGGGTGGAACTCCATCCTCTCCTCATTGGTAGAACCACTTTAGAAGACCTTTCCCTGATACCTTTTTGAAGCAAGCACTCACATTATCTTCAGCAAATGTACTGTTGTTGTTGTTGTACTATGCTAGTCCATGCTGCTAAAATATGCTGACTCACATGATCAGTTGACACCAATGACGTGGTCCTTCCATGAGGATTCGGCCACTACAAAGTCTGCAACTGAAGATATATGGTTTTGTCATTTTCCTATGGAGCAATAAACCCCAACTGCTATATTACTGAGCGGATTCCAGGGTTATGGAGCCTCAGAGGTGTGTTGTGAGTCCTTGATCACAGCAGTAGCACATTAGACTCAATGGAACTGCGCTGAGAGAGTGGATGCACCAGTCTGTATGGCTTAAACAGACCATAATATATCAATGCAATTCTCCTAACCTGGATTCGTTCCATTGCCCTCCTGGTCCTAAGAGTGTTGTCTTTCTCAAACGCATCGATGGGGGACCCATTGCGTCATGCTAAGGAGTGGGAGTGCATTTTCTCAATAATGTAAAAAAAATGGAATGTAGGCTATTTGTTACCCTAATAGGGATTGATCAGGTACACTTGACATTTTCCCCTAAAATAACTCAATAAGAAAACGGTAAAGTAGGACTACAAGTGCAGTTGGACTACAAGTGCAATATAACTACAAGAGCACTAGGACTACAAGCGTAATAGGATTACAAAAAAAAAGTGTAATAGGACTACACCAGGTCCATTGTACCTGATGCAATAGGACAACAAATGCAGTAGAACATCACTTTTTTTGTAGGACTACAACAGGAAGTTCAGTTCAGCAGAACTACATTGCCCACCATGGTGTTGCCGCAGCCAGACAAACGCCACGTGTGCCTGACCACCATGGTGATCATGACCAGCATGGCCTTCATGGATGCCTATCTGGTAGAGCAGAACCAGGGGCCCAGGAAGGTAAGAGGCCATTTAGTTGTTATCCTTTTTTAAATCTGTTGGGTCCGTGCCCCTGCTCAGACGCTTTATTGCACAGTCGAAGTTGCCCCTCCCTCGCATGCTTGCCTCACCTGGGACAACTTTAGAGATTCCTGTTTTTCTACAGTCAAAGTACTACAATAGCTACACGGCTGTTGACAACCAAAGCAGCCATGACTGCAGTTGTTTAACATAGAAGTCAACCTATTTCCTGTAGCCTCAAAATGATTCCATTTTTTGTTTCATGTAATAAAGTTTATTTTCGATTTCTACTTCAAATGGAGCAGACTTTATTAGTAATATTAAATCATTTGAAATAATGTCAATCAAATAAGTTGACTCACCCACATAAGTATATACCTGGGTGCACATGTATCAACTTTGTGCTAATAGCTATGGCTAATGGCTTCTATCTGAGCGCGTGATAATTGTCTACAATTCACACCTCCCATATAGATGGCAATAATTAGCACAACACCGCTAGGCACCTCTTTCCCTCCAGCCATTTTGTTGTTCTTTGAGCAGAATTGCTGCATGATTTTTTGGAACAGCTGGGACACTTCTTTCGGCTATGAACCCTGTGTGAACTGGCAGGAATTAGCCCATTGGTTGTTGCGTCGCTTTGCCTGAGCAGGGAACACAACTACTGGGCGCGTTCCTCTTCCCAGGCTTTTCTGACGGTTGCCAGATCTTACAACACCTGGATAGGTCCAGTATTTTACTTATAAGCTAAACACATCATATGTTATAGCAATCTGTCAGTCGATGACATAGCACGTAAAGTAACATATCATACTAAATGGAGTGGCACGGATTTAGTAAATATAACATGTTTTGCTCTGAGACCAGGCTGATCAACCAAACATGTTATATTTACTAAATCCGTGCCACTCCATTTAGTATGATATGTTACTTTACGTTGGGTTGCATTACATTTGCTTATGTAAATCCTGAACACTCAAATTAAGATCATAGGTTACGTTTGGTATGACAGTAGGTTACTTAAGGCAAAAACGAAAGGAGGGTGGTTGATCGGGGTGGTTGGGTAGATGTATAATGCAAAAGTCTAGCAACGCAAAGGTTGCATGTTTGAATCTCATCACAGACAACATTAGCAACTTTGCAATTACTTACTACTTTTTAGCTACTTTGCAACTACTTAGCATGTTAGCTAACGCTTCCCCTAACTCTAACCCGAACCTTAACCATAACTTTAACCCATAACCTAACATAGCATATCATACTAAAGCAGTCAATCGTAATAAATCATACTAAAAGAGTCGAACGTAATATGTCATACTAAAGCAGTTGAATGTAGCATATCATACTAAAGCAGTTGAACGTAATATGTCATACTAAAGCAGTTGAATGTAGCATATCATACTAAACAGTCGATAACGATACAGGGTCGAGGCCCAGATGCAGACATGGGAGGCAGATGGTTTGAGTCTCTAAAATGTATTATAAACAAGGGGCAGGCAAGAGACAGGTCGTGGACAGGCAAAATATCATAAACCAGGTCAGAGTCCAGGAGGTACAAAGTGGCAGGCAGGCTTGAGGTCAAGGCAGGCTGAATGGTCAGGCAGGCAGGCTCAGTGTCAGGGCAGGCAAAGGTCAGAACCGGGAGGACTAGAAAAACAGAAATATGGAAAAAGCAAGAGCACGGAAAAACACGCTGGTTGACTTGAAAAACAAGACGAGCCGGCAACAGACAAACAGATAAAACATGTATAAATACACAGGGGATGACGAGGAAGATGAGAAACACATGTAGGGGGTAGAGACAAGCACAAAGTCCAACGGATCAGGGTGTGACAGTCGAACGTAGCATATCATACAAAAGCAGTCGAACATGGCATATCATTCTAAAGGAGTTGAACGTAGCATATCATACAAAAGCAGTCGAACATGGCATATCATTCTAAAGGAGTTGAACGTAGCATATCATACAAAAGCAGTCGAACATGGCATATCATTCTAAAGGAGTTGAACGTAGCATATCATACAAAAGCAGTCGAACATGGCATATCATTCTAAAGGAGTTGAATATATCATACAAAAGCAGTCGAACGTAATATATCATACTAAAGCAGTCAAACGTAATATATCATACTAAAACGTTCAAGACGTAGGATACTATACGTCCTACAATTCGTATTATATTGTGAGACTGCTATTACATTGGTAGGCCAGTGTAATGTAACCTAACGTAAATTAACATACCATGGCACGGGTTTCAGTCAAATTTGTGTTTGACTAGGTTGGGATGATGCATGCAGTGTCTGAGCAGGGGAATGCTCACTAATAAGTCCAACAGTAGATGCACCAATCACAGACTGTAGCTTTGAATTACACTTAAAAAAACATTGTTTTTTACTTAGTGATTTTACTGTTTTGTACATCCTTTGTGGTTTGACATCTCTTTCCTTGTCTCTCAATTTTATTTCCTTTAATGTATTGTTTAACTGTAACAACTGTGTTACAATTTTAAATGCACATTGCGTAAATAAAGTATTGTATGTATTTGTAGATCGGAGTGTGCATCATCGTGCTGGTGGGAGACATCTGTTTCCTCATCGTGCTGCGCTACGTGGCAGTGTGGGTCGGGGCTGAGGTGAAGACCGCCAAACGCGGCTACGCCATGATACTCTGGTTCCTCTACATCTTCGTCCTGGAGATCAAGCTCTACTTCGTCTTCCAGGTAGGTAACCTAGACATTAGACCGGTAGGCCAGAAACCAGAGGGTTGCCGGTTTGAATCCTAGCACCGACTATGGAAAATCTGGTGGGGAGCGGGCCGGTAACCAGAGAGTTGCTGGCATCAGTATCCCATATACAGTACCATCTCCTTCCATTGCTCCCTTGAGCAGGATATTTAACCCCTAAGCTGCTCCAGAGACGCTGCATTGTGGCTAACCCTGGTGTATGTGTGTCTTGTCAGGGGGGGATACTCACAGAGATATTTGAAAAATGCACGTTTCAATGTGTGACAATAAAGTATATCTTATATCTTATAGAACTACAAGGCGGACAGGAAAAGCCTGGAGACGGTGGCCCGGAAGGCTCTAACCTTACTCCTCTCCGTGTGCGTCCCGGGGCTATACTTGGTCCTGGTGGCTCTGGACAGCATGGAATACGTGAGGACCTTCAGGAAAAAGGAGGACATGCGGGGGAAGCTGTTCTGGGTGGCCCTGGACCTGCTGGATGTTCTGGACATCCAGGCCAACCTGTGGGAGCCCCAACGGACTGGCCTGCCCATCTGGGCCGAGGGACTGATGTTTTTCTACTGCTACATCCTGCTCCTAACCCTGCCCTGCGTCTCCCTCTCTGAGATCAGTGTCCAGGGGGAGCACGTCTCGCCCCAGAAGATGATGCTGTACCCTGTTCTTAGTCTAGTTACTATAAACATAGTCACCATCTTGATCCGCGGGGTTAACATGGTGCTGTTCCAGGATAGTAGGGTGTCTACCATCTTTATAGGGAAGAATGTGGTGGCTATAGCCACAAAAGCCTGTACGTTCCTGGAATATAAGAGGCAGGTGAAGGAGTTCCCTCCACAGGACCCTAGCATGGCAGGTATAGCCCTGGAGCTGCATCAAGGGAACTCTGTGGGTCATAGCCACGGGCACAACCAGACCCTGCCCAATGCCACCACTAGCCTCTCTGACGAACCATCACCGACCGAGGTCATAGACACATGACCCTCGCCCATGGATAGTTAGATGCTTTTCACACTATAATGTCGACCGGATCCATGTTGTGACGGCTCTGATATTTACCTTTTACATTGTGCTTACCAGCACGGGTTCAGCAACTACCATCGCAGTACAGCTTGGCTTAGCTTGGCTCAGTAGTGTGAAAAGGGCGGTAAGTGTCTGACCCTGAGCTCAGCTAGACTGGACTAGACTTCTCAGAGCTCAGCTAGACTGGACTAGACTTCTCAGAGCTCAGCTAGACTGGACTAGACATCTCAGAGCTCAGTATGACCTCAAACAAGACTGTTCCGGTCCTACGGAGTGACAGAAAGAAACGACACGTTTCACTGAGACCACTCCAGCTCAGGAAAACGGCCCAGCGCCTTGCCAGCCAGCCTCCCAGATGAACTGATGAGATCATTCTGATGAAGACTGATGTGTTTTTCTATTCTATGATGTGTGTTTCTATACTTCTCTATGGTGGACTAACAGACAGACGGACACATAGAGTTGACCTCAGAGACAAAAACCCAACACAGCTCAGCAGATATGAGCTCATAGTCTACCTGTTAACCATACCTGGGTTCAAATACTATTTGAAACCATGTCAACTACTTTATCTGGACTTGATTGAGCTTGCCTGACACAATGGAACGGATGGAATAGTAGCAAGAGTGAAAACCACACCCGCCTGGCACTCCAGGCAGACTAGAGCAAAAACCTAAAAGTGTATTTTTAAATTCAAGTAGTATTTGAAGCCAGGTCTGCTGTAAACGCTGTCTTTTTTGACTCTTTGGAGTTTTTGTATTTCCAAGGCAATGTTTTTACGTGATGGTGTACCGCTGTAATTCTCGTTGTCATTTTAAAGATATCTATCTATATATATATATAGCCACTGTCATTGAAGTGGTATTCATTTGAGGATTCCTGTCCTCTGCGAGAGAATTGCAGAGCAAGAATGGATAGAGGGGAAACAAAGAGGCAGAGGGAAGGTATGTGGGGTTGGAGGAGGAAGCAAGAGAGAGATGGAGGGAAGGTGAGAGTGGGAGGAAAATGGTTGGGGAGATGGACAGTGTGTGTGTGTGTGTGTGTGTGTGTGTGTGTGTGTGTGTGTGTGTGTGTGTGTGTGTGTGTGTGTGTGTGTGTGTGTGTGTGTGTGTGTGTGTGTGTGTGTGTGTGTGTGTGTGTGTGTGTGTGGGGGGAGGGAGGATGGAAAGGGGTGGAGAGATGGAGGTGTAAGCCTCTCAGAAGGGGATGTCCCTGGTACTGTGTGGATTTTGAAGTATGAGACCAGACCATATGCACAGTGTCCATATTAGGACAGCCTTAGAGTCACAAGACGTTAGTGTCAGACACCAGGGCCTGTATGTGTCAAGCGTCTCAGAGGAGGAGTGCTGATCTAGGAGAAGGGTTTGCCTTATAAACCATAATTAATAAGAGGCGGAACCTGATCCTAGTTCAGAACTCCGACTCTGAGATACTTTGTGAATATGGGCCCTGACTATATTAACTCCTTGTGACTCAGAGGCTGTAATAACAGGTGATTTACAGACCTGTCTGCTTCACTGAGCTCAGCAATATCTGTCGATGGAAGAATAAAGAAGGTTCACAGGACCTATAGTTTCTCAATGTGTCTGAGTCTGTGTGCCTATTCAGCGGTATACTTGTGTGTACTGTGTGTGGGTGGGTGTGTGTGTGTGTGTGTTGGCGTGCATGCTGCGTGTTTTGTTTGTGTGTAATACACACATCATATAAACCATACCTAAAAGACTACCATGAGAAAAGATATCCTATAATATTCATATGCTCTCTCTTCCACAGGAAACATGCATCATCTGTTGCATAGAACATGAAAGGCCGAGCTCACAAACAACGCTCACAATACCAAATATGTGTTTAGCCGAGAGATACAGCACACGCAGTGTTTACTTGTCATTCTGATCAAGGAAAACAGAATATTTCCAGTGGCTTGGCCCGGGTATTACTGTGCATCTGCTATCTGTGATGGATGACAACATAGCAACACGCAATATTACCAGTATGCATGACTGACTAGCTCTAAATTTGAATTTTACGGGGACCACTAATCTCACTCTGCCCCTGCCTGTGGTATTAACTTCTATAGTATAGACACATGCATTTACCCACTGGCTCCCATACTTTTCACTACATCATATGTGTAGGCTATAGGACCCAGGTTATACAGTACCATGCCCATTAAGATTCTCAACTCATACTTAGTACAGTAAATTACTCTTTGGCTGCTGTGGCCCAGGAGTATGAAATGGACAACCAGCGCTCGCTATACAGTAGAGAGAGAACAGATGACTGCAACAAAAGAGGACATAGAAGAAACGATAGAGAAGCAGCATCAGTGGAGGAGAATCAGTGGGATGCAGAAAGCAATTTAGCGTCTGCTGATTGGGTGGGTCTGCCAGGTAGCGCCGCTGGATCCGATGATAAATAATAGTCTCTGTGAGCCTGTGTCTGCTCATCCATCACATCACCAGCAGAGCACAGGCCGGGTCTCTGGGTCACTTGCTGATTCTGATACTGTGGACAATGAGGAGGCAATACAGGAGGTCCGAGTGTAACGTTTTAAAGTAAAAGCCCTACACACACATAAACGTACACACATGCACACACTCAGACACACATACACTACATGACCAGAAGACCATTTTTCCTCCTCCACCAAACTTTACAGTTGGCACTATGCATTGGGGCAGGTAGTGTTCTCCTGGCATATGCCAAATCCAGATTAGACCGTCGGACTGCTAGATGGTGAAGTGTGATTCATCACTCCAGAGAATGCGTTTCCACGCTCCAGAGTCCAATGGCGGCGAGCTTTACACCACTCCAGCCAATGCTTGGCATTGCACATTGTGATCTTAGGCTTGTGTGTGGCTGCTTGACCATAGGCCTACTACTTTGTGGCTGAGCTGTTGTTGCTCCTAGACTTTTCCACTCACAATAACAGCACTTACAGTTGATCTGAGAAGCTCTAGCAGGGCAGAAATTGACGAACTGACTTGTTGGAAAGGTGGCATGCTATGACAGTGCCACGTTGAAGTAACTGAGCTCTTTAGTTAGGCCATTCTACTGCCAATGTTTGTTTATGGAGATTGCATGGCGGTGCGCTCTATTTTATACACCTGTCAGCAACGGATGTGGCTGAAATAGCCAAATCCACAAAATTGAAAGGGTGTCCACATACTTTTGAATATATAGTGTACAGTGCCTTGCGAAAATATTCGGCCCCTTGAACTTTGCGACCTTTTGCCACATTTCAGGCTTCAAACATGAAGATATAAAACTGTATTTTTTTGTGAAGAATCAACAACAAGTGGGACACAATCATGAAGTGGAACGACATTTATTGGATATTTCAAACTTTTTTAACGAATCAAAAACTGAAAAATTGGGCGTGCAAAATTATTCAGCCCCTTTACTTTCAGTGCAGCAAACTCTCTCCAGAAGTTCAGTGAGGATCTCTGAATGATCCAATGTTGACCTAAATGACTAATGATGATAAATACAATCCACCTGTGTGTAATCAAGTCTCCGTATAAATGCACCTGCACTGTGATAGTCTCAGAGGTCCGTTAAAAGCGCAGAGAGCATCATGAAGAACAAGGAACACACCAGGCAGGTCTGAGATACTGTTGTGAAGAAGTTTAAAGTCGGATTTGGATACAAAAAGATTTCCCAAGCTTTAAACATCCCAAGGAGCACTGTGCAAGCGATAATATTGAAATGAAAGGAGTATCAGACCACTGCAAATCTACCAAGACCTGGCCGTCCCTCTAAACTTTCAGCTCATACAAGGAGAAGACTGATCAGAGATGCAGCCAAGAGGCCCATGATCACTCTGGATGAACTGCAGAGATCTACAGCTGAGGTGGGAGACTCTGTCCATAGGACAACAATCAGTCGTATATTGCACAAATCTGGCCTTTATGGAAGAGTGGCAAGAAGAAAGCCATTTCTTAAAGATATCCATAAAAAGTGTTGTTTAAAGTTTGCCACAAGCCACCTGGGAGACACACCAAACATGTGGAAGAAGGTGCTCTGGTCAGATGAAACCAAAATTGAACTTTTTGGCAACAATGCAAAACGTTATGTTTGCAACACAGCTCATCACCCTGAACACACCATCCCCACTGTCAAACATGGTGGTGCCAGCATCATGGTTTGGGCATGCGTTTCTTCAGCAGGGACAGGGAAGATGGTTAAAATTGAAGGAAGATGGATGGAGCCAAATACAGGACCATTCTGGAAGAAAACCTGATGGAGTCTGCAAAAGACCTGAGACTGGGACGGAGATTTGTCTTCCAACAAGACAATGATCCAAAACATAAAGCAAAATCTACAATGGAATGGTTCAAAAATAAACATATCCAGGTGTTAGAATGGCCAAGTCAAAGTCCAGACCTGAATCCAATCGAGAATCTGTGGAAAGAACTGAAAACTGCTGTTCACAAATGTTCTCCATCCAACCTCACTGAGCTCGAGCTGTTTTGCAAGGAGGAATGGGAAAAAATGTCAGTCTCTCGATGTGCAAAACTGATAGAGACATACCCCAAGCGACTTACAGCTGTAATCGCAGCAAAAGGTGGCGCTACAAAGTATTAACTTAAGGGGGCTGAATAATTTTGCACGCCCAATTTTTCAGTTTTTGATTTGTTAAAAAAGTTTGAAATATCCAATAAATGTCGTTCCACTTCATGATTGTGTCCCACTTGTTGTTGATTCTTCACAAAAAATACAGTTTTATATCTTTATGTTTGAAGCCTGAAATGTGGCAAAAGGTCGCAAAGTTCAAGGGGCCGAATACTTTCGCAAGGCACTGTACATCAAACCCACATACACATGTACACACATTGACATACATGGCTCATCATCGTTGAATGATATCTCTCTTCTCATTATAGCTTACCTAAGCCACAAGTCTGCCTCTATTGTCAGGAGCACATGTAAAACATGATTATAAACATTATGGGGTAAGAGAGAGAAAGGTAGAGAAAGAGAGTGAGAGAGGAAGAAAGAGAGAGACCAGCTGAGAGAAAGCGGGGGGAGTGAGAGAAAGAGAAAGAGGCCAGCTGAGAGAGAGGATGAGAGAGAGTCAGCCATAAAGTATAACACAGATAGAAAGAAGAGAGAGAGACAAAGCCCGGCCAAGGGACAGATATATATATATAGAGAGAGAGAAAGAGAGAGAGAGACAGATAGAGAGAAAGACACAGACAGAGGGAGAGAGAGACAGATAGAGAGAAAGACACAGACAGAGGGAGAGAGAGAGCGATGGAGAGAGAGAAAGACAGACGGACAGAGAGAGAGAGAGAGAGAGCGAGAGAGACAGAGAGACAAAAGAGCGAAAAGATTAACTAATAAATCACAGGTCTGTCACATCATCAAATTAATGGCCCACTCGCCGTAAGTAATGGGGTCAGGCTGGTGTATTTAGCTGTGGCCCCATTTATTTTCTCAGCCATAAGTTTATTCAAATATTCAATTTGAAACACATCATAACTCAGGGTGTTGGGGGAATTGATCATCATCTGCAGTCCAAGGTCTTGGCTAAGGGTCTGTGCCCCCTAAGACACACACACGCACGCACACATGTACACATGTACACATACACACCACCACCTTCCTTTATCACCCTGCAGATTTGACTACCTCTCCTTTGAAATCTGTCTCTTTCTCTCCGCCGGTGTGAATGATGCCATCACTATACTGTTTATCAGGTTTGGGGGTGAAATCCATTTCAATTCAGGCCGAGATTCAATTTGAGGCGCTTTGTCGAGCGCTGTCGCTGTCGGGCAATGCGCTTTTTAAAGGCAATATATCCCCGCATGAGTGGAGATCCCGTTCACGATACACGCTGCAGATGTCGGCTCAATCGGAAAGTACCTTCAAATGAAACACCCTGCAACCCACCTCAGATTGAATCCATTCAAGAAGTAAACAGAAATTACAATTGTTTTTCAATTTACTGCTGTACATGATACCTTCCACCAGAGGGCATCAGTTTGTGGCGTAAGCTAAAAAAACTAGAAAATGACTGTTTGACAAAAATAAACTAGAACACTTGAACATAGAGGAACAACAACCATATTAATACAAGACATGATCACTTATTTGCTTTATTTCACACTCATTAATATTAACAATGTATAAAGAGTCCTGTGGTAGACCCTCAGCTGTACAACAGCACCTCCCAACAGCGCCATCTTAGTGTAAGTCGCTCTGGATAAGAGCGTCTGCTAAATGACTTAAATGTAAATGTAAATGGAAGTATCTCAATGCATTTACTACGTCAATCAATAATTCAACTGGATCAAAACAATCATATAAACATGATGCTCCATATTCAGAGTTCATTCTTCATCAAACGTCACACAAAAGGTCTGATAAAAATCTTTATTGACTTTTAAATTCTGAGTAATTGTTTTCAAATTGTAATTAGTACGTTATTCTTTTTTTTTTTTTTTATCAGGGCACGTTATTATTGTTCTTTTTTTTTTTTAAAATCAGGTTCCGTCATTTATACGTAGGCTTAGCAGTCATCTTATTACTGGGAATTGACGACCAACAGTTTCTGCATGTAGGAGTTAAGCCACTTCTGTCTCTCCATAGCTGTGAGCATCTTACTCTTCTCTCTGAACGCTACATCATCCGCCACCACGCTGTTCCTCTTCCCCTCATTGTTGGAGCCCTGCGGAGCCCAGTCGCCCAGCCAGCCCTTGGCCATATCCTCGTCCATCTGCCACCGGCCCACCACTGGGAGCCACTGCTCCCCCAGGAGCTCTGCTTTGCTCTTGGCCTCACCAAAGTACGGGGCTGACATCATCTGCATGCTCCAATCACGGAGCGAGATGGAAGGGTAGAGCACCTCCCACTCCTCCCTCTTGTTGGAGTCTCCTGGATCACTTGGAGAGGAACCTCTGGAAGAGTAGAGCAGGATGATAGAACAATAGATCTCATTAGGAACAATACAAACACGTCTATGGATAGAACTTCCATATAAGAATAAGAGTGCTCACTACCATAGAAAGATTGATCTCCGTACATTGTGTCTCAGTCTCAAAATACAACAGTAAAAGGGTAGATTCAGATGAAAGGAAGGCACACATCTGAGGAGAAGGGGGAAAAAGCTGCCCAGGCGAATGTCAAAATTGGTCCCGTTTCCACGGTCCTCACCTCGCCTCCTTTTCAAAATGTCAGAATGAAACGAGTTCTGTCCTCAAATCCTCTCCACGCTTCCCTCTGACATTTGGAAAAGGAGACATGGAGAGGACAGAAGACACAAGCGTCTCGTCATTATACCCAGTATGTCAGGTCATACCTGTGTATGGGTCGGAGGCGTGGCTGAGGGTAGCTGGAGGTCACCAGGGTCATGGCCATAAGGGTGAACAGCAGGAGGGCAGGGCGTGAGGCAGGGGGAGGAGCCACACCAGCCATCCTTAAACCCACACGACTGGCCTAACCGGCAACACAACCCACCAATCAGAATAGCACATATTAGTGTTTTATCATTTTACCAAACAGTACATTCATAGTCACTCACTCTTTGAAATAACTCTTTCACATTTATATTCAGTGAAAAAAAAAATAAGCTTACACACTTTAAGCTCCTACTTTACAAGCTATATACTCAGTACCTTCTCAAATGTCAACTGTCTAGCAATCAAGGAAAAAAATATATAACACACACACTATCAGTACACTAGATTTTCTCACTGATTTATAAAACAATGGAATTCTCGCAGAATTCTAGAGAACCCACATTAACGTACTGGTGCAGCATAAGGAGCCAGCACTCACGTCACACAATTCAGAAATCCACATGAACTGTGAATAAATACATGAGTTACCTACTCATCTCAGGTGTACTATGTTTTATACCATCTATTGCATTTCGTCGGTCGGTCATTGCCCATCCATATATTTATATGTACAAATTTTTATTCCATCCCTTTACATAGATTTGTGGGGTAGTTGTTGTGGAATTGTTAGATTACTTGTTAGATATTGCCACACTGTCGGAACTAGAAGCACAAGCATCTCGCTACACTTGCAATAACATCTGCTGAGCATGTGTACGTGACCAATACAATTCGATTTGATTTGATGTACTATGCTAAGAAATAAGTGGTAAATTGCTGCCAGTATTATTTCTACTTGGCCTACTCTATTTCTTCTGCTGTTGTTTTTGTGTGACTTTTCTTTGTTGCTTTCCTTCCGTCTTAAAACATAAGCAATCCAAAAGACACCAGAGAGCAGATTAAATTCATCATAGAATACTATAAATATACACATACATAAAAATAAAAAATATTTAAAAAAGCACAACAAAACTAACATTAACTTGAATGATAGGGCAAAATGTAGATTTCCGCCTAAATTAACATACCCGAACGTAATCATTTTTCATGAGATGGCCATAAACAATAACTGGTAATGTTGCATAGTCTCAGAAAGGTCTAGAACTCACCTTACTGTAAGACAATATATATCATAAGTTGCTGAGCTTTTACAAATTCTGAAATTGACATATTTCGTGAATTCATTCAAGTCAAGCAATGTCCCAAGATTTTCCGAAACATTGCACTTACTTTTGTTGATGAGCAGCGCCTTGTCGCCAGTACGTTGTGGTCGGGAACCTAAGTCTCCAGCTTTTTTTCTAACTTCAGGCTGGATAGCTCTTCTGTCATACAGCGTGGTGGAGAATGTTTGGAAGCTACTCCAGTGGTGACCTGAGTCTCCTGTCCCCTGGGCTCCAGCTGAGACTCAGGTAATGTACCACAGGTGAACCGCGCTTACTGTGTGCGTGTGTGTGTGTGTATGGTGGAGAGGTTAAGTACTCTCAAGTGTGAGTGTGTGTGCCCAGGGGTATGTACAGCCCACAATAAAGGGAGTCAGAGTTTGCCTGCTTATATACTCCTGCTTCTGACAGGGGGTAGGGATGATGTAGGGAGGGTAGGGGTGGTAGATGGTATGAGATTTAAAAAAAAGGCTACATCTCATTGTCTCCTTTAAAAACAGACCTGAAACATCATAAACAACACCGCTGGATGGATGTCCTGTTTGGTACAATTCTTAATATAGAGACAGGAGGAATCAGAGAACGAGAGAGAGAGAGGAGAGAGAGAGCTAGAGAGAGAGAGAGGAAGCCTGGCTTGTACCTCACAGACCATAATGATGTCTTGGGAAATCTAAAAAGTGTTTTAATCTAATAGCAGCACACACGTTGAGTCCATAACCCCGGAAGTCCTCATTCCCCGTGGTGGAATATCAGGTGGACGACATAGGGGCTAAAGGGCTTGACTCAAACGGTACACAGAATACAGAATACACAAGAGTGGTGTTTGTAGCATTAATTCTGTCTACTGCCTACGCACACCTTGGAATACGGGGAAGCAGGGAGAAGCAATGCATTGGTCTCGTTAAAATTGAAGAGTCCCTTTAGACACATGTCAAATACGACAAATCACTCTCAGCAAACAAACACATAGACACACACACAACAGAAAACATGCACACACAAAAATGCGGTCTTCTCTATGTGACAACTATGACGTACCGTTTACACTTCACTTTGTAAATGGTTTCTTTAGCTATCTATTGGCCAATCAAATAAATAAATATGCCCCAAAAAAAGCCTCATTCAAAATGTACCGTTTCAACACCTACACTTATACCCACACCTATATTTCAACATCAATGAACACCTTAGTCATAGAAGCAGAACCGGTCTGATTGATGGCCAAAGTACTGGACGTGCTCCTCTTTGTGAGACGATCAAAATGCATTTTCATACACCTGGTCTCGTTACCCAGGTGGAACTTCATTAGGTAGTCATTTTAAAATAATGGCCAGCATGGAAGGAGCTGTTTGTCAGAAGTACAGGCCCTTATACCTCCTTACCGGACGCTCATTATGGACAGACAGAGCGGAAGGAAGGAGAGGTGGAAAGAAAGACAAAGAGGGGAAGTAGGAGAGATGGGAAAATAAAAACACAAGAGGGAGAGAGACAGAGAAACACAAGCGGGGAACTTTTTTTCATTTGCTTAAATCATACTTAATTAACATATATTAAGTATAATATAAATGATCTAAATTGGTAACCATTTTAAATACATTTAATGCATTTAATGTCAATTGTATTTGTATTTTATTAGCATTTAAGTATATTAAATACTGTACATTTAAAATGATCTAAATTGGGACACTTTATATTTAAAATATATTTTGTGGACATTGAAGTTAAATATACTTTTTTGAAAGTATACTTTAGTATTCATACCTCTTGGATTTGTTCATTTTTTTGTTACGAAGTGAGATTAAAATTGATTTAATTGTAATTTTTTTGTCAACAATCTACACAAAATAATGTCAAAGTGGAAGATTTGTATTTTTTTTTTAAAGATTATTAGAAGTTAAATAACTAAAATATAGTCGTTGCTCCCTGAGTCAATACATGCTAGGAACACTGTTGTCAACGATTACGGCGGTGAGTCTTCTTGGGTAAGTATCTAAGAGCTTCACACACCTGGATTGTGCAATATTTATCCATTCTTTTTTTCATAATTCTTCAAGCTCTGTCAAGATGTTGGTGCTCATGACTACACAGAAATGTTCAAATCTTGCCTTTGATTTTCAAGCAGATTTAAGTCAAAACTGTAACTTGGCCACATTCGCTGTCTTCTTGGTAAGCAACTAGATTTGGTCTTGTGTTTGTATGTTAAAATGTCCTGCTAAAAGGTGAATTCCTCTCCCGGAGTCTGTTGTAAAGCAGACTGAACCAGGTTTCCTCAAGGATTTTGCCTGTGCTTAACGTTAACTCCATCCCGTTTCTTTTTATCCTGAAAAACTCCCCAGTATTTGCCAATGTCAAGCATAGCCATACCGTGAAGCAGCCACCACCATGCTTTAAAATAGGGAGGTAATTACTCAGTAATGTGTTGTCTTGGATTTGCCCCAAACATACGGCTTTTGCATTTACGCCAAAAGTTTTTTGTATACAATATCTACAGTATATTTTGGAAAATGTTGATTGTGTATATTTGTATTATTACTTTCCCTCTGTCTTTTAAATCATTACTGTGGAGTCACTATAATGTTGTTGATCCATCCTCGGTTTTCTCCCATCACAGCCATTGAACTCTGTAACTGTTTTACAATCCCCAATGGCCTCCTGGTAACATTCCTATCATGACTCAGGATGAAACCCAGATGCAGAATCTTGAGGCAGATGGTTCAAGTCTCAGAGATTTACTGAATATACAGGGGCAACAATGCTTTTTCCAAATCCAAGTGTATTTTTAATGAATACTAAATTACAAATAAAGCGATTGAAGTTGAAGACCAGTTTTAATGAGTGTGTTTAAATTTAATGATAGTGAACATATAGTATTTTATTATTTTATTTAATTAACCTTTATTTAACTAGACAAGTATAGTATTCTAAAAGACTGAAAAAACTTAACATAAAGTACACTTTTAACTTTTAAAAAGTGTGTTGAAGTGTAATGATATTATATTTACCGTATACATAAGATATACTTAAAAAATACATATCGTATTTGAAGTATATTATTTACATTTTATTTATTCAGAATAGTATAGTCAGAAGTTTACATACACTTAGGTTGAAGTCATTAAAACTCGTTTTTCAACCACTCCACAAATTTCTTGTTAACAAACTATAGTTTTGGCAAGTCGGTTAGGACATCTACTTTGTGCATGACACAAGTCATTTTCCCAACAATTGTTTACAGACAGATTGTTTCACTTATAATTCACTGTATCACAATTCCTGTGGGTCAGAAGTTTACATACACTAAGTTGACTGTGCCTTTAAATAGCTTGGAAAATTCCAGAAAATGATGTCATGGCTTTAGAAGCTGCTGATGGGCGAATTAACATCATTTGTGTCAATTGGAGGTGTACCTGTGGATGTATTTCAAGGCCTACTGTCAAACTCAGTGCCTCTTTGCTTGACATCATGGGAAAATCAAAAGAAATCAGCCAAGACCTCAGAAAAAAATTGGGAGCAATTTCTAAACGCCTGAAGGTACCACGTTCATCTGTACAAACAATAGTGCGCAAGTATGAACACCATGGGACCACGCAGCCGTCATACCGCTCAGGAAGGAGACATGTTCTGTCTCTTAGAGATGATGCGAAAAGTTTGGTGCGAAAAGTGCAAATCAATCCCAGAACAGGAAAGGACCTTGTGAAGATGCTGGAGGAAACTGGTACAAAAGTATCTATATCCACAGTAAAACGAGTCCTATATCGACATAACCTGAAAGGCCGCTCAGCAAGGAAGAAGCCACTGCTCCAAAACCGCCATAAATAAGCCAGACTACGGTTTGCAACTGCACATGGGGACAAAGATTGTACTTTTTGGAGAAATGTCCTCTGGTCTGATGAAACAAAAATAGAACTGTTTGGCCATAATGACCATCGTTATGTTTGGAGGAAAAAGGGGGAGGCTTGCAAGCCGAGGAACACCATACCAACTGTGAAGCATGGGAGTGACAGCATCATGTTGTGGGGGTGCTTTGCTGCAGGAGGGACTGGTGCACGTCACAAAATAGATGGCATCATGAGGATGGAAAATTATGTGGATATATTGAAGCAACATCTCAAGACATCATTCAGGAAGTTAAAGCTTGGTCGCAAATGAGTCTTCCAAATGGACAATGACCCCAAGCATACTTCCAAAGTTGTGGAAAAATGGCTTAAGGACAACAAAGTCAAGGTATTGGAGTGGCCATCACAAATCCCTGTCCTCAATCCTGTAGAAAATGTGTGGGCAGAACTGAAAAAGTGTGGGCGAGCAAGGGGGAGATCATGACAGAAAGAGATGTGGAATGTGTAAGACTGCGAGATGTAGGGAGACCGAGGGAGGCCGAGAGAAGCAACGTGATGAGGGGTAAGTAGTAAACGACAGGCCATCTTACAAAGACATCCTGGGGTCACACTATTCTAAAACATTGTGTCATCGTGTCAAGCAGAGCAGGGCTAAGATAGTGTCATTGCTCCAGAAGTAACTAAGGGCCTGGCACGAAAAAATGTAGTCCTGAAAAAGAGAGAAGAGGAAAAAGGGAAAGAAGAGGGATAAGTAAGTGAGGTGCGTTTTGACTCACCTCGTTTCAACGCACTCTTATGACGCTCACATAGCCTTAACCTCAACCTCTTTCTCACTGGTCTCTTTTTCTTCCCCTTTTTATCGCCCATGATCATTTCGCTGTCAGCTTCTCGGTGCTGTCTCCTTACTGTTGTTAGCTTCATCCAATCAAATGCAAGTATACATTTCCAAATGGAGAACGACATAAAGACACTTCGTGGCATTGCATAATACCAGTTCAATGATTCTGAAACCATGTCATCTCTAAACCTCTGTGTTGCATTGCAAAGAGGGTCCAAACAAAGAACTAACATATTGCATCATCGCCTTGTGCACTTTATGCAAATAGGGAGTCAACCAGTGGAAATGACGTCAGTGTGCTGCTAACAGCACTGCTTCCTCCACTGTCCCTGCCTCTGCTCGTACCAACCAATTAAGCTATAAAAAAAAATGTTTTAATTTGATAGTTCCATTGGCGACATTTCAAGCTAGATGTGGAGTGAGCTTTCGGTAAGTTCTTAAAGCTAAAATCCATAGTTGTTACATCCATTTTTGGAATTTGAATCCATGATATTATACCCATTGATTCTTGAAGAATATAACGTATAAATGCTTCATGAGCTTAGATCGATTGTCAAACCCCATCAGAACCCTAAGTAGAAGCTTGTTTTACACCATTGGTTATAAACACTGTAAATGTAAACAAACACTGTGTAGCCTCAAAACATGGTTACAACTATACTTGTGTCATCATGGATGGTCAGTCCTTGCAGATTACCGACCATTTCGAATCCCACCATACCTTCTCCGCTATGCAATCTGATTTCAGAGCTGGTTATGGGTGCACCTCAGCCACGCTCAAGGTCCTGAACGATATCTTAACCGCCATCGATAAGAAACAATACTGTGCAGCTGTCTTCATTGACCTGGCCAAGGCTTTCGACTCTGAAGCCTTGGTTTCTCAAATGGTTGCCTCGCCTGTTTCACCAACTACTTCTCTGATAGAGTTCAGTGTGTCAAATCGGAGGGCCTGTTGTCCGGGCCTCTGGCAGTCTCTATGGGGGTGCCACAGGGTTCAATTCTTGGACCGACTCGCTTCTCTGTATACATCAATGATGTCGCTCTTGCTGCTGGTGAGTCTCTGATCCACCTCTACGCAGATGATACCATTCTGTATACTTCTGGCCCTTCTTTGGACACTGTGTTAACAACCCTCCAGACGAGCTTCAATGCCATACACCTCTCCTTCTGTGGCCTTCAATTGCTCTTAAATACAAGTCAAACTAAATGCATGCTCTTCAACCCATCGCTGCCTGCACCTGCCTGCCTGTCCAACATCACTAGTCTGGACGGTTCTGACTTAGAATATGTGGACAACTACAAATACATAGGTGTCTGGTTAGACTGTAAACTCTCCTTCCAGACTCACATCAAACATCTCCAATCCAAAGTTAAATCTAGAATTGGCTTCCTATTTCACAACAAAGCATCCTTCACTCATGCTGCCAAACATACCCTTGTAAAACTGACCATCCTACTGATCCTCGACTTCGGCCATGTCATTTACAAAATAGCCTCCAATACACTACTCAATAAATTGGATGCAGTCTATCACAGTGCCATCCGTTTTGTCACCAAAGCCCCATATACTACCCACCACTGCGACCTGTACGCTCTCGTTGGCTGGCCCTCGCTTCATACTCGTCGCCAAACCCACTGGCTCCAAGTCATCTACAAGACCCTGCTAGGTAAAGTCCCCCTTATCTCAGCTCGCTGGTCACCATAGCAGCACCCACCTGTAGCACGCACTCCAGCAGGTATATCTCTCTAGTCACCCCCAAAACCAATTCTTCTTTTGGCCGCCTCTCCTTCCAGTTCTCTGCTGCCAATGACTGGAACGAACTACAAAAATCTGTGAAACTGGAAACACTTATCTCCCTCACTAACTCTAAGCACCAGCTGTCAGAGCAGCTCACAGATTACTGCACCTGTACATAGCCCATCTATAATTTAGCCCAAACAACTACCTCTCCTCCTACTGTATTTATTTATTTTGCTCCCCATTATTTCTATCTCTACTTTGCACATTCTTCCACTGCAAATCTACCATTCCAGTGTTTTCCTTGCTATATTGTATTTACTTCGCCACCATGGCCTTTTTTTGCCTTTACCTCCCTTATCTCACCTCACTTGCTCACATTGTATATAGACTTATTTTTCTACTGTATTATTGACTGTATGCTTGTTTTACTCCATGTGTAACTCTGTGTTGTTGTATGTGTCGAACTGCTTTGCTTTATCTTGGCCAGGTCGCAATTGTAAATGAGAACTTGTTCTCAACTTGCCTACCTGGTTAAATAAAGGTGAAATAAAAACAATTTTAAAAAATCCATAGCTCTGCCTATGAATTTGAGAGTGGTTACATTTCTCCAGTCCCATCCCTCAGCTTGTTAGCAAAACAGAGGCGGGGTGGCGCTTTGTTATTGTTTCAATTAAGGACTCTGTTACGTGCGCAAACTGATAACCTCTTAGACGTCATCTCGCGTACTCTCCATCTCCCTCTCTCCTCATCTCTCCGTCTCTCCGTCTCTCCATCTCTCCCTCTCCTCATCTCTCCCCCTCTTTATCTCTCCCGCTCTCCATCTGACATACAGACAACACACCCCCTCATTTCTTTGTACCCCCAAAACGTCACAGACAGAAAGACATCACACATGCACTCACCAACACAAATAACCTGATATATCCTTGTCCTGTCTCCTTTTGTAAGACAATATTTCACTTCATTCTGATTTTTTAGGAAAGCAAAACCAATATGACATAATTTTCCACAGAATTCTACACGGGTAAATGAGGGATTTTGTTATTCAGTGTGTGGATTAATTCTATTGATACCACATTGGAATTTCTGAAAGGAAATTCAGCATTTCTTCTCCTGATACGTCCACATAAAACAGTTCACATATGAAAAACGACACAATTCACTTATCAAATGTGAAAAAACAATACAAGACACACACTATATAAAGTCATGGTGACAGTTTAATTAATTACAGTATAATATGGCTTAGCACCATTAACCAATGTAAACCATGAGTGCCTGGTAGACTTAAGGGAATTGCGTTTGACCTTAATGGATGGTATTGTAACAGATACCTTCTAGAATGAGACATCAAAGGTTCTTTCAGGACATTGATGAAACCTATCCACAGCACAGCTGCAAGAGTATACAAATCCAGCAGAGCAAATATGGATATACAGAGAGTAGCAGTCTTTCTTGAGCATATAAACCCACTCAGATAATATTGGCAAGGATATTGTCATGCAAAATTCAATTAGCTAAACCATTGAACAGCTCATTGTCTGTCGTAACTGTTGAAGAAGCGTAAAGTCGGTTAAATATGAAAATGAACACCGACCAGACAGGATACATGGTCGGCCCAAATTAGACCCTATTCCCTACATCCCTACATACATATTCCCTACATAGTGCCCTTAATGGTCCCCCGGTCAAAAGTACTGCACTACTAGGGAATAGAGAATAGGGTGCTATTTGGGATGCAAGCTGAGTCTCCTTGTCCTGATCCTTTATCTTTTAATTATCCATGCCATTGTACCCTTTCAAACTAGAGGAGGACAATATCCCTTTATCGCTGCAGCTTTGGTCAACCTTGCAGGGACTCACTGAGCAAGATGAGTCAGTGTAGAAGTCATACAGAAGCCAAAGTAAACTTGAGTGAAATTTAGACCTGAGGTCCTAGGTGTGGTGATGGTTCTCTTCTTTCACAAAGTCTCCACATGTTCTCAAACCTGAAGATGGTATTTTTATTGAAGATTGTATGGTTTGGCAGAACTATCATGTCCATCTTGGACTTGAGTCCATTTTGCTCCACGAAAGAAAAAAAAATCCATGTCTCGTTTAAAATGTCTGTTGTGGTTGAGGAGGATGCCATTGTATTCCCTTGAGCAGCTCCTCAATCATTTGAGCTTCGTCTGACTATGCACGCACCACACACTCACACACACACCTTAATATCATATCTCGATCAGCCTCTTCTCCTCGTCAGGCTCTGTCTCCGCTGTGGGTGCTGGCTCCTCACTCTCTGCCTCCTGCCCTTCCGACTCTGTCCTTCCAGGCCGGTAGACAAAATGGTACTCCTTGCGGGGCTCACAGTGGTGGAAACTAGACTTGATGGTGAGGGGGGACTCCCCCGGGGCCAGGAGCTGGTAGTGGCCCTCAACTAGTACACTCAGGCTGTGGAATAGAATAGAATAAAATAGAATCGATACTTTATTGTCCATTTTGTGAGAAAGGTAAATGTGTCTTTTGCCTACATCAACCATCCCAAAAGCATACACATACACTATTGACAGGCACAGTGTCAGCCGCAGAGCAGCATGCCTGGATGGAGACGCTTTTAGGGGTTAAATGCCTTGCTCAAGGGCACAACGGCAGGAGATTGTACCTGTAGAACTCTGGCTCCAGCACCTCGAACTTGTCAGCACACTGGGCACACAGGTCCTGGGCCGTGGTGGTGGGGAGAACCCCCAGGGTCTTAGTGTTAGACCCCGCCTCCAGGAACGACACATTGATGAAGTCCTGGAATGGGACCAGAGCAAAAAGCGGGAGGACATCAGATATCATAGGAAAATTGTTTTCGTAGTGACAATTACAATTTCAAAGAATAATCATACAGTCATAACTATCCAATATCCCAATACTGAGGTGACATTTTGTATTGTATTCATGTGGTGGTCCAAACTGACCTGTACAGATGAGCGTGACACCTGAGCCTTGTTCAGGGTGCGTCTCTTCTCCCAGCGGTGGATAGAGTCCTGGATCTCCAGACTGAGCTGCTGTGTCACCGCCTGCTTGTCATAGTTCTTTATGTGCTCCAAGGCTCCATACGTGGTCGTCAGGTAGTAGGAGCCTGGTGACACACACACAAAATATAGTCACCATTAACAGTGGTACTATCTGTGTGTTTGGGTACAGCAGTTGGTATGAGTGTGTCCGCATGTGTGCTTGCGTCTGCACCTATGTGTGCGTGTGTATGGCATTTCGTTTCTCCCTACCTTCTCCTAGCTGCAGTGCAGGGTCCATCAGCTCCATCATGTACTCTACGTCCAGTAGCAGGAAGGCCGTGTTGCTCCTGGCCAGGACGTACATCAGCACTGGCAGGAAGTCATCTACACCAAATGCTTTTCCTGTTGGCAAGTCAACCGCCATCCCAATCAGTTCACATGACAGTCAGGTATTTGTAAACGTTGGTGTCGCCAGGCAGTAATGATCGCTCATCATCAACTTCAATCTGCACTCTTACACTAGCCTTGATTTCCATGCTTCCTAACGTTCGTTTGGAGGTAGTCGAGGAAATAAGCAAGACTTGGAAGGATGGCATTGTGAGACTACTGTTACACTAGCAAACATGACAAAGATCATTATAATTGAACCACCTAAATCTACCCGGCAACAAAGACAGTGCCTCACCTGGGCAGCCTATAGACATGGACTCATAGATGATCTTGCAGGTCTTGAGGAGCAGATCAATCTTCTTCTGAGGGGAGTACTCAAGGTGGAGGGTCATCAGCTTCAGCTGGATCTAAGATAGATAGATAGATAGATAGATAGATAGATAGATAGATAGATAGATAGATAGATAGATAGATAGATAGATAGATAGATAGATAGATAGATAGATAGATAGATAGATAGATAGATAGTATTCACCCCCTTGGATTTTTGCACATTTTGTTATGTTACAAAGTGGGATTGAAATAGATTTTTAGCTGCAATATGTAACTTTTTGAGCTACCTGACCAAATTTACATAGAAATGTGTGTAATAGATATGTCATTCTGATTGAAAGCAAGTCTAAGAAGTGGTAGATCTGTTCTATGTGGGCTATTTTTATGCTTCCCTTTCTTAAGTTTAGTTTTTGCAGGGGGTTTTGTACACCAGCTTCAAACATCTGAAAATACAATATTTTGGTTATGGAAAATGTATTTCACAGCGGTTTAGATGGTACAATGATTCTCTACACTATACTTGTCACATATACTGAAATTAAGAGAACTATTCAAATTTTAGCCATGATCCCCAACACCTTGACAGAGCTTGAATTTTTTTGTTTAAGAATAATGGGCAAATATTGCACAATCCAGGTGTGCAAAGCTCTTAGGGACTTACCCAAGAAGACTCACGGCTGTAGTCACTGCCAAAGGTGATTCTAACATGTATTGACTCAGGCGTGAATACTTATCTAATCAAGGTATATTCGTGTTTTAGTTTATATTCATAATTCATCTTCCACTTTGACTTTACAGAGTATTTTGTATAGATCACAATTAAATCAATTTGAATCCCACTTTGTAGCACAATAACATGTGAAGAAATCCAAGGGGGGTGAATACTTATGATACCCAGTATAGATAGGTACTTTATTAATCCCAGAGGGGAAATCCACATCGGACAAAAACACACAAGACAAATAGTCAGGAGCCATAGAAAGTGATCAAAGGGTCCAAGCAACGCACTACACAGAGAATCATGTGCCGTTTCAGATGCAGCCCTTGTCTACCTTCTCCATGACAGGGATCTCTGGAACGCTGGTGGTGACCCCCAGATCTGTGGTGGTGGTGCCCAGGACCACACTCTGGTTCTCCTTCAGCCTCTTCAGAGAGCCCCCCCTGGAGTGGATGTCCTTCAGGCCGGAGTAGACAGCCTCCCGCAGAGGCTTCAGCACAGCCTTACACAGAGCAGCCTCCATAATCACCTCTGGAGAGGTACAAGACCCAAAACAAAGACAGGTTAGAAATCATTGGGGAGAGAGCATGTTGCGGCCACAGTTAGTCTTCTGTGCAGTGCAAAGAGTAAAGGAGGAAACTCTAATGTGGCTACGCAATGCTGCTGGTTATTATACTCTCTACGCAAATACGGAAGCCGATTAATTCAAGTGTTTTTGGAACTATTGTCATTTTGCCTGCAATTTTGCTTGCATTTTGCATACTGTAGTTCTTTATGAGGGGGGGGGGGGGATCTATCCAAATGGTTATTAATTCAGTATGAATATTATCCTCCCTTTAATATATATTGTATTCTGTATGTACACTTTGTAAGAAAACCTGACATTCAGCATTTCATGCTGGAGGCTAAATAAGTTGTATCTCAAAGGGGACTTCTTGTAAACTGGCAACCCAGTTAAGCCATCAAATGTCAACGGTGACAACGCTCACTAACAACGATGTCTTCTGTCCCTGTTGTAATTTGATAGGTGCCACTACAAAGTCTAATTTACCACGCACAAAGAGAAGACTGGTAATGACAACTGCCTCCTGTTTGACAGGGAATAATGGGAACATAATGGGAACATTTTTGTCAAAAATCTTCAAATGAACATACCCACCATATCCAGTGTCCAACGGGACAATTAAAGTAAGGAACAAGTGGAACTTTAACCGTGTAAGGATTGGAGGAATGGAGTGGAGTCATTCATCTGTATTGACAGATGAATGTTGAGTATATCGAGGGGAATTATGTAAGTAGGCAGGTACCTAGTTTGTCCTCTGTGTAGACGTTGGGCTCCAGGAGGTTCTGCAGCTCAGTGCTCTGGATGAGGTAACTCTTCAGCTGGGTTATCATCTGCCTGATCTCCTGCAGCAGCTCAGTGCTGGAGCTGTGCTTCCCCATGGTCTCCAGAATGTACACCCTGGGATAGATTCACTAATTAGTCGATCAAGGGTTTCTGAAGTGATCTTTATTTTATGCCAATTTAAGGGACATTTTCCGTGGCTGGACAGAGATAAGAGTTGAAATGAAGAAGATTCTGCTTTGAATGAAAATATGTTCGGCCCTAATCAGCCCATCAACTAAGAGATTCTAAAAAACAAAATCTTCAGTTGAACTGGTCCGTACCTGTAATCCTTCACCAGGTTCCCGAAGTAGGAACTCCCGTCCCGGGACAGTTCCACCATCCTCTTCTGCAGCTTGTGGTCAGCGCTCATGAAGTTGGTGAACACACTGGAGAAGTTGACCATGGAGAGGCGTTGCTTGGCACGGTCCAGCATGATGGTCGGGGTCCTTTTCATTGGCACCTGGGGTTTGTTGGTTTTTCAATGATAAGTACTTTATTTTACAGGAAAATGTCGTGCAAATTCTCATACAGTAAGACAGCAACAGCAGCAAGTGAAGATTGTAGTTAGGATCATGTTAGTTACACAGCTGAGCTGCATAATAATGTTAAATGGGACTTCCTGGGGAAATAAAGGTTGAAAATAAATTAATGAAATGAATATATATACTTTGGTATTGTTGGTCCCAACGGCCCCTCCAGCCTGACTGGCCACCGTGTCGGCCTCCTCCTCTGTGCTGCTGGTAGAGTAAGAGTCATGGTCCAGTGCAGGGAGGGCCGCGCCACCATCAGGGGCGTACAGGGACACATCTGCCCCCCTGGCCTCCCTCACCTCCCCCTCAGCGATGGAAATGGCCCTCCGGGCTGGCGAGGGGATGCTGGAGGTCTGGGGTGTGTCTGATGACGCATTGATTGAAAGAAGTCCTCCACCTATCACGTCTGGGGAGAGAGTTGTAGTGGGCGTGGCCTGGGAGGGCTTATTCTTTCTGGGAGGCGGGACTGGCGGTGCGGCCCTCTTCGTCAGAGGGGCTGGTGCAGCCACGCTAACAGCGTCACTGCTGTTTGAGGTCTCTGATGTCCCTTGCCTCTGCAGTGTCTCACCAGCATAGGGCTCCACTCTTAACTCCTTCTTCTCCTCTACCATGTTGGTGGTGCCGTCGATGCACACCAGTGAAGCAACAGGCACTGTGTCAACACTGCCCTCCTCCTTCATCTTCCTCTTTGAGGGTGTGGTGAGGGTCAGGGGGCCTCCTTCTGGCTGGGGCGGCTCCTGTCCTGGGGGTGGGGGACGCTTCTCTGAGGGCATCCGCCGTAGGGGCACAAGTGGTATCCTGTGTGGGGAGGCCGGGGTCCTGGGTGCTGATGTCTAGCTGTTGCTCCGTGTGGTGACAGATGCTGTAGAGGCTGAGTAGCTGCTACTGAGTCAGTGGCTGTAACTGACACCTCTCTCTCTGAGAAAAGCTGAGAAGCAGCTCTCTCTCCCTCCCCACTGCCTTTGCTGCTGTTTCCTTCTCCTTTTTGCCCTAACTTGGTTGTAACTCTAAGAGGTGTGGGTGGTGAGCGTGGGGAGGGGGAATCAGACGTCCCTCTGTTCCCATGCTTGGCCCCCTGTGACAGTAACAATCCCTCAGGGGCATTAGGGGGTCGGGGTGGGGGGCGTTTGAATTTGGGGGGTACTTGGCCCTGCCCTTGGCCTGGGGTGTTCAGGCTCTGGCTCCTGAGGATGGGAGCAACGACGGGAGAGGAGGCCTCCAGGCTGCTGCAATACTCCTCAATGAAGACGGGGTTAACGTACCACAGCCGCTCGTTACCGGTCCCAGCAGACAGATGGATCTCACAGGAGGAGCTGTGACCCCGGCGCTGGTCTACTGGTGTGTCCCTTTGTCCTGGATCCTCAGAGGAACTGTTCAGCTGAGAGCCCCAGAAATCTGACCGGAGAAACTGACAATTACCCATCACACTATCACTAGAGAGCTGAACCCCATCATTAGACATTCATGTTACTCTTATGTTCATTTTACTCTTATGTTCAAAATATGCTGAATCTTTGTTGAATCTGGAGGGTTGTGTTGTGTAGATATTAAAGGAGGAAGCTCGCCTTAATATATTCAGTACAGGACAGTTCACTGTCTGAACATCCGCTCACTCACACATCAACACGGTTGTCACACTTCCTCTCTATTTCACCAAATGGCTCCTACACTTTTATTTTTGCCTTACCGTGAGATAATGTGCCCCTACCCCATAGACACACCAAAGGAAGAAACATTCAAAGTACCTGAGCCTAACTCCGATATCGTCTCTATATCTTCATACTTGGTTGCCTGGACGATGACCTCAGGCAACCTCAGAGTGAAGGGGAGAATATCCCTGGAAGAGAATTCATGATTATTCATTTAGAACAAGTGAATATGTTGAGTGCCAGGCTGTAGGATATGAAGTATCAGTCTTGTCTTACCGGCTGACACAGTAGAAGGAGATGAGTTTGAAGATGGTGTCAAAGACCAGGACAGACCCTTCCAGGTAGATCACTGTTACGGGATGGAAAGGGTGGTAATAACGCAAAACTGTATCAATATTGACACTGTATCAATACTGATATTAGATACTGATACTGTATCAATTCTGAAGCAACTGACAGTCATGCTTGTATACATGTTTAATTGATGAGTGGTCCTTTGGGATCAAACGACACACCCTATCCTGGCATTGCAAGCGCCATGCCGTTCCAACTGAGCCACAGAGGATCACTCTACATCACAATGATCCCTTAATCATGTAGTAGGGACAGATTGGGGCATGCTCACATGATTTTCTTTCTCTCTGTGTCTCTCTCTCTCTCTCTCTCTCTCTCTCTCTCTCTCTCTCTCTCTCTCTCTCGCTCTCTCGCTCTCTCGCTCTCTCTCTCTCTCTCTCATATATCGTGCATAACTATACTATGGTAACTATCAATGTGCAAAGTGAAACTTAAACCCATCCAAGCCACAGACAATAACTATTTATAGAGGGGAGAAAACTTTGAAAGTTGACAGAGATGAGCAAAAGATAACAACTTTGTTACAAGCACTTCCCAATCCTAGGCCAACACATTTACTGGACGTAGCTGCAAGGACATGCATACCAAGTGCATTTCATGCACTCCTTGACAAATATAGATTCTGAACATGCAGATATTGTTATACTGGATACTTTACATATCTGGACATCTCTCTCACACACACACACACCTAACCTGGACTCAGGGGTAGACGTAACATAGTAAACGTAAATCGGGGACATTCCAATTATACTGTATGTTGCATTTTGTATGGTATGTATTATGGATTAGGGTTAGGGGTTAGGGTCAGGGTTAGGGTTAGTTAAGTTTGGTATGGTTATATAAGACAGAAGGTTACGTAGGGCAAAAACTAAAGTAGGGTGGCCTGGATTTATATTTACTATGTTGTCTAGTCTATGATACCAGGCTGCACACACACACACAAACACACACACACACACCTCCCTACACTGCGGCCGGGGTCTGGTGAGCTCAGAGTGTCAGGAAGTCCTGTACTGTCGACATACAGCCCAGAAGAGCAGGGGACAGGAAGTTAGTACCCTCACCCTCCCCTCTCCACCACAGAAGTCACACATGTCACATAGAGCAGCTGTAATAATGTGTTCTGTGTGTGGATGGATGGGCAAGCATCATGTGTTCTGTGTGTGTGGATGGATAGATGGCCTAGCATCATGTGTTCTGTGTGTGTGGATGGATGGGCTAGCATCATGTGTTCTGTGTGTGTGTGGATGGATGGGCTAGCATCATGTGTTCTGTGTGTGTGTGGATGGATGGGCTAGCATCATGTGTTCTGTGTGTGTGGATGGATGGGGTAGCAGGACCAAGGGCTTTAACACTGATATTCCCCATATCTAGTTACCACTGACTGTTCACTAGGGTTTGAGGACAGGACACCTTTGAGTGGGAAACTGTGAAGGCTTAGGGTTAGAATAAAGTTGTTACAAGGTGCATTACAACATTATAGACCATCTCTAGTTAGGATACTCACATGACTTCTCCTCTTTAACCAGAATGTCCTGGACCTGAAGCTCCCCCTGCTGGTTAGACACACGTACTGACAGAACCATGGCCTTCTGGTCCGGGCTTTTGCGCACTAAAAAGATCTGGGTGCACAAAGTCACGCTATCAATATCATAAGGAAATATCTCTACAGTGATATTTGTTATGTCAGAAAACGATGTCTGGCCCTTCATGTGTTTGTGTGTGTGTATGTATTTGACGTCTATGTTTGCAAGTCTATGAAAGGGTGTTTGAGTAATAAATGAATCCAAATGTGAGGCTCATTATCCTCAGACAGTAACAACATGTGCCTGTGTGTTTGCGTAAATAGAATTTGTCTATCACTCACCCCAGGAGTTTCTTTCTTCAGTATAAGTGAGGATTTCTCCTGGGCCATGGCTAACTGCAACCACACAGGACATGTTTTGATCAGCTTCTCCAGGATACTGATGCTAGGTGGTGGGGCTGTGGCTGTGGCTGGGGTTGGGGCTGAGGAGGGCTTAGCTGAAAGAGGGACTAGTGGGGTGGGGAGAGGGGGAGACGAGGGCTTGGTAGATGGAAGAGGGGGTCTGGGGAGAGCAGGGGAGGATGGCTTCGCTATCGAGTGAGGGTGAGGAACAGGGGTCTCGGCTGGGATGGACCGGAGAGTTTTCCAGTTGCTGAGGGTCCAGGAAGAGGGGGAGGAGAACTTTGAGACAGGAGGAACAGGGGGAGAGGAGAAAGGAGATAAGGAGGGTTTTGAGAGAGGATGAATGGGGGAGTGGGGGGAGGGGGTTTTGCTATAGGAGGTACACAGGCAGAGGAGAGAGGAAGTGAGGAGGGATTTGGGACTGGGTGAGAGGAAAGTGCTGGTACGGTTGGCTCTGAAGAAGAGAGCTCTGGGACTGAAGAGGACATATCTAAGGGGAGAGGAGGAGGAGAGACATCCAAGATATTAGGAAAAGGGATTGTAGAGGGTACTGAGACTTGAGGGGATATTGGTGTGGGGAGGAGTGAAGTGGATGCCTCTGCTAGGGGTTTGGGGAGTGGGGGGTACAGTCCTCTGGGACAGTGGCATGAGGGACATCAGTGGTGTCAGTGGAGCCAATGGTCAAGTCAATTTGAGGAGGGAGCGGTTCAGATGCTGAAAGAAGGGGTGGTGTGGATGAGGAGGGTGAGGAGGGAGTGAGGGGTTTAGGGGGAGGGGGTGGAGGAGTCTAAATGGAATGGTGGTGAGGGAGTGGGGTCAGCGGGTGAGACAGGGGTGGGGGTGAGACAGGGGAGAGGAGGGTTTAGAGGGGGAGTCGGGGGAGTCATCAGGGGTGGTTCTGAGGAGAGGGGGGTCTAGGTGGAGGGAACGGTGCTGTTGACCCTGAGGATAAGTTAGGGGTGAGGGGGGGTCTAGGTGGGGAGCGAGACTCAGCATTCACCCTATGGAGAGAAGTGAGGGAGAGATTAGATTTCCTTACTAATGTCCCTTAGCCATGGGTAAGGTATGGTTATATTACCCATGGCTGTGTATATCATGTACTCATTGGTGCAAAAAGTACCTACATGTAATTGTCATACTTGAGTGAAAGTAAATGTAATTGCTAAAATATACTTAAGTATCAAAAGTAAAAGCATAAATATTTTTCAAGTTCCTTATATAAAGCAAACAAGACGGCACCAATTTTTTTATTTTTTTGTTACACTCAGACATAATTTACAAACGAAGCATGTGTGTTTAGTGAGTCCACCAGATCAGAGGCCGTAGGGATGACCAGGGATGTTCTCTTGATAAGTGTGTAAATTGGACCATTTTCCTTTCCTGCTAAGCATTCAAAATATAATGAGTACTTTTGGGTGTCAGGGAAAATGCATGGAGTAAAAAAGTACATTAATTTCTATAGGAAATGTTGTCAAAAATACAAAAAGTAAAGTACAGATACCCAAAGAACCTACTTAGGTAGTACTTTAAAGTATTTTTCCTCAAGTACTTTACACCACCGCATGTACTGTATATTAGTCACATGTGCAGTACATAACGCACCTACGCCTGAAATACTTGGGAAATATCTGTGGCTAACAGTTCAAATGCAAAGAGGTCCAAGAACAACGTTTTCAGTCGGCTCAACGGTAGTGGAGAGATCATGAAAAAAACATGTCAACCATGACTCATGCATGCCGTCTGCAATCCTCCTCTCCAGTTAGGAACATTTCCCCACATTCTCAGCAGATTCAGCAAATACACCCCCCCCTGAAGCTGCCCTCTTCTCGTTTTCATCTGGATCCCCCACCTCAACCTCTTGGCAGGCAGCCCTAACTTAATTATACCCTAGAAAGATTTGTGCATGTATCAAATACTATTCGTACATCATATGTTTGCTTTAAAACAATCATGTGGCCAAGGGCGGGGCTATCTTTGACGCAAAGCTTTTCAAAAAAACTTTCGCAAAGTTAGGATTGTTCAGCTAGAGGCACACAACCAAACCAGTTGCTGAATTAGTTTCTTCTCTTAGGTTCAGAAAAGAAAAGAGGGCGAGGCCTTGAGCCCCGAGTTGCATAGACTAAACGCCTGTCCATTTAGTTTGCCCTTGAAGAACAGATTGTTTCGACTACAGACCCTGCAGACCTTCTAGTTCTACAGCAGATTGTTTGTACATACCCAGCCAGCAAATGCTCCGGTTTCCTTAGCGAGAACAGCTGTTTTCATCATTATTTGTTTGGACGCAAAACCTATCCCTGCGTCAGTCACACACAACTCCACTGGAACAATCCATGTTGGTAGACTGAGAAGTCCTTCTCTCTTTCACCAATATCCTTCTTCTATCTTTTCTATTCACACTGTGTTCCTACCCTAAATCTGTATTTCTCACACTCCAGTCCAGCACAGTTTGCAAGAAGTTAGGTGACAGGAAAAGTATTCCTCTCTCTCTCTCTCTCTCTCTCTCTCTCTCTCTCTCTCTCTCTCTCTCTCTCTCTCTCTCTCTCTCTCTCTCTCTCTCTCTCTCTCTCTGTCTGTCTGTCTGTCTGTCTGTCTGTCTGTCCGTCTCTCTCTCTCTCCCGTCCCCCTCCCCTCTTTCTGTGTGTCTCTACTTCCTGTCTCTGTGAACTGCAGTGCTGTCAGGAAGAGGCAGATCAGGGTGGTCAGCCTGCCCTCCCCCTCCTCGGTCCTCTCCTCCACTCCTCTCTTAAACTCCTCCCCCCTTCACACAGCTATACTTCAGGTATGTAAGTTTTAGTTCTATACCTACCCTCTCTTCTCTCCTTGTCCCACTTCTCTCTCTCTCTCTCTCTGTCACTCTTAGTTCCTCAACAGTCACATCTGGCTTTTTCTTATTTTCTCTGTAAGGAGTTTGGAAACTAAAACTATAACACAGCGTTACGTCTTGATTGGGTTTAGCACGAAGAAGAAGGCGTGTTTTAGCTTAAACAGATCCAGATGCCGACCCCTTTAATCCCCCCTCAAACCCAGATCCAGACACGGGAATGTAGGGTAGTATAGCATGTGGTCGGTTTCACAGCTGCAAGCGCACACACTGCACAATGCCATTCTCATTCCCCCCTTCTTTTATAACCTGGATCGAGACTTGAAACCATAGTGAAATGCAGGGTGTGCAGCGTTTCACTGCTAGTGCACAATGGGATTCCCCCTTCTCTATCTAGCCTGGAACCCAACTGAGTTCTTCCCTCTATTTACAGCGTTTCACTCTATGATAAAAACGAAGCAATTCAATGTACATCTTTTCTACTCCTCATCTCAAACCTTACTTCTGATCAAACACATGCAACATATTTCTGAGTTGCGTATGCCTATGAACTGCATACTGTATTGGGAAATCAGTGACTAAACAGATCCCTGGCCATAGATGTCTTGTGTTTGTAATGTAGGCTACAGTTCATTTAAATCTTCGCCAAACGACGGTGTAGAACGTCTTGGCGTTTCAGCCAGTGCGTTTGCTTTGATTGTTTTTGATTGAGCTGTCACTGAAAAATCTAACTGAGATCGGAAAACAAATGATTTTCCTCTTTTCCTTTATGTCACGCAAGAGCGTAGCTGAGCAGATGCTTCCTGTTAGCAGTGTGTGTGACCTCTTCTGGGCAGTGGGTTAGAGAGATAGAGGGGGGGGGGGGGCGAGAGAGAGAGAGAAATGTACACAGAGAAATGTACACACTCAAAGGTTAGAGACTGAACCACAGTGAGCTAGTGCATCACAGTATGCAAGTTCCCTCTTAAATCCATCACTCTAAATTAAAGGGCAATTCCATGCCGGCATAGTCCAGAAATACTTTTGATATCACATACAATATTGTTCTGGCAAATCTCACATAATAATGGAATTGGGAGAAAGGGTGTTTCACATGCTTTTTACATTTGTATCACACCCATTTAAAAAAAATAATAATAATCATGACGAAAGTGGACATTTTAGGCTCTTTTTAGTTCTAAAAATGAAAAACAAACACAGCTGCCACAAATGTAACGCCTTTTGGAGGGTCCGTAGAGTGGGCCGTCAGCTATAGGTGTCACGGATCCCTCCGGAACTGTGTCATTACGCACACCTGGTCCCTAGTCCCATTGATTAGTAATTGTATAAGTGTGATATTTGTCCGTTGGTGCGTGTGAGTACCTGTGCTGTGTGTTTTGGGCTTTCGTGCCCTTGTGGATTGCGCAGATGATTACGGGTCTCGTCCGTGCATTAATCACTGTGCACTGGTGTTTTTTATTCGAGGTACTCCTCACTCTTTTGTTTTGGTTTCAACAATGTGTTTTGTTACGTGTTTGTTTGGTCTTCGTCCCAGTGCCTTTACACGACACGCCGTAATTTGGCCTGAGTAAAAAAAACTATTACATATTCCTGCGCCTGTCTCCCGAATCTCTTCATACCAGCGTGACAATAGGAAAGATAAAACTTGGACACGAGACAGGATATGGAACTACAACAGGACGTGACTTTATTCCAGGACATGCTACCACCATCAATTAGTCAATTAGTTAATGTGACACAGATGAATTTATAGACACAGGTCTGGAATTAGTCATCAATGATGAACATCCAAATATCATCCTTACTCCTGTTAGACTATGATCTGTGAACCGTACATGGAACAGACAACATCTTGGTGTCATTATAGTCCTTATAGTGTGCTCTAAAATAGACAATATGTCTATATTCTGGAGAAAAAAAATTATCACTTTTATTTATTCAACATGAAAAATATTATCGTTAATAACTAAAAAAGTAGCCTTTTTAATTTTGCTTATTTTTTTTAACAATAAACTCTTCAAACACATCGCATTTACAGAGAAATTATAAATTTTATACATACAATTGAAGTCGGAAGTTTACATACAGTGGAGAGAACAAGTATTTGATACACTGCAGATTTTGCAGGTTTTCCTACATACAAAGCATGTAGAGGTCTGTAAGTTTTATCACATGTACACTTCAACTGTGAGAGACGGAATCTAAAACAAAAATCCAGAAAATCACATTGTATGATTTTTAAGTAATTAATTTGCATTTTATTGCATGACATAAGTATTTGATACATCAGAAAAGCAGAACTTAATATTTGGTACAGAGATCATACGTTTCCTGTAGTTCTTGACCAGGTTTGCACACACTGCAGCAGGGATTTTGGCCCACTCCTCCATACCGACCTTCTCCAGATCCTTCAGGTTTCGGGGCTGTCGCTGGGCAATTCGGACTTTCAGCTCCCTCCAAAGATTTTCTATTGGGTTCAGGTCTGGAGACTGGCTAGGCCACTCCAGGACCTTCAGATGCTTCTTAATAAGGAGCCACTCCTTAGTTTCCCTGGCTGTGTGTATCTGGTCGGTGTCATGCTGGAAGACCCAGCCACAACCCATCTTCAATGCTCTTACTGGGGGAAGAAGGTTGTTGGCCAAGATCTCACGATATATGGCCCCATCCATCCTCTCCTCAATACGGTGCAGTCGTCCTGTCCACTTTGCAGAAATGCATCCCCAAAGAATGATGTTTCCACCTCCATGCTTCACGGTTGGGATGGTGTTCTTGGGGTTGTACTCATCCTTCTTCTTCCTCCAAACACGGTGAGTGGAGTTTAGACCAAAAAGCTCTATTTTTGTCTCATCAGACCACATGACCTTCTTCCATTCCTCCTCTGGATCATCCAGATGGTCATTGGCAAACTTCAGACGGGCCTGGACATGCGCTGGCTTGAGCAGGGGGACCTTGCGTGCGCTGCAGGATTTTAATCCATGACGGCGTAGTGTGTTACTAATGGTTTTCTTTGAGACTGTGGTCCCAGCTCTCTTCAGGTCATTGACCAGGTCCTGCCGTGTAGTTCTGGGCTGATCCCTCACCTTCCTCATGATCATTGATGCCCCACGAGGTGAGATCTTGCATGGAGCCCCAGGCCGAGGGTGATTGACCGTCATCTTGAACTTCTTCCATTTTCTAATAATTGCGCCAACAGTTGTTGCCTTTTCACCAAGCTGCTTGCCTATTGTCCTGTAGCCCATCCCAGCCTTGTGCAGGTCTACAAATGTATCCCTGATGTCCTTACACAGCTCTCTGGTCTTGGCCATTGTGGAGAGGTTGGAGTCTGTTTGATTGAGTGTGTGGACAGGTGTCTTTTATAACGAGTTTAAACAGGTGCAGTTAATACAGGTAATGAGTGGAGAACAGGAGGGCTTCTTAAATTAAAACTAACAGGTCTGTGAGAGCCGGAATTCTTACTGTTTGGTAGGTGATCAAATACTTATGTCATGCAATAAAATGCAAATTAATTACTTAAAAATCATACAATGTGATTTTCTGGATTTTTGTTTTAGATTCCATCTCTCACAGTTGAAGTGTACCTATGATAAAAAATTACAGACCTCTACATGCTTTGTAAGTAGGAAAACCTGCAAAATTGGCAGTATATCAAATACTTGTTCTCCCCACTGTATACCTTAGCCAAATACATTTAAACTCAGTTTTTTCCCTGTCTTAGGTCAGTTAGGATAACCACTTTATTTTAAGAACGTGAAATGTCAGAATAATAGTAGAGAGAATTATTTATTTCAGCGTTTATTTCTTTCATCACATTCCCAGTGGGTCAGAAGTTTACATACACTCAATTAGCATTTGGTAGCATTGTCTTTCAATTGTTTAACTTGGTTCAAACATTTTGGGTAGCCTTCCACAAGCTTCCCACAATAAGTTGGGTGAATTTTGGCCCATTCCTCCTGACAGACCTTGTGTAACTGAGTCAGGTTTGGAGGCCTCCTTGCTCGCACACGCTTTTTCAGTTCTGCCCACAAATTTTCAATAAGATTAAGGTCAGGGCTTTGTGATGGCCACTCCAATACCTTGACTTTGTTGTCCTTAAGCCATTTTGCCTCAACTTTGGAAGTATGCTTGGGGTCATTGTCCATTTGGAAGACCCATTTGCGACCAAGCTTTAACTTCCTGACTGATGTTTTGAGATGTTGCTTCAATATATTCACATCACTTTTCTTCCTCATGATGCCATTTATTTTGTGTGCACCAGTCCCTCCTGCAGCAAAGCACCGCCACAACATGATGCTGCCACCCCCGTGCTTCACAGTTGGAATGGTGTTCTTCAGCTTGCAAGCCACCCCCTTTTTCCTCCAAACATAATGATGGTAATTATGGCCAAACAGTTCTATTTTTGTTTCATCAGACTAGAGGACATTTCTCCAAAAAGTACGATCTTTGTCCCCATGTGCAATTGCAAACCGTAGTCTGTATTCTTTATGGTGGTTTTGGAGCAGTGGCTTCTTCCTTGCTGAGAGGCCTTTCAGGTTATGTCGATATAGGACTCGTTTTACTGTGGATATAGATACTTTTGTACCTGTTTCCTCCAGCATCTTCACAAGGTCCTTTGCTGTTGTTCTGGGATCGATTTGCACTTTTCGCACCAAATATGTTAATCTCTAGGAGACAGAACGCGTCTCCTTCCTGAGCGGTATGACGGTTGCGTGGTCCAATGGTGTTTATACTTGCGTACTATTGTTTGTACAGATGAACGTGGTACCTTCAGGCGTTTGGAAATTGCTCCCAAGGATGAACCAGACTTGCGGAGGTCCACCATTTTTTTCTGAGGTCTTGGCTGATTTCTTTTGATTTTCCCATGATGTCAAGCAAAGAGGCACTGAGTTTGAAGGTAGGCCTTGAAATACAGGAACATCTCTAATTGACGCAAATGATGTCAATTAGCCAATCAGAAGCTTCGAAAGCTATGACATCATTTCCTAGAGTTTTCCAAGCTGTTTAAAGGCACAGTCAACTTAGTGCATGTAAACTTCTGACCCACTGGAATTGTGATACAGTGGGTTATAAATAAAATAATCTGTCTGTAAACAATTGTTGTAAAAATTACTTGTGTCATGCACAAAGTAATGTCCTAACCGACTTGCCAAAACTATAGTTTGTTAACAAGAAATATGTGGCGTGGCTGAAAAACGACTTTTAATGACTCCAACCTAAGTTTAAGTAAACTTCCGACTTCAACTGTATATACTGTACGTTGACATTATAGGTCATTAACCAATCACAGTCCTTCTGTAGCATTGCACTTTCAGCAAATCACCAGCAGAGGGAGTTCCCTTTAAATGCATTTTCCCATTCACCGTGCTGGTGGTGCTCATAAAATGTATCAAAACTTCAAAAGTTGCAGAGAGCTCACTCTGACAAACCAGGAGAAATTGGGAGACAGGAGAACATTAGTTATAACCCTTTTAGTTACATTGTACTTGTAATGTAACATTCTTTAACAACCATCTCTGCAATTAGTGTTGTTACAACTTACCCAGGAGCAAGCAACTTAACCCATATGTAAAAATAATAATAATAATAATCCCAGACATGCCACTATGAAAATATTCTGCCATTTGTAACCCTAACATGTAATACATATTACTGTTACCCCAAAGCCCGAACACCCACATGCCAATACCTTTATATTGATACAATCAAGTACCGATACACCCATATCCTACCCTTAAATGCCTATTTCTTACTTATAGCACCCGGTTCTTTTGCCAATACACCACATCCCTCTTACTTGCCTATCTCAGCCCTGTTACCCACTTCCCATAGGCCTGTATTCCTCAAGTCACCAACAGTAACCCTGTATCCAGCTATTCACTGTACACCTCAACCCTGTTATTTGCATATCTTAATCCCATTGAGCTCTGACCTGTATATGCTAATCATTTCATAGATAAACTCAGAGTACAGTGGTATAACACATGTGCCCCATCCTCATTTACTTTTTTCCTACCACAAACTTGTTGCCAGAAATGATTTGAATGGGCAAATATACGGTGAAATAGGTGAAATAAAATGATAATAAAAAAGAGGTCAATCTGGACCCATTACCTGTAGGAACGTTGTGTATCCCTACACCCCATTACTCATATAAACCAGATAAATCCATGGGCATACTCATATTAGACAGGTCCACCCCAGTGCTCAAGCCTTCATAAAAACCAGGTCTAAACTTGTTTACACCTGCACATGTAACCCAATATAGATTTTTTTTTGAACTGGTCTACTGCTATATGTCCTCCCAAATTGTCATAAAAATAGGTGCATTTCAGCCCCAAAATTCATACAGCCATGGTCTACACCTGTACTTCAGCTCCAATTTATCTACCTACAAAGTCTGCACCAGTGCTTGAACCCAATTAGTAATCTAATCCAGGTCTAAATGTGCCAAAGCCTGAATACCCATAAAATGTAAACCAGGACTACCACTGCACCTCAACTCCAGTAGTCCTATAAACCAGGTGTGCAATACTAATATAAACTAGATCTACACCTGCATATATCAGCACAAATGACGATACAAACCAGGTTTACTCCTGTGGTTATGTCTCAATACTCTGATAAACTAGGTCTACCCTTGTGACTATACAGAACAACTCACATAAACCAGGTCTATGATTGTGCAAGAGTGACTAAATAAACCTATTGAAATTAAATATTTGTTATTACACTAATTCAACATACAGTCATGGCCAAAAGTTTTGAGAATGACACAAATATTAATTTCCACACAGTTTTCTGCTTCAGTGTCTTTAGATATTTTTGTCAGATGTTACTATGAAATACTGAAGTATAATTACAAGCATTTCATAAATGTCAAAGGCTTTTATTGACAATTACAGTGGGGCAAAAAAGTATTTAGTCAGCCACCAATTGTGCAAGTTCTCCCACTTAAAAAGATGAGAGAGGCCTGTAATTTTCATCATAGGTACACTTCAACTATCACAGACAAAATGAGAAGAAAGAAAATCCAGAAAATCACATTGTAGGATTTTTAATTAATTTATTTGCAAATTATGGTGGAAAATAAGTATTTGGTCACCTACAAACAAGCAAGATTTCTGGCTCTCACAGACCTGTAACTTCTTCTTTAAGAGGCTCCTCTGTCCTCCACTCGTTACCTGTATTAATGGCACCTGTTTGAACTTGTTATCAGTATAAAAGACACCTGTCCACAACCTCAAACAGTCGCACTCCAAACTCCACTATGGCCAAGACCAAATAGCTGTCAAAGGACACCAGAAACAAAATTGTAGACCTGCACCAGGCTGGGAAGACTGAATCTGCAATAGGTAAGCAGCTTGGTTTGAAGAAATCAACTGTGGGAGCAATTATTAGGAAACGGAAGACATACAAGACCACTGATAATCTCCCTCGATCTGGGACTCCACGCAAGATCTCACCCCGTGGGGTCAAAATGATCACAAGAATGGTGAGCAAAAATCCCAGAACCACACGGGGGACCTAGTGAATGACCTGCAGAGAGCTGGGACCAAAGTAACAAAGCCTACCATCAGTAATACACTACGCCGCCAGGGACTCAAATTCTGCAGTGCCAGACGTGTCCCCCTGCTTAAGCCAGTACATGTCCAGGCCCGTCTGAAGTTTGCTAGAGAGCATTTGGATGACCCAGAAGAAGATTGGAAGAATGTCATATGGTCAGATAAAAATATAACTTTTTGGTAAAAACTCAACTCGTTGTGTTTGGAGGACAAAGAATGCTGAGTTGCGTCCAAAGAACACCATACCTACTGCGAAGCAAGGGGGTGGAAACATCATGCTTTGAGGCTGTTTTTCTTCAAAGGGACCAGGACGACTGATTCATGTAAAGGAAAGAATGAATGGGGCCATGTATCGTGAGATTTTGAGTGAAAACCTCCTTCCATCAGCAAGGGCATTGAAGATGAAACGTGGCTGGGTCTTTCAGCATGACAATGATCCCAAACACACCGCCCGGGCAACGAAGGAGTGGCTTCGTAAGAAGCATTTCAAGGTCCTGGATTGGCCTAGCCAGTCTCCAGATCTCAACCCCATAGAAAATCTTTGGAGGGAGTTGAAAGTCCGTGTTGCCCAGCAACAGCCCCAAAACATCACTGCTCTAGAGGAGATCTGCATGGAGGAATGGGCCAAAATACAAGCAACAGTGTATGAAAACCTTGTGAAAACGTTTGACCTCTGTCATTGCCAACAAAGGGTATTTAACAAAGTATTGAGATAACCTTTTGTTATTGACCAAATACTTATTTTCCACCATAATTTGCAAATAGATTCATAAAAAATCCTACAATGTGATTTTCTGGATTTTTTTTCTCATTTTGTCTGTCAAATTACAGGGCTCTCTCATCTTTTTAAGTGGGAGAACTTGCACAATTGGTGGCTGACTAAATACTTTTTTGCCCCACTGTACATGAAGTTGATAAAAAGAGTCAATATTTGCAGTGTTGACCCTTCTTTTTCAAGACCTCTGCAATCCACACTGGCATGCTGTCAATTAACTTCTGGGCCCCACTGATGGCAGCCCATTCTTGCATAATCAATGCTTGGAGTTTGACAGAATTTGTGGGGTTTTGTTTGTCCACCCACCTCTTGAGGATTGACCACAAGTTCTCATTTGGGATTAAGGTCTGGGGAGATTGGTTTTGTTCCCCGAGCCACTTAGTTATCACTTTTGCCTTATAGCAAGGTGCTCCATCATGCTGGAAAAGGCATTGTTTGTCACCAAACTGTTCCTGGATGGTTGGGAGAAGTTGCTCTCGGAGGATGTGTTGGTACCATTCTTTATTCATGGCTGTGTTCTTAAATTGTGAGTGAGCCCACTCCCTTGGCTGAGAAGCAACTCCACACATGAATGGTCTCAGGATGCTTTACTGTTGGCATGACACAGGACTGGTATGGTAGTAAGCACTCACCTTGTCTTCTCCGGACAAGCTTTTTTCCGGATACCCCAAACAATCGGAAAGGGGATTCATCAGAGAAAATGACTTTACCCCAGTCCTCAGCAGTCCAATCCCTGTTTATTTTGCAGAATATCAGTCTGTCCCTGATGTATTTCCTGGAGAGAATTGGCTTCTTTGCTGTCCTTCTTGACACCAGGCCATCCTCCAAAAGGCTTTGCCTCACTGTGCGTGCAGATGCACTCACACCTGCCTGCTGCCATTCCTGAGCAAGCTCTGTACTGGTGGTGCCCCGATCCCGCAGCTGAATCAACTTTAGGAGATGGTCCTGGCGCTTGGGTGCCCTGAAGCCTTCTTCACAACAATAGAACCCCTCTCCTTGAAGTTTTTGATGATCCGACAAATGGTTGATTTAGGTGCAATCTTACTGGCAGCAATATCCTTGTTTGTCAAGCCCTTTTTGTGCAAAGCATTGATGACGGCACGTGTTTCCTTGCAGGTAAGCATGGTTGACAGAGGAAAAACAATGATTCCAAGCACCATCCTCCTTTTGAAGCTTCCAGTCTGTTATTCCAACTCAATCAGCATGACAGAGTGATCTCCAGCCTTGTCCTCGTCAACACTCACACCTGTGGTCCTTTTGTGGAAGGGCTGACATTCAGTGGAAATGTTTTTGGGGGATTGTCACGTCCTGACCTTAGTTCCTTTTTTATGTCTCTGTTTTAGTTTGGTCAGGGCGTGAGTTGAGGTGGGCATTCACTGTTTTTGTTCTAGGTTTTTATATTTCTTCTTTTGGCCTGGTATGGTTCCCAATCAGAGGCAGCTGTCAATCGTTGTCTCTGATTGAGAACCATACTTAGGTAGCCTGTGTTCCCACTATGAGGTGTGGGTAGTTGTTCTCTGTGTAGTGTATGTCACCTGACAGAACTGTTTCGTTTCTTCCTTTCACTTTGTTATTTTGTTTCGTGTGTTCAGTCTAATAAATTAACATGGACACTTACCACGCTGCATATTGGTCCGATCCTTCCTACTCCTCCTCAGACGACGAAGAGATTCGTTACAGGGATTCAGTTCATTTGCATGGCAAAGAGGGACTTTGCAATTAATGCAATTCATCTGATCACTCTTCATAACATTCTGGAGTATATGCAAATTGCCATCATACAAACTGAGGTAGCAGTCTTTGTGAAAATTAAGATTTGTGTCATTCTCAAAACTTTTGGCCACGACTGTACTATATGGGTCTATACATGGCCAATTCTCCCTAAAATATTACTTTTTAAAGTCAAAACCATTGATTTATAAACATATGTAAAGGCTAAGGGATGGATTGAAATTTACATGATGGGTACCTGGAGGAAAATGGGGGAAGGTCATGCTTTTTCAATTTCAGTCAAGGGGAGTGTTAAGTATTTTTTTAAATCTAGTCCAGGGGAGGGTCATGTAATTTGTAATGGATGAAATGTAAATATTTATCAGTGTTTTAGAATGTGTTGCTTATTAGGCTATAATAACTGAGGGGGTTGAATTGAGGGGGTATGAGAGGGTAAACCATAAGCCTACTTTTTATTAAAGAAAAGGCCTTTTTAGTTTAACATTTTGAAGAACATTAAACAGATCAGATTATGTAAAGTGATCTAATAACAGCACTTTGGTCCACGATGATTTATGCTAGAAACAAAAGACCCGGGAAGACTCCAAAGTATATGGGGATGTCATTGTTTTGTTTCATTGACATTCAGAGGCTGAGCTACAACCTTCTTTAGCCGAGGAGACTGGAAAAATGGACTTTGCTTGGGAAGTAATCCAATTCTGTCACTATCAATTGATTAATCCTTTCACTTTCTGTACAATAGAAGATGTTTAAACCCAGCCAGCTTTTAGGGTGACCTTCTCTCATTGGGTTAAGCCACGGAAGAATAGTAGCCAGCAGGTAAAGCTTATATTTGTCTGCGTCAGTAGGTCTACTCTGTCTGTGGTGGAAAGATAGGCCTAACTTTTGTTTGAAAGCACCATGCTCAGATTCCTAATGAAGTCTCGGGTTGAATTATTTGCGAAACAAGACACACTGATTTGGCAGTAAATAAATATGATAAGATGAACACCTAGGCCTATCTCTCTGTCCATTCTTATCCTGTAATTTTGGTAATATTTGTGGTATTAAAAACGATTCTGCTAATATGTCAAATGATGTAGAGTTGCATGAAATGTTTAAAAGTCTATTTTTTTCTCTGGCCTGCAAACACGATGATAGATTCATGCTTTTACTATAAAGATCTATCCACCCCTACTCTTGTCCACGGTGGTCTGCGAACCCACATCCTTCTAGCCTGCAGCCCTTCGCACTATCAAAATTCCTGCTTTGCCATGTAATGTTTTCAAGACGAAGAAGAGGTTATGAAACTGTACTACCAAGGCTCTGGTCTTTTCAATAAGTGAGGGTAAACTGTAGACATGTTCTCTGCTATCCACTTTATGTTTAAAGTATTATTGTGGGTATAGGGGAGGGTCACTTGTTTTTTTCAAGCGTTCAGGGAGGGTTTAGGTCAAATGTATTTTGCTTAAGGGAGGCCAACCATTTTTATTTTAAGGGGGTCCGATTTTCTCCGTGTAATCCTTATTATAAATAGCGTTCACTCCCTATTGGATGAGGCCAAAATCATCTGTAAGATCATCTTGATCGAGTATATTCATAACCCAACTCAACTTCAATCTACTGAAAAAAGAATACATCTCCTATGATTAAATATACACTGAGTGTATAAAACATTAGGAAGACCTAGTCTTTCCATGACAGACTAACCAGGTGAATCCAGGTGAAAGCTACAGTACGGTCCCTTATGGATGTAACCTACTAAATTCACTTCAATCAGCGTAGCTAAATGGGAGGAGACAGGTTAAACAAGGATTTTTAAACCTTAAGACAATTGAGACATGGATTGTGTATGTGTGCCATTCAGAGGAAGAATGGGCAAGACAAAGATTGTGCCTTTGAACAGGGTATGGTAGTAGGTGGCATACGCACCGATTTGAGTGTGTCAAGAACTGCAACGCTGCTGGGTTCTGTCCTGTGTGTATCAAGAATGGTCTGCCACCCAAAAGACATCCAGCCAACTTGACACAACTGTGGGAAGCATTGGAGTCAACATGGGCCAGCATCCCTGTGGAATGCTTTCGACATGGAGTCCATGCCCCGACAAATTGAGGCAAAAGGGGGGGGGGGGGGGGTTGCAACTCAATATTAGGAAGGTGTTCCTAATGTTTTGTACACTCAGTGAATATAAAAAGTTGGAGCCACTGTATTTTCCCATAAGTCATAAATGTGACTGCTAAGGAATTTTCATATACAGTCTAGTGGCGACGAGTCATTCAAAATTAGCTAATAAAGTCGCTTACAAACATGGTCTCTTTCTTGAGTCAGGCAGCTCCAAAATGCAGATGTTTCAGCCTAGCTCAGTGGAAGGGCAGCCGGTGGAATATACAGAGCGTAGGCGTTGGTAATATTCTCTAGTTGCGCCGTGATTGGCTCAGTGTTCTGTCACTCTCCAGAGATGTTCGATCGGGTTCAAGTCCAGGCTCTGGCTGGGCCACTAAAGGACATTCAGAGACTTATCCTGAAGATGGGTGTACTTCTGGAGGATTCTCCGATCTCCACAGAGGAACTATAGAGCTATATCAGAGTGACCATCAGGTTCTTGGTCACCTCCCTGACCAAGGCCCTTCTCCCCCGATTGCTCAGTTTGTCCGGGTGGCCAGCTCTAGGAAGAGTCTTGGTGGTTCCAAACATCTTCCATTTTAAGAATGATAGAGGCCACTGTGTTCTTGGGTACCTTCAGTGCTGCAGAAATGTTTTGGTACCCTTCCCCAGATCTGTGCCTATACACAATCCTGTTGGAGCTCTACTGCCATTTCTTCGACCTCATGGCTTGGTTTTTGGTCTGACATGCACTGTCAACTGTGGGACCATATATAGTCAGGTGTGTGCCAAATCATGTCCAATTGATTGAATTTACCACAGTTTGACTCCAATCAAGTTGTAGAAACATCTCAAGGATGATCAATGGAAACAGGATGCACCTTAGCTCAATTTTCGAGTCTCATAGCAAAGGGTCTGAATACTTCTGTAAATAAGTTATTTTTGTTTTTTTATTTTAATAAATTGGCAAAAATTCTAAATTCCTATAATCGCTTTGCCATTATGGGGCATTGTGTGTTGATGAGAAGAATTTAGTTTTTTTAATCCAATATAGAAGAAGGCCGTAACAAATGGTGTAAAAAGTCAAGGGGTCTGAATGAATACTTTCCGAATGCACTGTATATACAAAAGTATGTGGACAACCCTTCAAATTAGTGGATTTGGCTATTTCAGCCACACCCATTGCTGACAGGTGTATAAAATCAAGCACAGCCATGCAGTCTCTATATACAAACATTGGCAGTAGAATGGCCCATTCTAGAATGGCCCATACATCATAGGATGCCACCTTTCCAACAAGTAATTTCGTCAAATTTCTATCATGCTAGAGCTGCCCCGGACAACTGTAAGTGCTGAACATTCTAAAAACCTGTTTTAGAATAAGGCTGTAACGTAACAACATGTGGAAAAAGGATAAGGGGTCTGAATACTTTCCAAATGCACTGTACAATCACAAAGCCACCGGGATTATGCATTACCAGGACGTGACTCAGAGCATGAGCTGACCAGCTAGCAAGTGTCTTCATTGACATTTTCAACCTCTCCCTGCGCCAGTCTGTAATACCTACATAGTCCCTGTGCCCAAAAATGCCAAGGTACATGCTTAGTTCCTTCCCTCACTCCCTGTTCACCCACGACTGCGTGGCTATGCACGACTCCAACACCATCATTGTTTGCCGACGACATGATGGTGGTAGGCCATGAGAAAGACAAAGGAGCTAATTGTAGACTGCAGGAAGAGAGCAGAGCAAACCCCATTCACATTGACTGGACTTTGGTGGAGAAGGTTGAGAGCTTTAAGTTCCTTGGTGTCCACATCACTAGGAACTATCATGGTCCAAACAAACCAACACAGCGTTGAAGACAACGCCTCTTCCCCCTCAGGAGGCTGAAAATATTTGGCATGGGTTCTCAGATCCTCAAAAAGATCTACAGCTGCACCATCAATGTACCCACTGGACTCTAACCCCACACTCACACATACTACACTGACACTCCAACACACACACTGATACACACACATTCCTTCACACATGCTGAGCGCTGCAAGCAGAGCAGGGACCTGAGTAAGTGATAGGAGAAGCACCAGCACGCGTGCACTTCATGACATGCTGTGTGAAAAACAATTGCCTACTTTTCAGTGTTCGTGCTACCCGGGATCCTTGGGACGTCCATCCAAAAAATTGATATGTTTTATTGTCACATACTCCAGATAGTACCGTTTTATGAAGCATGTTACAAATACAATTTGACTTGATGAGCTTGGCACCTTAAACATTGTAATGGGTGCTGGAAAAAAGCTCTCATGGGATTACATCCTAACTTGATGTTGGTGGGCAAAGACTCTGCACCAAGACAGTGGGTGTTTCTCAATATGCATAATACCGTGCTCCACACTCTAATTCTCCGAGTACGTTCTTGTGAGGACGAGAGTGTGGAGAACGCATAAAACATTACATTTGAGATTACATCACTCTCCCTAGCTACTCTATTACCTCACGCTGCACCTCCCCATTCACTGAACCTTCTTCCAGCTAGGACAATGGCAACCAAAGAGACTAAAGAAGATATACACAAAGCAAACATTTGACTTCATAATTATCAGCTAGCTATATGTGAATTGAAATAATCTAGCTAGAAAGCTAGTTAAACAGGAAAAAATGACCTAAAACGAATGTTACGCAAGGTAGATGCAACCAATTCTTTGTGGCTATGTAGCTACCAAACAGCAGTAGCTAGCCAGTTCACCTTATTGAATTACTATGGGCTTGCGATCTATACACACTTCTGCGGGTATAGTAGGCAGGTTAACATGCCAAAATGAACACCGAATGTATTTATTAACATATCAAGATAAAATATTGTAATCAGGCTACATATGAGATGTGAATGGGCAACATTTCATTCCGAAGTCAGTTTATTTTTCTCTCGCTTCAGCTCAAATAGTGGCCATCGATTTCAATAAATTTTTCTTGTTTTTTTACATGGTTACATCATAGTTTGTGCATACTTTCTGTTGAAGCTTGCATACTTTTATTTCCCTTTTGACCTACTTTTTTTATGACATGATAGACAATCTGGGGAATCAAGTGTCAAACAAACATGAAGATGGCTAGAGGCAATCAAGATGGCGTGTCCTCGACAAGGGAGGAGGGGACGTTACTGCAGCAACCAAGGGGGGGAGACTGACATATAAAAATCATAAATATAAAATATGTTTGGTATATAATCCACTTGTCATTGTAATCAAATATCAGAACAGTAGCTACAGATACCACTGTAAACAGTAAGCTACACAAACTTAGCTGTTAAGGTGTGATCCAACGCATGCGCAAATCGCCTTCCGCCACTTGTGGAATCATATGACAGGACATGCGCACCATCGACTCTCAGTCCATATCAATGAATTTCAGAAATTGCAAAGATCACATACGGATAACCTGAAGAAGGATATTTTTCCTATTTGGGAAGCGTAGCAGTAAGTAGCTTTCATCCAGAAGACAACCCATTGTCATTATGTGTTCATCCATCAAATTATCCACAGTCGGGGAGTTTTACGCGACTTGTCTGTGTTGTGTGAGAGGAACTAGCAAGCCTAGCTGGCTTCCACTGCTAGCGGATCTAACAATTACAGGTAGTATGCTGTGTTGGGCTAGCACGACATACTTAATTACAGGAAGACGTTAATGCTTTTAGTGTGTCGGGACGAAGTTTAGAGCATTACAAGTTACTTGAAAAAACTGACACCAACCAGATTCCTGTTGGAACATTCCAAAAATTATACCCACCCAGCGAAGTTAGCAAAATAAAGTTGGTGACAGTTTTTCCAAGTAACTTTTAATAAGTACAAGGTTGCCAACAAACAACGCATACAAAGTAGCAACGCATACGAACCTAGCTAACTAGCTGCCGAATAGGCATCAACTCGCCACGTAGTTTATTTTTTATGTTTGTCCATAGGCTACCAGAGTGAGAACAGACATTTATCGGAATAAACGTGATGAGTGAAAAACGGAATGAAATAGCCCACTCCCTACCCTGTATCTTATTCTGCCGCTATACAACTTTGTATGTGTTGTTTGTTACCAACCTTGTTATTTACAACGTTTTTGGAACAGATTCATGTTGGAAGGTTCGACAAATAATACCCACCCAACTTCGCTAGCTAGCTCCCTTTTGCTAGAATACCTAACAACTCCTTTGGTGTTTGGGTGTCTGTTTGTGATCACCTTGTTACAGTACAGCTGGCCTAACTGTACTTGTCAGCTGATGACCAAGCACGTCCAGCTAGTTACACTGTAACTGCAGCTAACCCCAATGAACTCATACATGAATATCAACACACACAGCAGTGGAATCACCCACATTGCTACAACTTTGCAGATAAATGATTAACAGGTGTCATGATCATGAGGTTGTGTTTGAAATAGGGGTCGACTGATTATGATTTTTCAACTTCGATACTGATTATTGGAGGACCAAAAAAAGCCGATGCCAATTTTTACATTTATTTGTAATAATAATGACAATTACAACCATACTGAATGAACACTAATTTTAACTCAATATAATACATGAATAAAATCAATTTAGTCTCAAATAATGAAACATGTTCAATGTGGTTAAAATAATGCAAGAACACAGTGTTGGAGAAGGAAGTCAAAGTGCAACATTTGCCATGTTAAATTTTTTTTTTAAAAGCTAACGTTTAAGTTCCTTGCTCAGAACATGACAACATATGAAAGCTGATGGTTCCTTTTAACATGAGTCTTCAATATTCCAAGTTAAGTTTTAGGTTGTAGTTGTTATAGGACTATTTCTCTCTCTACCATTTGTATTTCATATTCCTTTGAGTATTGGATGTTCTTATAGGCACTATAGTATTGCCAGCCTAATCTCGAGAGTTAATAGGCTTGAAGTCATAAACAGCACTGTGCTTCAAACATTAAGAAGAGCTCTTTGGATTAATGCTTACGAGCCTGCTGTTGCCTACCACCGCTCAGTCAGACTGCTCTATCAAATCGTAGTCTTAATTATAATAAACACACAGAAATACGAGCCTTTGGTCAGTAATATGGTCAAATCCGGAAACTATTGTTTCGAAAACAAAACATTTTATTCTTTCAGTGAAAATACAGAACCGTTCCATATTTTATCTAACGGGTGGCAACCCTAAGTCTAAATATTGCTGTTACATTTCACAACCTTCAATGTTATGTCATAATTATGTAAAATTCTGGCAAATTAATTAGTCTTTGTTAGGAAGAAATGGTATTCACATAGTTCGCAACGAGCCAAGCGGCCCAAACTCCTGCATATACCCTGACGCGAATGCACTTTTTCTTAAATCATCACCCGTTTGTCGAAGTAGGCTGTGATTCGATGATAAATTAACAGGCACCAAATTGATTATATGCATCTTAGGACAAGCTAGTTAAAAGAGTAATAGTGTCAACCATGTGTAGTTAGTTTTTTTTTTATACGTTAAGTTTAATGCTAGCTAGCAACTTACCTTGGCTCCTTGCTGCACTCGCGTAACAGGTGGTCAGCCTGCCACGCAGTCTTCTTGTGGATTGCAATGTAATCAACCATAATCGGCGCCCAAAAATGCAGATTATCGATTGTTATGAAAACTTGAAGTCGGCCCTAATTAATTGGCCATGCCGATTTTAATCGCTCAACCTGTATTGCCATCAAATGATATGTTGACCAATGGATACCTACTGAATGTAACGTTTTAGCTAAGTGGATTGGTAGTTATATGTACTTGGTAATTATCAGAAATAGCTAATTTTATCAACATCTATAACTTTTACCTGTAAAGACTTGTACATTTGTTCTGATCTGGGATATGAAACCCACAGCTAAATCATTATACTCAGCAAAAATATAAACACAACAATTTTACTGAGTTACAGTTCATATAAGTAAATCAGTCAATTTTAAGTAAATTAGGCCCTAATCTATGGATTTCACATGACTGGACAGGGGTGAAGCCATGGGTGGGCCTTGGAGGGCATGGGTCCACCCACTGGGGAGCCAGGCCCAGCCAATCAGAATGAGTTTTTCCCCACAAAATGGCTTTATTACAGTGGTGGAAAAAGTACCCAAATATCATGCTTGAGTAAAAGTAAAGCTTCCTTAAAAGAAATTGAAAGTCACCAATTAAAATACTACTTCAGTAAAAGTCTACAAGTATTTGTTTTTAAATATACTTACGTATGAAAAGTAAATAATTTTCTAATTCCTTATATTAAGCAACCCAGATGGCACGATTTTATTTTCTTTCATTTACAGATATCCCGGGGCACAATTCAACAGTCAGACATAAGTTTAGTGAGTCTGCCAGATCAGAGGCACTAAGGATGACCAGTGATGTTCTCTTTATGAGTGTGTGAATTTGAGAATGTTCCTGTCCTGCTAAGCATTCAAATTGTAACAAGTACTTTTGTGTGTCAGGGAAAATGTAAGGATTAAAAAGTACATTATATTCTTTAGGAATGTAGTGGTGTAAATGTTGTCAAAAATATAAATAGTAAACTACAGATACCCCCAAACGACTTAAGTTGTACTTTAAAGTAGTTTTACTTAAGTACTTTACACCACTGCTTTATTACAGACACAAATACTCCTCAGCCTCTCTAGATATTCTTGCAGGTGATGAAGCTGGAGGTCCTGGGCTGGGGTGGATACACGTGGTCTGCGGTTGTGAGGCTGGTTGGACATACTGCCAAATTATCTAAACTGACGTTGGAGGTGGCTTATGGTAGAGAAATGAACATTAAATTATCTGACAACAGTTCTGGTGGACATTACTGCAGTCAGCATCCCAATTGTGCGCTCCTTCAAAACTTGAGACATCTGTGGCATTGTTGTGACAAAACTGCACATTTTAAAGTGGTCTTTTATTGGCCTCGGCACAATGCACCTGTGTAATGATCATGCTGTTTAATCAGCTTCTTCATTTGCCACACCTGTCAGGTTAATGGATTATCTTAGCAAAGGGGAAATAATGACTGTAACATATGTAAACAAATGTGTGCACAACATTTGAGAGAAATAAGCTTTTTGTGCATAAGGAACATTTCTGGGATTTTATTTCAGCTCATGAAACATGGGACCAACACTTTACATGTTGCATTTTTATATTTTTGTTCAGTGTATTAGGCATTATAAGAAGGTGGTGAGAAATTGATAAACTTTTCTGTTCTGGTAATTATTACCTATCTTGTACTAGAGATCTCAAATCACTTGGCAGACAAATGCATGGTCAGGTAGTGCCATATGCTACCTCTGTGTGTAGCTATTGCCATAAGACATTGTCAGCATGAACAACCTAAGTATGAAAGAAAAGAACGGAACGGAGGGATGTCATGTTGTAGTTGTTGAAACCTAACCTGGAGGAACTGGTTTGAGTAGAAGAGCAGGAAATGTGTGTTGTGTTGTGGAGGCATGTATGGATCAGCAGGCTAGTTAAAACACTACAGTAGTTGGGCTGTATGGAGTGGAACGGTGGAAAGATGAATAGGTATGTACAGTAGATTTAATTGCAGTTAATCCTCATTGTTTTCATAATCATAAATGTGTGTATGTGTGGTGTATTGCTGCTGGGTGTAGTGTGACAAAGTATTTTTATGGTGTGAAATTGAGGACCATTTGGTGGATCATAGGGTGATGTAGCAATAGCCTATGTGTTAGGCTTACCATAAAGAATGAGCAGCAGGGTTGTTCCATGTCATTTCAGCAAGCCTTGACACCCACCATCCGGAAGCATTATTTTGTTGAAAAATAATTTGATCTCTGAGAAATTAAGGGAATTGATTGCACCCAAATTGGCCATTTTTAATTTATAGGATTCATATAATATTAAATCATTTTTGTGTCTAACATCCTATTTGGACAACTTTTTTTCTAACAATGGGTAAGACATGAGGAATCAAAAGTGGTTAAAGGTCATTCTACACTTCATATCCAAATAATCCATAAGTAACATTGTTGAGTTACACGATACATTTCTAGATCCTTTTAGGATGATTTGGACATGAATCGTGATGATGCTAATATAGGTACCATTGACACACATGCTGAAAAGTTACCATTTGAAACAGTGGCCAGGTAATACAACCAACGCATGGGTTGCTGTCATACCAGAAGGGTATCCTACGGGTATACTACTCAGGGTTTTTAAAGCTAACCAGCTTCAGTTAGCTTTACATTCCAGCTCACACTTCATCCGCACTACGACGGTGGATATTGATTGTCCGCCTGCCTCTAAATCTAGCAGGTTAGAGATGGGGAAAAAATAGGATTGACCTAAACATACAGTGGGGTCTGAAATCGACACCCATGATAAAGATCAAAAAGTGACTAAACACTGAGATGTATTGTTTGCTCAGACAAATGAGGAGATTATATTAATTTGTGCTAATGGAATTGCTCAAAGAAAGATTTTGTTTCAGAAGTGTACTTACTATGCCTGTGATATGTGGTTGTCCCACCTAGCTACCTTAAGATGAATGCACTAAGTAACTGTAAGTCGATCTGGATAAGAGCGTCTGCTAAATGACTCCAATGTAACTGCGCGTGCATGTCGCACATCCAATGGCAAACTATTCATTGATACAACACTGAAACGTCAATGCATGGGTGAGTCAGTGCCACATTTTAATTTGTGCCGAAATCAAAATGAAGAAAGTTACCTTTCACACAGGTTATAGTGTGAAATAGGCTTTTAGAAGTGCTGCCTTTAATTTATTACTAATCCTTAAAGGGATATTTCAGTATTTTGCCAATGAGGCCCTTCGTGGATAACATGTTCATGTCTCTGTGTCCAGTATGAAGGAAGTTAGAGGTAGTTTCACAAGCCAATGGTATCTAGCATCTTAAAATAATAATCACCTAATAGCAGGAACACCACCATCTAGTGGTCAGAACCTTGTAATATTAGGATGTAGAATGGGACATAAACCCAACTATTTAAATTACTAATTTCTCAGAACGGGGGGAGAGGACATCACCAAATTCACTGAGAACACGTTACATAGGATGAAGAAACAATACTTCGAGACGCAGCTACACACTACTTGTCAAACAGAAAACTCATACTATATACTCATTGTCAATTTGAGTGCAATTAATTAGGTTTATTTCACAGATATTATATTTTAACAAAATAATGTTGCAGGAATGCTAATCTTATCTGTTTCTACATTTACATTTAAGTCATTTCTAACAGAAATGATTTCAGAAAAATCTGAGACTGTGGGTGTCAATCCTCTTTCTTGTGCTTTTTGAAGTGGAACGACCCAGCACTCTGAAGAGTGAGACATTTCCCGTCTATCTGAAATGTGCTGATTGTGTTCTTAAGTTTGAGATGGTATCTTTACAGGAATATAGCCTCTCGTTTTTTGAATCCAACTTGAAATTTAGAAGTTCAGCGTTTAGGCCAACAATATTTAGGGAAAGGCTATAGTGTGAAATAGGCTTTAAAAGTGCTGTCTTTTTATTTTATTACTACTAATTAAAGTAATACTTTTGGTTTGTTCTGAAATCATTTGTTATAAACTGGACCGTTTTCTCAATCTCTTAATTCAAAGACTCAATCATGGACACTCTTACTGACAGTTGTGGCTGCTTTGTGTGATGTGCTGTTGTCTGTGCCCAATAATGTTTGTACCATGTTTTGTGTTGCAACCATGTTGTTATGTTGTGTGGCTACTATGCTGTGTTGTCTTAGGTATCTCTTTATGTAGTGTTGTATCTCTTGTTGTGATGTATTGTGTGTGTGTATTGTCCTATATTTATATTGTATGTCTTTTTAATTAGTTCTTAACTGACTTGCCTAGTTAAATAAAAGTACGCAGTTAGGCATATGAAAAGTCAACTGAACATCACTAACAGTCAGCCAACCATCCCCTTTCCCTGTTTTTGTAGTGTGTGGGGAAGTTATAGTTCAGGGGTTATTGCAAAAACAGGAAATAGTTACTCTAAGCAGGTCCAAAGGAAAAGGGGGGAGCAGGAGAGGTAAAGTGAGCCCTAGATACTGAACTTCAACTAGACCCTCGATAGGCCTACATCTGGGCTAGGCTATGCCTGCTGGTCCAAACTGTCAGTACCCCTCTGGTACCAAAGCATCTTAATTGCAGCGATCTTCCATCAAAGAGCTGGTCAGCATTTCACACATGAACCTTGAACAGAACATACACTACATAACTAAAAGTATGTGGAGACCTGCTCGTCGAACATCTCATTCCATATTCAGGTGTTCGATTGGAGCTGAGATTAGGGCTGTGTGCAGGCCAGTCAAGTTCTTCCCCACCGATCTCGACAAACCGTTTCTGTATGGACCTTGCTTTGTGCACGGGGGCATTGTCATGCTGAAACAGGGAGGGGCCTTTCCCAAACTGTTGCCTCAAGGTTGGATGCGCAGAATTGACAGATGATTTTTACGCGCTTTTTAGCACTTGCCGGTCCCGTTCTGTGAGCTTGTGTGGGCCTACCACTTTCCGGCTGAGCCGTTGTTATGCCTAGAAGTTTCCACTTCACAGTAACAGCACTTACAGTTGACTGGGGCAGCTCTAGCAGGGCAGAAATTTGACGAACTGACTTGTTGGAAAGGCGGCATCCTATGACAGTGCCACGTCAAGTCACTGAGCTCTTCTGTAAAACCATTCTACTGCCAATGTTTGTCTATGGAGATTGCACGGCGGTGTGCTCGATTTTTATATACCTGTCAGCAATGGGTGTGGCTGAAATGGCCAAATCCACTCATTTGAAGGGGTGTCCACACTATATATATACACACACACACAAGTATATCTTCTGCTGCTTTTCTCAAATGCAGTCCACATGAATAGTGTTGTGATGTCATGTGAGCCATTAAACACTCTGGCTCCATTCCAATATCTATGCTAGTTTAGATATTGGAACACACGGGCACTAAAACATGTGACTAAAACCGTCTCTCTCTGTCATAACCCAGTGGAGAATCCAGTGCAGCTTGTCAACACCAAGTGTGACATCCAGTGCTAATGTGTTCCTGACTGTGGCTGCCACGTTACAGTGGTGCCAAACGCATGATCCTCATTTCCCTATCAAGCGCTCCTTATCACCAGCCTCCTCATTGTCAGCATGCTTTCTGCTTAACAACACCAGGCCCTAATGTCACTGACAAGGAACCCGCCTGCTGCTGTTTCCTTTTCCACATTCCAACATTGGGCTGGCAGGAAAATAATCTCATTTGTTTAATGTTTTGCATAATTTCCCTTTATGTAGGCCTAAGTCAAACGTTTTTTATGTAGTTCCATAGTATGCCATTTCTGTCCGCAAACTTAAATGGTACCTTTTCAGACAACTTTTTAAAATGTATATCTGTGATCCTGATACAACCTTATGACCCCCCCCATCTTTCTCCAACTTGCTCTCCCTCTCCACTCCCTGTCCTTTCCCACACTCCTTCCATCCCTCTCTCTCTCTCTCTCCCAGGCCTCAGAGTGTAGAGCTTGGTGTGACAGGAGGAGCCTCCAACTTTGACAGCAGCAAAATGGCAGACATGTCAGTGGAAGAGATCACCATGAGGGCCAACCAAGTGACCGATGAGGTACAGCTGCCTTTCGTTTCCATGGGGACACCATAGAAATGCTGGGAATGGGGGTAGTAGGTGTTTACAATTAGCATACATTTTCCACTTCAATTTAACTAGGCCACTTGGGGAAAAAAATGATTGACCTTAGTAGGGAATCAACTAAATGTATTACATTAATTAATTTGTCCCAAGTTTATCATAAGACATGAACAGAATGCGTCCATGATTCATATTTCCTGCAGCCTTCTGAAGAGGCAACGAGAATGTCCTTGTGTGTGGTGTGCGCGGCTACCACTTTGTGTATCTGTTAGCGATGATGCTAATGAAAATGGTAGTGCTGAGCGATTTAGTGCTTTTTGAGGTAAGTTCGATTATTAAAAACTAATCACGGTTTTCAATTTCGGTTTCTATTATTTTTACATTAATTGCACTATGTATTATGTGGGTTGAATTCTGAAAAACAGAATAAAATAAGTTAATAAAAGTCCCATAATGCTAGTGACTGCCCATTACTGCTCATCACTTATTAACCATCATTTATTCACATTACTTTAATAGAATATTTGTCTAAATTATATGTTTAATTTTACATTATTTTATTCCAAGGCATCATCTCATCTCTATAGAGCTGCTGTCTGACAAAATCACAATTTCAGTAGATCAAAGGGAATATGGCGTACTTTTATGACTGCTAAAATACCAACCATTAATCACTTAGATGATTTATTTTCAGCTAGAGATACCTCGCAAAGCAACTGCTTTCTATCTCTCTTGCGCGTCCTCTTCTCTCAGGCCGTGTCATGACTTGACAGTCCATGTAGCTACAAAGTAGCCTATGTTGACCTGGCAGAATGATATCAGGATTGTTTTTCATTAATCCAGTGGGTATCTGTTTCGCAAACTCAACCATCACATGTGGCTTCAACAGCAGCCTTTTGTTAGACCATGCACACTTGAATTAAAGGGTAACCACACCCCAAAATAAAAATGTATGAAAAAGGTGCATGTTGAAGATATTGGAAGAACTGTCCACATGTACTTTTCATCAGCCAACAAGATGAGTAGACCTAACAAACAGCAAAATAAGTAGCCTATGTCAATCTACTATCCCCCATAGTACAACAGTTAACCTACTGTATTCTGTGGGAGAAATAAATAACCAAACATAGTCTGGGAAAGTTGTGGGATGCGATAGATCCCAAATTAATAAAACCACTAGCATCAAAACAACTTATTTAAACAATGTGGCTGAACGCAACAGATCAGAACGTTTAGCTTAAAATGTTGATATTAACTATTAGGCTATTTTTTTCACATTATGAGTTCACCAATACGCACACGGCAGTAGGCTATAAGTGTGAATGTTCCAAAATGCAATCAATTAGCTGAAAAACACCATTCTCAAAAGTGACTGCAAATGAGATTATACATGTAGTTCTTTTATTATAAAGGTGCATTTTTACGGTGAAAATGAACTTCCCCAAACTTGAAACTCGCGCGCTGTGTGTATATATATATGCCAGTTAGGCTCTACACCCCTTGTAAAGCGGATTCATGTGTTTTAAATTTAAGATGTTATTTGGCCAGTTGTGATACAAACCTTATCAAAACATATAGGCCTATGGGCTAGGCTACATGAGGTGAGTGACTGATTGGAGGAAGTTGCAAAAAAAATGAATGTGCTGTTTCTTTCCTTACGCCACACAATCTGGGCATCGTTCACAAGTGATAGGCTAATATTGTCACCCTTCAGACTATTCTTGATTTAATCTGGTCTTCACATACACCTAAATAATATAGGTGTGAAATTTGTTTTGATTTAGAATGGACCATTATCATGCACCTGTCTCAACTGGCAGTGGGTAAAAACACATGTCTTCTATACACTTAAATAGTGAATGGAGGACGGTTTTCCCGTGGTTTATTTTAATGCAAGCCAGGTAGGCTATACTCCTGTTGTAAATATAAGCAATGTGCTTAATATTAGGAAAGTTGAGAAATAAATATAGTAGGCCTAGCCTATAGAAAGCTCATGGGGTCCTCCTCTTTCTATTAGCGGCCATCACTCTGTTTTTCTCCCGCATAGCCTATAGACATTTTGCAAAACATGGGCTCTCATTAAGTGTTTGATCACATTTGCATTGATGTCAGAGGGATTAGAGGGACAATGGAGTGCTGAGTACCAGGCAGTTAGCAAGTTTGGTAGGCTACTAATGACCATCCGCAGCATCAGAGCTTGGAGAATGTCTAAATGGTTTGACCGCCGTCAACAAGTGTTTGCAACTCTTTGTGAATTGCAGTATGCCATTCATTAAAAATAATTTTAAATTTTTTTTAACTGACCCACGGATTATTCTTAAAGAATCCTGTAAGAGTCTGCCAACTTCCACAGGCTTCAAGCTTCCTTTTAAGAGGCATTTTCTCAGCTATCTGTAATACAGGTATGATTGAAGAATGAAGCGGGTGCTAATCAATGGCTTTGCTCCACAGAAAGCCGCAATTGACGACTCCATTGTCAATAGTAGACCCATATAATATCTTTGAAAATACCATACAAGTATCATGGGCTTTTAAAACAATTCAATCTGTTTTCTTTGATCATATTTTGGACCATATTTTCTCTCTATTGGCCTAGGTGAATCGTCCTCACTGCGCGAATAACATCTTTATCAAATGTTTTCATAATTTATCTGCAGATAATCACCAAAAAGCCTACCAGTGCAAATTATGGCGCCAAATGTACGGCTCTCTTACCGATTCGGTAGGCTACTGACGAGTCTCTCTCACTTTAACGTCACTGTCTGACAAGTCCTGATGGGACTTCATGTTGAAAATACAAACAGAATCTTTAGTTTACTTGTAACGCATCGGGACAACACAGTTTTGTCCATTTTATATGATTTCTGAATGGGAAGGATATGAGATCGGCTTTATTCAGTCAGTACGACACCATTTATAAACTAGTCAAGCTTGCTGTTTGTCAATCATAGCACAGTAAGCCTATGCGCCAGCACTTTGTGGCTGCATATGAAACACGCTCACTTAGATTCTAGATTGCTAGAAGATGCATATCGTTCATTCTAGTGGGAGAGGGCTCGGGCATACTTTTTCTCTGACTTGCAAATTGTAAACAAAAAGTAGCCTAGTTAGTTTGTGGGAAAAGTACCCCGACTGAAAATGATTGTGTAACTGGCTGTGTAGCCGACAGCCGGCGCTAGTGGAAAACACTGATCTAAGCAAAAAAGTTATTCAGGCCCAGGTTAGTAAAACTGTTCTTTTAACACTATACTAAATAGTGTGGTCCTCTGACATTTTGATTCTAATCTTTATCTCGTCTTACCAACCTGAATTTCTCTCTCCGTCTTTCTCTCTCTCTCTCTCTCTCTCTCTCTCTCTCTCTCTCTCTCTCTCTCTCCTTGCTGCCTGACTGACAGACTGTGCTGGGTTTAGGACAACATGGCTTGGGGTAAACTGTCACAGTAACCTCTTACTGTACCCCACACACACACACACACACACAGTTTTGAGTGGTTCGGACAAAAGGTAAGCTTAGAAATGTGTCAGAGGTGAATCATTTTCAACTCTGTTAGCTTAAGCCATTTTAGTGAGGTGGCATGGTGTAGCCGCTCATACTGCTGAAGTCGTCATACCCTGAGTCATCCTTTCTCCTAGCCCTTACCTCCTAGTGCTCCTCTGCTGTAGGCTACACCTTTCAGTCTTTCACACTCAGTTCTGTCCTGCCTCTCTTGTTGTTATTATTAGGTCCTCTGTCTCACCTGACTGCATTCCATCATTACGCCATGTCACCTGCTGCTGCTGCTGTTATTTTGTGTATTGATGTGCTGCTGGGAGGGAGAGGGTTCCTGCCTGATTTGAATTATTCTACCTCGTCTGACCAGGCACAGTAAACTGGGCTAGTCACGGGGAATACCGTGTCTCTTCCTCGCCTAACTGATTTTAAAATGAGGCCATTGTTGTATTTTAGACCAATAGAACCTAGTCTTTGTGTTTCCTAGACCTTGAGCATCTGCTCATGATTGCCTGTACCCCTAAAAGACACTGACTTCTGTCAGTCCAGCTGTCGTGTTCATGCATTCGGAAGGAATTCAGACCCCTCGACTTTTCCCACATTCTCGTTACATTACAGCCTTATTCTAAAACGGATTAAGTCGTTTTAACCTACACACAATACTCCAAAATGACAAAGCCAAAACAGGTTTTTAGAGATGTTTGCAAATGTATAGAAAAATTATGAAATATCACATTTACATAAGTATTCAGACCCTTTACTCCGTACTTTGTTGAAGCACCTTTGGCAGTGATAACAGCCTCAAGTCTTCTTGGGTATAACACTACATTCTTGGCACACCTGTATATGAGGAGTTTCTCCCATTCTTCTCTGCAGATCCTCTCAAGCTCTATCAGGTTGGGTGGGGAGCGTTGCTGCACAGTTATTTTCAGGTCTCTCCAGAGATCAGGTTCAAGTCCGGGCTCAGGCTGGGCCACTCATGGACATTCAGAGACTTGTCCCAAAGCCGCTCCTGCGTTGTCTTAGCTGTGTGCTAAAGGTCACTGTCCTGTTGGAGGGTGAACCTTTGCCCCCAGTCTGAGGTCCTGGGCTCTCTGGAGCAGGTTTTCATCAAGAATCTCTCTCTACTTTGCTCTGTTCATCTTTCCCTCGATCCTGAATGGTCTCCCAGTCCCTGCCGTTGAAAAACATCCACACAGCATTATGCTGCCACCACCATGCTTCACTGTAGGGATGGTGCCAGGTTTCCTCCAGACGTGACGCTTGGCATTCAGTCCAAAGATTTAAATCTTGTTTCTCATGGTTTGCCTTTCGGCAAACTCCAAGTGGGCTGTCATGCTTTTTACTGAGACGTGACTTCCGTCTGGCCGCTCTACCATAAAGGCCTGATTTGGTAGAGTGCTGCAGAGATGGGAGAACCTTCCAGAAGGACAACCATCTTGGTTACCTCCCTGACCAAGACTCTTCTCCCTCGATTGTTCAATTTGGCCGAGCAGCCAGCTCTAGGAAGAGTTTTGGTGGTTCCTAACTGCTTCCATTTTATGAATGATAAAGGCCACTGTGTTTTGGGGGACCTTCAATGCTGCAGACATTTGTTGGTACCCTTCCCCGGGTCTGTGCCTCGACACAATCCTGTCTCGGAGCTCTACGGACAATTCCTTCGACCTCTTGGCTTTGTTTTTGCTGTCAAGTGTGGGACCATTATAAAGACAAGTGTGTGTGTGTGCCTTTCCGAATCATGTCCAATCAATTGAATTTACCACAGGTGGACTCCAATCAAGTTGTAGAAACATCTTGAGGATAATCAATGGAAACAGGATGCAGCTGAGCTCAATTTCGAGTCTCATAGCAAAGGGTCTGGATACTTATGTAAATATAAGGTATTTCTGTTTATTTGTAATACATTTGCAAAAAAAAATCCCTGTTTTCACTGTGTCATTATGGAGTATTGTGTGTAGATTGATTTAATCCATTTTAGAATAAGGCTGTAACATGGAAAAAGGGAAGCGGTCTGAATATTGTATGTACTACTTGTAACATTACTGCTTTGTTCCTCTATTGTCCTCCCCCAGTCCTTGGAGAGCACCAGGCGGATGCTACAGATGGCTGAGGAGGTGAGAAAGATTGTTATTGCCCTTATAAGTTATCTGACCTGTGGTCTTTGAGTTCCTGATGTGGTGCTGAACTGTGGTCTTTTCTTGTGTCCACAGAGCAGGCAGACTGGTGTCAATACCATTGAAATGCTGGACCAACAGGGGGGTGAGTCAGAGATACATGGTTCACTTCCAAGTACCAGCTCTGGAACACCATCTTTTGTTAGAGGGCGATTCCACGCCAGGAAGGCCCCAAAAATATTTTTGTTACAGTGGTTGCTCAACTAAAAGTTTTGAGATTATGCTGTGGGATTTCGAGGTAATGTGTGGTTTAGTACGGTACCCTGCGCCACTGCTTCAACCCCTGAGGGTTTTGTAGAAACACTAGAATATTAAGCTACACTTCTTCAAATCAATCCCATATACTAAGGTTTTAAATTCTCTAGTACAGACAATATTGAAGGCTATCAAATGCTTCTCAAAGATGCCCTCTGGTGGTCAAACTTGCATTAATGGAAACAATGGCTGACAATTAAATAACATGCCCATAGAAATTGCGGCAGCCCGCAAAGGTGTACTGCGGTATGAGTGGTTCTTCCTGTAAAAGTTGCATCTCAGATTGTTCTGGTAGGAAGGATTTTTAAATATTCTTTTTATATTTATATCACAAACCATTTTGGGCCATTTTAGACCTATACATCAGGGTTGGGGGTCAAATAATTCCAGTTTAATTTTAAATGATTTTATGTAAAACTGAATTCAAATTTCAACAATCTTCAAATTCTGGAATTGGTATTAGACTGACTTTTTAAATTGGAATTGTAAAACATTTTTCTTTTAATTTGAATTCAGTGTTTTTACATTTCCCAGTAAATGGAATTAATGCACATAGTATCACACATTGGCTACAGGATTTGTTATACATCATTTCAACTTGTATTTCTATATTTCCAGTATACAGTGGGTATCATAAGTATCCACCCCACTTTGATCAAAACCATTCTAATAAATGCGTGCCAGTGGAATTGAAATGGATTTAGTTCTGATTTCTTGTCATTGATCTATTCAAAATACTCAAAAAAATAACATATAGCTGTTGTGGAAGTGTTCACCCATTTTATTAAGGCACGGGTAAAATAGTTACGGAGTAAAAACTGGCTTTACATATCACATAAATTACATTAACCCTTCCTCTGTACCCCATACATGTGTAAGGGCCCTCAGTCAAGTATTGCATTTTAAGCACAGACTCAACTACAAAGATCAGGGAGTGATTGGTAGAAGGGTAACGATAAATCAAATCTGATATTGAATATCTCTTTAAGCATGGTCAAGTTAATAATTATGCATTGGATGATGTATTAAACCACCCAGACACATCAAAGATAGTCTTTCTGAACTGAGCTGCAGAACAGGAAGGAAACTGCTCAAGTGGCGTCACCATGAGGCCATTGGCCATTTTTAAAGCAGCTGCGGGCTTCAATGGCTATGAAGGGAGAAAACAACTGAGAATGGAGCAACACAATTGTACTTACTCCAGAATAATGACCTAAATGTGAAAAGAAGATTTAAGTATACAGAAGATATTCCAAAACATGGATCCTGTATGCAACAAAGGCACTACAGTAATACTGCATAAAAACACCACAAAGGAATAAAATGTTTGGCCTAAACCTGCCCCCCCCCCCCGATACATGTTTCAATATTGTACTATAAATTGTTCGTTTTTGTATTATACTTATGCTAAAATGTTTATTCAATTCTACTGAGCCATTTACTTTGTTCGTCTTTATCTTTTATTATTTTGTTATTGTCAAGAAGGAACCTGCGAGTAAGCATTTTATTGGACGGTGAATACCATGTGTATTCTGTACATACGACTAATAATAAAACATAACTTCAAACACAACACATCACTTGGTAAATGCTTGAAAATCTATGGCAAGACCCCCAACACCTCGAGTATGTTTACATGCACACTAATAATTCGATATTAAACTGCTTATGGCAGTAGGCAGATTATGCAACAGTCATGCAAACGCCTTACTCTGCCTACCTTAATCGGCGTACGGTCAAGATCGAAGTAAGCGTACGTCGGTTAAAACACCTGGTTTTCTGCGCCATCTTTCACGTTTATCAGGACATGTAAACGCCTTACTCGGCGTCCCAGCGGTGCGTTTGATCTGCACGTGTTCGAGAACCAGCCAAGTGAAGCCTCCCTTATTTTAAAAGAATAATGGGCAAATATTACACCATCCAGGTGTGCAAAGCTCTTCGTTACCTAAGACTCACAGCTGTAATTACTTTTTTTTTCTTCTTCCATTTTGGTATTGTGTCGATCAATGACAACAACAAAAAAATCACAATGAAATGAATTTTAATCCCACTTTGTAACGCAACAGAATGTGAACAAATCCCAGGGGTGGCGGAATGCTTCTGATACCCTCTGTAGCTATGCTGTCTGAATAGTGACATGATACGCCTGAGGGAATTGAATTCTAATTGGAATTTGTGGGGATAATATTGAATTACTGGAATGTACCTACAATTGGAATTGAGACAAACCTGGAAAATGAATTGAATTAAATTGAATTTACAGGGAGAGAGAATTTAATTAGACTTTAACATAAATATAATTATTTGTGCACTGTAAATTGACCACCACTAAGCCCAATAAGAAATTGTATTTTAAAAATAACAATTTCATACCTTGATTCCATTTAGATACAAACATATAACTTTATTTTTGGGAGTACTTGGGAACATTTTCTAAACTAATTTTCCTGGTGATTCTAGTATTTTTTTTAATATATATTTTTTTAAATCTAAAAACAAAACATCCCTTTCGGGCAGGTTTTGCCCCGCGGGCCACTTGTTTCCGACCCCTGATACTGTTTAAAATATGTCAAAACATTTACTAAATCAAAAAGGGTACTTTTTGAGATGGTCATGTTGAATAAATTGAATGTGTACTTCTAAAACTAGACATTCTCCATATTTTAGGGCACACTATAAGGAGTAGTTTTAAAAAGGGCCTAAAATGGCTACTTTCATCATGATTTGTAAAAAGCATATCAAACATCCTTCCTCCCCAAAGTCTCTATGTGAGAATTGCCAGTGCAATCTAAGATGCCAAATATATTTCTGGGCCTTCCTGTTGTGGAATCGCCCCAGAGAAGACAGTCATTGATCATCAAAACCATTTTTTTTAAAACCACAAAAAACAAGCCAGGTTTTCATTTAAGTAATTTGTTTTTAATGTTGCATTTCCCTGAGCTGGATCTTTGATGTTCTGTTTGTGTAACAGAGCAACTGAAGCGCACGGAGGAGGGTATGGACCAGATCAACCAGGATATGAGACAGGCTGAGAAGAACCTGACTGACCTGTCCAAGTGCTGTGGCCTCTGTGTCTGCCCCTGTGACAGGTAGCAAACTGTAACCTAACCTTTCAGCTACCTAACCTCACTTCTGTCTGCTACGCTGGAAATGAGTCATTGTAACTTTCTGTACTGTACCTTCTGTAGTGATCGCTCTCACAGTTTCCTAGCATGTTTTAATCTATCTTCCCCTGAAGTTGTCCCCTGATTTGATTGGCGGACTGAATGACTTTTATTGATCTTGTCCATCAGGGTAACGTCCATCGAGCATGACTCTAAGTACAAGCGTACCTGGGGAATGGGTGATGGTGGCAGTGCAGGTGGAGGAGAGGGAGTGGACAGTTCGGTGGTGTCCACTCAACCAGCAGGGATCCGTAATGGACAGGCCAACCAGCAGCAGTCCATGGGGGGACCTTACGTCAAGAGGTGAGTGAAGCCAGTCAACCATATAATACACACCTAGTTAGAATTTATTAGCCGGTCCCAAGTCACTCTTGCTTCCTTTGCCCTTTCAATGTTTGCAGATCTGTAAGGTGGCCGGCAATATGGTGGAAGGTCCATCGCTACATTGATTTTACTTATCTAGACCCTTCAGATCTGGTAAAACCGAAGGGTTTAGGGCTATCAAGCAAGAGCAAGAAGTCTCATGAAAATGCGTATGAGATTAGTAGATATTTATGTAACGTGTCCCTTTCTCTCCCCCAGGATAACCAACGATGCTCGGGAGGATGAGATGGAGGAGAATCTGGACCAGGTGGGCAGCATCATAGGCAACCTGAAGAACATGGCCATGGACATGGGCACTGAGATAGACAAGCAGAACAAACATATCGACCGCATCACAGATAAGGTGGGTTGTCATCATAGCTGGGCTGTGTTATCCAATCCATACACTGCCTCACTCCTTACGGCTTTATTATACTGCGAGGCTCTCTTTCTATGGGCTATCTTTTTTTTTCTCTCACTAATTGGTCTTTGGACAAATCTGATCAGCTCTGAATAAAATCTGTGATTGGACAAAACACCGAACCGGGCTGCCTGTATAAACGCAGCCATGGATGTCACCAGTATGCTCTGGAGGTCTTTGAGAGCAAAAGTTTGCCATGTTAGATCAATGCAAACTTCAGTCATTTAAGTGTGAAGAGATTATTTGTCAAATAAAATACAGTTTAGTCTTTCACCTTCCTACACCTCAGATACCTTAGTCAAGTCTGTTGTATATTTCTCTAGTGTACCATGAGGCTGCCTAACGTTGGCCTCCACTGTCAAGGAAGTGCTACTGTTGCACTAAGTGATGGAAATGTAGACGTGTTCATCCACCTCTCACCTGGTGTCTACTGTCTCTCTCTCTCTCTCTCTCTCAGGCGGACATGAACAAAGCACGTATCGACGAAGCCAACCAGCGAGCTAACAAGCTCATCAAGTAGACCTACCTGCTCTCCCTTCAGCATCCACTTTGTGACTCTCTGCCTCAGCTTGCATGTGCACACATGTACAGACTAGTGTTTAAATATACAATACATACTCACACACACACCTTGAACAAAGATAATCAACCAGCACAAAAATCCATTGAACCACACTTGCCTTCTCTGTAATGATATATGTAAATATGCACACACACACTCTCTTATTGTGCCTTTTATGACTAGATGAAAGTCTTCGCCCGGGGCCCAATCCCTAGTATGTGACCCGGTGAATCACTTCTCCAGGCGTTGTGAGATCTGTGCCCATATTTATAAAGTGTCACAGAGTAGGAGTCCTAATGTGGGAGAAGTTGCGCAGGACGGGGGACCCACTCCTAGATCAGCACTCCTACCCTGAAATGCTTTATTTATACAAGCCCTGATAATCTGCCGTGGGTTCTAGGAGTATAACGTGGAACGCCACCAGATTCACAGCCATATGCGTCTGTCGCCCCCCCGGAGGTCTAAAGGTGTCACAGCGGCTGTATCCGCTTCGGGGTTTGCAGGGCAAGGTTGTGAGAGACGACGCTTTAGGTCATGGGTGTCAAACTATTTTTTTCCCGGGGGCCGCATTTGATCTTTAATGAGGTCCGGAGGGCCGCACTGAGAATCGGTTATATTTTCTCACCGTCAAAATTTGCTTTTGGCATTTTCGATGCTCCCTGACTGTTATGCTAGCTTTCATTTCGGTGATTTATTGGCGAGCTGAACACTGTCAAGAAACTGTATAAATGTAGGTCCATTTAATCTTTACAGTTTTGATTTGGTGTTTGTCATTATAAAGTATATGGAGTTTGCTGGATCCCCCCATCCAGCCGTATGTTTAACACCCCTGCTTTAAATCCTGTCATTTGGTTCCTGGCTCTTGTAATTATTGTAATTGTATCCAATTGTTATTGTTTGAAACTATGTGCCTATTTAATTATTTGAATAAAGTTAGCTTTTCTTAACCCCCCCCCCATTTATCCCCTTTTTAATGCAATGGTTGATCTATTAAGTTCTATGCTGGAAGAATTGTAGCAATACCTCTTTGATCAAGAGTAACAACTAATATTAATGGAAGATCTTAGCATGGTTTGGCACTCAGGCTAGCAGAGGCTGTCTGTTTGTGCAAAACTCCTTGTCCCTCATTTGCTTTACAATGAGCAATGGAGTTGGTAACAGTACAAACAGATCTGGGACCAGGCTATACCTCTGCCACCAATGGATCAAGTGCTGTGCTTCATCTCAATGTTATTTCACTCATTTTCATTTGAACTGCCTCATTGTCACCTGAGAGAGGCCTTACTGCCTGTTTCTTTGAAAGGGAAAAGTGGCTGTGTTGTAACAGCCTTGTCCCCAAAACGGCTCTTCTGTCAGTAACCTACTCATCCAGAAATGTCCCATCAGTTTCTTTCCTTACTTTCCCCTATAAATATTTGTAAGAAAATGTCAAACAAAATGTTATGTTCTTCTGCATTCAGGTATACTTTTGGTCAGTTATTGGTTTCCTACAGTGAACTAAACTGTTATCCAAGGCTGTATTTAAACCAAAGTGACACTGAAGGACTTCAGAGTGTCTTAATATTAGTCGTTAATGCTACTGCTACATTATATTTCTGTCTTGATGCTGTTGGTTCAACACCAATGTGGGGTTACCGACTGTAATGTAAACTCAGCAACGGCCTCTTTAAGTTTGAATATGTCGAGGAACACAGCTTGTTCTGTCTGGATGATTGTTTAACATAATAAAAGTGCCTTTTTTTTCAGCAACAGATTTGTTCTTTCTGTTTAAAAGTTGTATTTGTATAATTCATTAAACTCTTCAGTAAAACCATGTTGAGCTTTGAATTTACTCAAGCAAGGGACCCTTATGGCGGCTGACCCTGCTGCTCACCTTGCTCTCTACCCAGTGTGTGTTGCCTGGGGGGAACATACAGTAACTCCAAACTATCGGGTTATGAGTTTATTTTCAAGTTCACCTCTCAATGTAATAGACATTTTCTGTCAACATTTTGGGATATTTTACATAGCTTGTAGAGAGTAGAAAATGCGGATTTAAAACCACTACACAGAGGACTGGAAGATAAAGACGTTGAGTTTAGTATGTGATGAGTAGATGTGAGGGTGGGAAAGTGTAATGGATGAAGGATCTAGAGGGACAGTACAGCCAGTACATTAAAAGGCCATGTGTAGTAGGTTTGGGGTCAATTCGATTTTGAGTGATTACCCCTAAAAAGCAACTTCGCGTTTTGGACACAACCTATGTAGCATCAATTTCAGTAAAACATTTATTCTAGTGTCAAAATGTATTACAATGTGACATGTACAGTGCATTCGTAAAGTATTCCGACCCCTTGACTTTTTCCACATTGTTACGTTACAGCCTTATTCTAAAATGGAGTAAATTCGTTTTTTTTTTACCTCAATCTACACACAATACCCCGTAATGACTAAGCAAAACAGGGACAATTCTTTGACCTCATGTTTTGGTTTTTGCTCTGACATGCACTGTCAACTGTGATACCTTTGCAAATGTATACAAAAATATATATTTGCATAAGTATTCAGACCCTTTACTCAGTACTTTGTTGAAGGACCTTTGGCAGGGATTACAGCATCGAGTCTTGGGTATGACGCTACAAGTTTGGCCCACCTGTATTAGTCGAGTTTCTCCCATTCTTCTCTGCAGATCCTCTTAAGCTCCGTCAGGTTGGATGGGGAGTGCCGCTGCACAGCTATTTTCATGTCTCTCCAGAGGTGTTCCATCGAGTTCAAGTCTGGGTTCTGGCAAGGACATTGAGACTTGTCCCAAAGCCACTCCTGTGTCATATTGGCAGTGCTTAGGGTTGTTCTGATGGAAGTTGAACCTTTGCCCCGGTCCTGAGCACTCTTTTCATCAAGGATCTCTCTGTACTTTGCTCTGTTCATTTTTCCCTTGATCCTGACTCGTCTCCCAGTCCCTGCCTATGAAAAACATGCCCACAGCATGATGCTGCCACCACCTTGCTTCACCATAGGGATGGTGCCAGGTTTCCTCCAGACCTGACACTTGGCATTCAGTCCAGAGTTCAATCTTGGTTTCATCAGGCCAGAGAATATTTTGTCATGGTCAGAGTCGTTTATGTGCCCTCCAAGCAGGCTGTCATTTGCCTTTTATTCAGGAGTGGCTGCTGTCTGGCCACTGTACCAGAAAGGCCTGATGGAATGCTGCAGAGATGGTTGTCGTTCTGGAAGGTTCTCCCATCTCCACAGAGGAACTCTGGCTCTCTGCTGGAGTGAACATCGGGTTCTTGGTCACCTCCCTGACCAAAGCCCTTCTCCTGCAATTGCTCAGTTTGGCCGGGCGGCCAGCTCTAGAAAGAGTCTTGGTGGTTCCAAACTTCTTCCATTTTAATAATGATGGTGGCCACTGTTCTTGGGGACCTGTTTCAGAAATGTTTTTGGTACCCGTCCCCAGATCTGTGCCTCAACGCAATCATGTCTCTGAGCTTAACGAACAATTCCTTCGACCTCTTGGCTTGATTTTTGTTTTGACAACTGTGGGCACCTTATGTAGACCGGTGTGTACCTTTTCTAAATCATGTCCAATCAATTGAATTTACCACAGGTGGACTCCAATCATGTTGTAGAAACATCTCAAGGATGATCCAATGGAAACAGGATGCACTTGAGCTCAATTTCGAGTCTCATAGCAAAGGATCTGAATACTTTTGTAAATAAGGTGTCTGTTTTGCAAATGTTTTATATAAAATGTTCTAAAACCCGGTTTTCACTTTGTCATTATAGGGTATTGTATGTTTATGTATATATGAATAATATATATATATATATTTTTTTTAATCCATTTTAGAATAAGGGTGTAACTTAATGTGGGCAAAGTCAAGGGGTCTGAATATTTTCTGTAAATAGGTCATTTTGTTTTGGCATTCGATATCGCACACCAGCAACCAACCAACCAGCACAAAGGAAGGGGGTATACCTGATACAAAGGAAAAACAAACTACACAAACAATGTTGGACTGTCAGTAGTCAAATGTATGAGTATATTTTCCTAGTTCCATTATATACTGTACATTTAGGTGATGTAAAAGAAAATATTTGAGAATGGATTCCTTTTTAAAATATGTATCATTAACTTTACTAATGTCATTGAGGGAAAAAAATGAAATTTGAATATTCTGACGGTCGTTTTTCAAATTAAATACATTTTTTCTGGTTTTCCACATCGTTGTCTTTACCCATCTTCAACGATTTCTGTATTTCCATACATACATACATACATTCATTCATTCATTTTGACACATTCTTACATTATGAATTTTTCATACTGTGTGGGTTTTGGAAAAGCAATTTAGATTTGATTGACCCACAATTTTTATCCTCGATTTTTGACAGACTAAAAAAGTATTTCTGTCTCCGATTTATGTAATTGAAGATGTTTTGAGTGAAACCAAACAAAGTGTGATAGAATCAGTTGCAGTCCAAAGTAAAAGACCAATCGGGCAGGCCAAGTTGGTCTAGTTTGAGTGTGAGTCCTAGATTCAATCAGATCAAGCGTTTACCGGCAATAGCAGACACTCGCATAGAGGATGTGGATTTGACAAATCTAACACAGTTCCATCACCTACACTGTCAAAACAACCGCTATGCGGAGGTTGGCTAAAGCAGAGCTGATTGAAGAGCCCGAATAATATCACGACACTATAGCACCATATAAAACAAAAAAAACATGCATCTTTAGATACAGTACCAGACAAAAGTTTGGACACACCTACTCATTCAAAGCTGGTTGAGAGAATGCCTTGAATGACTAGGTGTGTCCAAACTTTTGACTGGTACTGTATATAGATATGAGATTCGATACACATGTGTTTTAGGCATAGGCTATTTCAAGTTCTCAGCAACAGAGATGGCCACAGTGCTATTCTGGTAAAAGTCATGTTTGAAAGTAATTGAGTTGATTTTTTGTTTTAGGTAAAAGCAAGACAATAATCAGGTAACATTATTGTCTTTCAATTGTGTTACTTTCATCATCTCAGCTAAAACAGTCTATAACATCCAATTTCGGTAATGTTATTTGGCTTTCACAGTGCATAGGACAATTAGTTTGCATACTTGCTGTTGTACTAGTCGTGCATGCAGGTATTGTACTGTGCAGCACTGTACAATGTCTCACTCTCTTTCAGGCAACACTAGGCCTATCATTTAATTAGCTAAAATAGCATTTACAAAGCTCTACAAAGAAAATAGCTACCATACCCAAACCTGATGATTTTATGATATGAGCTCCAAATTTACAAACATTCTTCGGTTGAGTGTCAAAAGAACATTCCTGTGCTTTTAATTCACTATTTAAATGTAGCATATTTTGTCAAAGAGAAAACAAAAAGAGAAAGAAAAAGGTGGACATTTGCATTGATACACTGGCTTTAAATACACTCCGCAGCATGAGCGTAGGTTTAAATCTAAAAACTACAATATCTCAGGTATTTTATTGTAATAAAAAAAAATCAATATTGTAAGGTGATAAAAATCTGTCTTACTGATTGTACACTACTTCTGCCCATGTGACGGAAATATCGTCAGTCAGTCCTCACTTCTTCTTTGCGAACCGACTGAATCCCTTCTTCTCCTTGTCTTTCTTCTCTTTCGCTGGCTCTGTGGTGGTGGTGGAGGAGGAAGGAGGGGGCAAGCTGTGGGCCCGGGCCCCTGCGGACCCTGAGGGTCCTACCTCTTCCTGCGCCAGGGGCTTCACTGCCTTCTCCATCGCCTGGGTCCAAAGATCCAGCTCCTTCTGAAATAACCATTTATGTTCAATATATATTTCTTTGAATTTGGGTGTTGGGGTTAAGATTGCTACAAGATTATCGTTCATAATACATCGACAGATGTAACACAGCTGCACAGATACTTGTGATTTAATTCCAGAAAGAGGCAGAAAGCTGATCTTTTAGATGGTTCAACAGAGCTGTAATTTGCTGACTGATTGATTGACTCATAAAGTATAACACGAGTATTTAGAAGTGCATGAAGAACTCACCTTTTCTTTACACTGGAACAAGTACTCACTACCATCGCCAAGCCTGGAAGAGAGACAGCCCAAAATGAACAACATTCAGTACGGATTCAAAAAAAAAGTGCAATTAACAGAGTGTGTGAATCACAGGTGGTTGGCGGCAACTTCATTGGGGAGGACGGTCTCGTGGTAATGGCTGGAGTGGAATGGGCGGAATGGTATCAAATACAGCAAACACATGGTTTCCAGGCGTTTTGATGCCATTCCATTCGCTCCATTCCAGCCATTATTATGAGCCGTTCCTCCCCTCGGCAGCCTCCACGGATGTGAACTATGTAAAGTGAGAGACTCCGGGATCCTCGCCTCAGTTTGAATACGTGCTTCTTCTTCTTGTAGTTGGTCAGGACTTCACAACTGGCGTTGCCGAGCGACAGAGGGTCCTCTCCGTGGTAGGTGGAGCCATGGCTGATGCTCTTGGCGTCCTTATAGACAGACAGCTGACCAGGCTTCAGCACACAGTACAGGTTGTTCCAGGACCTGTGAGAGGACAGGAGCACAAACACATTTAGCTGGAGGAGACCTTAACCAAGATACATAGGCATCCCAAGCTTACCCCAAACTATTTGAATTATCTTGCGGTAGAGCCATGAACTTGAATGATATTAATTTGAACTATACTTTATATCCTATCTACTGTAAGGCCTCGATTCAATCCGATCGAGCGCTAACCTGTGTTGGCAGAGATCCGCATAGCGGATGTTTTGGAGGTGTAACTGCGGTATGAGCTGACAAATACACTATTTAGACAAAAGTATGTTGACACCCCTTCAAATTAGTGGATTTGGCTATTTCAGCCACACCCGTTGCTGACAGGTGTTAAAATCGATCACACAGACAGCGAATGTCCATAGACAAACATTGGCAGTAGAATGGCCTTACTGAAGAGCTCAGTGACTTTCAACCTGGCACCGTCATAGGATGCCACCTTTCCAACAAGTCAGTTTGCCAAATTTCTGCCCTGCTAGAGCTGCCCCGGGCCAACTGTAAGTGCTGTTATTGTGAAGTGGAAACATCTAGGATCAACAACGGCTCAGTCGCGAAGTGGTAGGCCACACAAGCTCACAGAACGGGAACGTCAAGTGCTGAAGCGCGTAGAAATTGTCTCACTACTGAACTGCCCCTGGAACATCAGCACAACAACTGTTCGCTGGGGGCTTCATGAAATGGGTTTCCATGGCCGAGCAGCTGCACACAAGCCTAAGATCACCATGTGCAATGCTAAGCGTTGCCTGGAGTGGTGTAAAGCAAGCCGACATTGGACTCTGGAGCAGCGAAAACACGTTCTCTGGAGTGATGAATCACGCTGCACCATCTGGCAGTCCGACAGGAATCTGGGTTTGGCGGATGCAAGGACAATGCTACCTGCCCCAATGCATAATGCTAACTATAAAGTTTGGTGGAGGAGGAATAATGGTCTGGGGCTGTTTTCATGTTTTGGGGAGGTCCCTTAGTTCCAGTGAAGGGAAATCGTAACGCTACGGCAAACAATAACATTCTAGACAATTCTGTGCTTCCAACTTTGTGGCAACAGTTTGGGGAAGGCCCTTTCCTGTTTCAGCATGACAATGCCCTGTGCAAAGTCCATACAGAAATTGCTAGGTCCATACAGAAATTGTTTGTTGAGACCAGTGTGGAAGAACTTGACAGAGGCCTGACCTCAACCCCATTGAACACCTTTGGGATAAATTGGAACGCCGACTGCGAGCCAGACCTAATCGCCCAACATCAGTGCCCGACCTCACTAATCTTGTTGTGGCTGAATGGAAGCAAGTCCCCGCAGCAATGTTCCAGCATCTAGTGGAAAGCCTTCCCAGAAGAGTGGAGGCTCCATGTGAATGCCCATGATTTTGGAATGAGATGCTCGACGACTTTTGGTCATGTGATGTAGATGAGCGGCTGCTCTTGTATGTCACAAACCACTCCCTTCCTTATTATCACTACCAAGTTAGATGTTCAAAACGGCAATAGAAAGTTGACTCTTAACTCTTGACTCTCTCTCTCTTTTCATGTTCATTTGGACGGGGGATGTTTATCTGTCTAATTGAGGTGTAGACAATAGAATACGTGGCTGCATAGGATTTGTCCGATTAGAAAGTTGGGTGTAATCATTGCATCCATTGGCAGTGCCCACAACAAGCTAAAGCAAGGAGCCACTCGTGGATTGGATGGTTCTAACACAGTTTTACCTCTTAGACCGCTAAAACAACCCTTGTGCGGGTGTTGGCTAGCGCAGATCTGATCAAATGTAGCCCGCAGTCGAGTGAGTGCAATGGTACCTTCTTATAATACCCCAAATGATAAAAAGAATGTTACACGTTATGTGGATAGTCCATCTATAGATGCTCTACAGACTCACTAACCTTTCCACTATCTACTCACCCTAGCTCCAACCCTAACCTTAACCCTTATCCTAACCCAAAACTTCACCGTAACCCTAACCATAGCCTTAGCAAGAAGTTGTTAATGAGCAGATAGTTTGTTGATTGTATGGCCTTCTGTAGAGCATCTACAGATAGAAAATCTGGTCTATCCAAACAAAGTGTGACCTAAAAAACAACTGAATTCTACGCAAATCATTTTCGTATCTACCTGTTAGAAGTCTTCTTCCCAGCAGCCTCCAGGTCGTGTTTGCGTCCCAGCATGCCCTCCTGCAGAACAGCCTTAGCACTGAGGGGTTCAGCGGGCAGGGTAGTGGACCTGATCTCCCCCTCCCTGAGGGTCTGTCCAGACACAGAGGCATCCAGCAGCTCCAGAGAGCTAGCCTCCTGCAAGCCAGCCTCCTGCATCTCAGAGAGCAGGGGCATCGTGGAGTCACCTGCTGTCCCCTCCAACTGACCTGAACTTGCCTCCACCACTGCCCCAGATGCAGGCTGGGAAAGGAGTGAGGGAGGGAGGGAATACGATATATATATCTCTTTTTAATGTATAATCAATATAATATCCTTATATACAAATTGGGAATAATATTGTCAGAGATGGTCATTTTGTCAGCATACATTAGCTCAGTACGAACCAGTGTCTGCTCTTCAATGGTGTAGAGCTGAGAAGAGTCCTCAGCAAACCCAGTGTCTTCTCTCCTGCTCTCCATCTGTGAGCGCTGCTGCTCCTCTGTTACAATCTGCTGCATCTCCTGCTGCTGCTTCCTCAACTCCAACAGCTCCAACTGAGAGAGAGACACAGACATGGAATGTAGTCATTTTCACCCGCAAATAGAGGTAAGGCATAGATACACACACACACTGCAATTGTTTATATGAAAAAATGGGGACATCAGGGGAAAAAAACTGCTAAAGGAGACAGATTTACACAGATCACAAACAAACAACACCCCCCCACCCTCACCTCCCCTCCCAAACACACACACAATCCTATCCACAATATACCGTAGTAAGTCTCTCCAGTGCTGAGAAGCGCTCCTCCCAGGTGGCGGTGGACTTCTCAAAGGCTTCATGTCTCTTCAGCAGTTTCTCCACCTCGTCTACCGTCTGTCCCAAGTCCTTGCTGGCCACGTATGGCTCCTGAGCCACTAGCCACGACTCCGCCACTGAGGCATCCCGTGCAAACTGGCACACCTCCAACACTGGGACATAACACAAGACAAGACCAATGTGTAAGTATGCTATATGGACCCAGGGCCTTGTGTTTTTGTGCTCACTCTGATCTATAATACCGTATCAGGAAGGAGGGGAAAAGGGAGGGTTGTTGTTGTTGCTGTACTCACAGAGCCTGAGCCAGTCCCACCGGTCCTCCCACTTCATCATCATTTCCTTCCTCTTCTCCCTCTGCTGGCTCAGCTTAATACTTATCTGACAGAGAATGAGGATGACAGTAACAGGGATGGTCAGATGAATTCAGTTTTCAAATGAGGTAGAGTCACAAGGTACAGAAATAGCCACATATCTGAAAGAATTTAGTGTAGCCCCAGGCTCTTCCCCAATTCAACTTTACTTGATTGCTTGCATACTCTCTCCTCGCCTCCTTCTCAAAACACATTGGAGGAGAAGATCTGAGGGAAGGGAGAGGCGTGGAGATTTGATATAGAGCCCTGGTGTTCCTCACCTCAACAGAGTCTTTGTGTTTGCGAGCCAGCAGAGCTTTGCCGTGCTCCTCACATTCAGAGAACTTGGGTCCACGCTGGTTGATCTCTGACATAATCCCTTGGTGGTATTTCATCAGCAGCTCTACTGATGACACGTCCCTGAGGAGAGAGAGGTAGAAACAACATGCGATCATCTAGCTTTTATCGCTCTATCCTCTATTCCTCCATCCCCCACCCTTCCTTTCTCCCTTCACCCCCTCTCCCCTCCGTTTCCCCAGTCCACTCTCCCCTCCGTTTCCCCAGTCCACTCTCCCCTCCGTTTCCCCAGTCCACTCTCCCCTCCGTTTCCCCAGTCCACTCTCCCCTCCGCTTCCCCAGTCCACTCTCCCCTCCGTTTCCCCAGTCCACTCTCCCCTCCGTTTCCCCAGTCCACTCTCCCCTCCGTTTCCCCAGTCCACTCTCTCCTCCGTTTCCCCAGTCCCCTCTCCCCTCCGTTTCCCCAGTCCACTCTCCCCTCCGTTTCCCCAGTCCACTCTCCCCCTCCGTTTCCCCAGTCCACTCTCCCCTCCGTTTCCCCAGTCCACTCTCCCCTCCGTTTCCCCAGTCCACTCTCTCCTCCGTTTCCTCAGTCCCCTCTCCCCTCCGTTTCCCAGTCCACTCTCTCTTCCGTTTCCCCAGTCCACTCTCCCCTCCGTTTCCCCAGTCCACTCTCTCCTCCGTTTCCCCAGTCCCCTCTCCCCTCCGTTTCCCCAGTCCACTCTCCCCTCCGTTTCCCCAGTCCTCTCTCCCCTCCGTTTCCCCAGTCCCCTCTCCCCTCCGTTTCCCCAGTCCTCTCTCCCCTCCGTTTCCCCAGTCCTCTCTCCCCTCCGTTTCCCCAGTCCACTCTCTCCTCCGTTTCCTGTTGTCTAGTCATTTTGAAGATGTTTTTCTCTGCATATATTCCTTGTGACAATTAAACCCACAACTGTGGTTGCAAGTACCTGGCTCCAACCAACAGAGCCATGGGATCCCCTTTCCTCCCCTGTCCTGTTCACCTTAAACTCAGAACACAGAACAAAGTTTTGCCCGCCCGCACTAGCTAGCTAGCATTTATGTTAACAGTCCTGTCACATGAGATTACCGTGGTTTCTCCTGTGTCTCTATCTGTTGTATGGTGCTCTCCATCCAGGCCATGAGGTCTCGAACCATGGTGAAGAAGCGGAACTTATCAGCTGTCTCCTCCAGGCGTCTCCTGCGGCCGTCACAGGCATCCAGCAAGGCTTTCCAGGCCTCCACCACCTCCTTCTCCTGGGTCTGGATCTCCACAGCCTGGTCCCCAGCGTACTGGGCATGCAGACGGACCGCTGTCTCCTGGAATTGCTGCACCTGGTGGGGGAGGAGGAGGGAGGTTGCGGTGGTGAACTTAGATATAGAATCTCCATGGAGGTGATTATGAGAGAGAAACCCTTGTGAGAGCAAAAGTACAAGATGATGTTATAATACTGTTATTGCATCAAATGGTTATTTTATGGAATAGAATAGAACGCTCTCATCTGTGCGTAGTCTTCTGAGTTGGGCCTCTGGGGGCTTAATGCTCACAGTGGATTTACAATGCCTTTGGTGATTTAACCTTAAGACCGCATTCCATAGTATGAGTTGGTGTTTGTGTACTGGTTGGTACCAGGGCAGAGATGGCTCAGGTGTGTATAATGAAGAGGGGAACCTTGTTTTTGGGGCCAGACCCTGGTTTCCAAACAATGAGAACAGTCTTTACAGCAGATACTGTCTGCTGTGAATTATTCATTTCTTTCATACGAATCCTAATCTTGTGACCCATTCCACATATCTGTTGCTTGTCATGTAGACTAAGGGAGTGTATCTTGCCATTTAAAAGATCTTTGTATCCTTTGTGTCTGGGCTCTCAATGATTCATCTAAGAGTGGTTCGTCGACCAGCCATAGTAACTGCAGAGCACTCACATCATTCACTTGTGTGTGTGGTGTGACATGCTTTCCTTACTAATATGTGAATAAAGATTTTGTTTAAGTATAACTCTGACTTGCGTGATGAGTTTGTCTCTCCTCATTAGATAATACAGAAATGAACCACGACACCCTCGATGTAGAAGACTTTCAATCCCATTTCACATATTTTCTTTATCGTCCTTCGAGACGGATTCGAGCGACTCCAATCACGACTGGCGTTCAGTGTTATTGCAATGTGTTGTTACAGGGAGGCCACCAAGGCACACAAAAACAAATGCTGTCTTACAACTACTCACCTTGGTATAACTTGAAATGTACATGGCTGTACACTAAGTCCTATCTCTAAATCAGCATAACACCTCTTAATATCTTAACGCTGCCTCTCCCATTGACCTCTCAACCAAACTCCAGGCTTCCCAGGTAGTAGAGGGTTAAGGTGTACCTGTTTTCCCAGGGCGCTGATGTCCCTCTCGAAGGCGGCGTGCATGCGGTGGAAGGTATCTGCCTTGCTGAAGTCTTCTCCCAGGTCAGCAGGAATCTCATTATGTTTCTCCTGGATCTGAGCCACCAGCTCCTTCCCATCATCGAAGTACCTGAGAACCACCAGGGCATTCACTGCTGAGCACTCACTGTACCACTACTGTAGTATACAACTGTAATCTGTCAGAAGTCAGATCTCAACCGTCTATGAAAGGAAAAATGAAACGTCTTCACTGTCTAAAAAAAATGACAAATTATTGTCTTGTGTTTGCCTTGTGTGTTTGTCTTGTGTGTTTGAGCCTAGGCATACAAAGCCAAAAACAGTGAGGGGCATTCATGTGTCCAGACTCACTTGAGCAGGTCATATGAGGCTTGTAGGAGCTGAGCGCGGGTGTCTATGAGTTCCAGCAGGTCAGCCCAGCTCTCATTGACGCTGTCCTTCCACTCGGCCATGGCAGAAGCCTCTGTGTGGCCCGCCTCAATCAGTTCGTCTATGGTCTGATTCACATAGTCCACACGCTCCTGCCCCAAGGTCCCTGTCTCCCGGGCAAAGTCACGGAACTTGTCCCTCAGGAGCTGGACGGTTTAGATTTGGGGAGGGAAAATAAAAAGGAAATAGTTTCAAAAATACGAGAGCTCAATCATAGACTACTCCATGAGAATACAGAACATTACAGAGAGAACCAATACAAGGTGTGACTTCACATTCGTGCTTGGACCATTCTCCATCCCTTCAGCCGCCTAGAAAGTCCCATTAACCCGATCGCCCCCCCCCTCCCTGGCCTCTGTATTTGGTATGTATTCCACCCTCACCGTGACATGGTCCAGGTCCTGTCCCATCTCCTGGGAGGAGGCCACCACATCCCTCTCAGCGATCAAGTGCTCCAGATCCTCCACCTCACGGCTCAGCAGGAAGTGATGATAGGCATGGTCCAGCTTCCTCCTGCGGTCCTCTGCCAGGTCCTTCAGACCAGCGTACTGCTTATCTACCTGGCCCTGACGACGGATGACAGACTCACTATCGGGAGGGAGGAAGGGAGAGGGAGAGAAAGAGCGAGTGACTGACAAGAGGAGACAAGTCACCATCATGCATCAAGATGTGTCATAGCTGTCTGATCTTTGTATGGTAAGGGACCCAATCGTAACCACACCCATCACTCTCAATACTGTTACACAGTGAGGAACAAGAGACTAATCCTAAAAAGGGAGGATTCTCCACATGTATGCAACATAGTCTGAGGCCTACAGAGGAGGTAGTGATACTATACTGTAGTACTATACTGTACTATACTGTAGTACCCAAGGTAAGCTGAGTGAACCCTAAATATCTAGGTTCCACTCACCCATCAGGGTGGTCCTCGTTGAGCATCTTCTGTGCGCGGTCAGCCAGCTTCTGGATGGCGTCTGAGTAGTCATCTACAGCCTCCTTCATGATCAGGTGACGCTTCAACATCAACATGGCTCCCCGCTCATCCTTAAGAGAGGTGGAGGGGGGGAGAAATGAACACTTTAAAGCCACAATCTTTTATATGTTTTTTTTCTCAGCCAAACAGCATCCCCACCGCTTGGTTTACTATGAGGGATGAGATTGGACAAATATCACCACTCTCGATTCACCAGTGGAGCTATGGTTGCAAGGACTGACGGTCCATAAGATCCACTTGATAGTTGCAAATATATTTGGAGTACAATGCCTTGGCATTCTCACCAGCAATCATGTAGAGTTCCTGCTCTTCTATTCAAATCTCAGCCTCCTCCCCTCCTCTCTCATCTCTCCTCCCATTTCCTCTCCTCCCCTCAGCCTCCTTACCTTGGCTTTCTCATCAGTGATCATGTATAGCTCCTCCTCTCCTATCCAGGCCTCAGCTTCATCAGCGTCATTAAAGTACTGTTGGGCCAGGTTAGATCCGTTCAGCCTGTCTCTCCTCTTAGCCATCTCATCCTGCAGCCGAGACCACACCTCCTCCAGCTCCTTCACCTGGAATCAGGGACACAATGCAAAAACAAAAACAGTATCAGTAACAAACCTTTTTCAAAAACCAACCGTTGAAAACGAGCAAAAAAATGGGAAAAAGGTGGAAGGAACAGAGGTGGAGGAGATGGGACAGATGGTAGAAAACAAGAAGTGTGCACGGGCGTGTGCACGTGCAATCGTGAACATGTGCACACCTGCTGTCCAATATGCTCAGCCTCCGGCCCGCCCGCCTCTGTCGCGGCCGATGCCATCCTCCGGCCGCGCTCCAACACCTCATCCACCCGGGGCTGGTGGCCCTCCATCTCCCTCTGTAATGTCTGGTTCTTCTTCAACAACATTTGGACCGCTTGGAGATTGTTGCCGTGTTCATCTGACATCGCAAGGGGCAACCTCTCCTCGACCCAGAGCTGCGATAGAGAAGAGAAAAAGAGAGAGAGAACAGAACGGTGAAACACATCATGTTCATGTCAGCATTTCTCTGAGGAAGCATTCAGGTGGAAACAACAGCGCCGTAGTGGCGATGATGATAATCTGAAAGGCATCCTCACAATCTCATCAGCCAGGTCCCTGTAGAACTGGTGCACGGACTTGGCTGCCTCCAGCTTGCCCCTGCGCTGGGACAGGGGGTTGAGGAGCTGCTGGAAGTCCATCTGGATAGCTTGCTGCTCAGTCTCAAGCTGGTCCTCCCTGCTCCCGGCTAGGCCTCCGTGCTTCTCGACAGCCTTCTGGAGCTCTTCCAGCTCCCGCGCACGGTCACGCACCTGGTTCTCTGTTTGCTAGAGGGGGGGGGGGGGGGGGGGTTAAAGTAGTGGCTGGGTAGACTGGAGACAGAACTTTTTTTTTTCTCAACGAGAAGATTGGAACTCTCCGGCTTTTGTTCCGGAGTCTAAAGTGTTATTGTTTGATCAACCTCCGAAACTGGGGGAGGGACATTAGACAGACACACCCCTCCACACACACACACACCTGGTGCTTCTTGAGCAGGATGTTAGCGTTTGTGAGGTCCTTGACCTCCTCGTCTCCCTGTAGCTCCTTCTGCAGCTCAGCCAGCCACTTCTTGATGTCGGCCTGACTCTGGTCAAACAGCTCGGAGCGGTTAGCATCAAACAACAGACGGGCCTTGTCCTCGGCAGTGGACTCCAGCTTGTCCCACAGCTCATGCAGCTTCGCCAGACGCTCTGTCACGATGGGCTCGAACTCAGGTTTGGCATCCATCAGCTCCTGACCCTCCTGTGGATGAGAAGACGGGGCGGCGTTAGAAAGGTCACAGGGGAAACGTTCATACTTGTTACATCATCCATCAGCGTCTGTGGCACATGTATGATAAGTAATATGGATGGGATGTGCACCAGGAATAATTCAAGTAGGCTATATGATTACTGGGATAGACTAGCGTCATGTCCAGTGGGTGTACGTGTACATTAAGCTGCCTCACGATCCACAAACAGAAGATCATGCCTTTTGGGACATTCTGGCTCGCTTTGTATATTACTATTTCAATCCAAAATAAGCATTTTAAGAGAACAGAAACAGAATCCAGTTCAGCTAGATGCCTTTGCGAAGAGCAGGGTTGATGTTAAAACGTCACATGGACAATATTCTTACTTATTACACCATGTGGCATATAGCAAGGATGTGACCACAAGGACACATAGAAACTGATACTGTAGTGGAGCGAGTGTACAGGCTCTGACAGCTCAGTGTAGCTACGTCACTTTGCACCTTGCGTGCGCGCGCACACACACACACACACACACACACACACACACACACACACACACACACGCATCCACACACGCACACCTGGTCTATTTTGTTCAGCCAGTCTTTGTTGGAGGACAGCTCAGCCATGAAGGCCTGATGTTTCTTCCACTTGGTGTGAATGTTCCTGTCCCCGTCATACGACACGTCCTGAGCCGTCAACATCTTCTCGTTTATCCACAGAGTGAGCTGGAGAGAGGGAGAGGAGAGAGGGTATGGAGAGGAGGGGGAGAGGAGGAGGATGGACAGAGGAATTGAGAGGGGGAGAGGGAGAGGATGGAGGGGTGGGGAGATGGAGGTGAGAGGCAGATTGAGAAAGGATAGTTGAGAGGGAGTGGAGAGGGAGAGGATGGAACGAGGGAAATGGAGACGGAGAGGATGGGGAGAGGGAGTGGAGAGGGAGAGGATGGAACGGAGACGGAGAGGATGGGGAGAGGGAGTGGAGAGGGAGAGGATGGAACGGAGACGGAGAGGATGGGGAGAGGGAGTGGAGAGGGAGAGGATGGAACGGAGACGGAGAGGATGGGGAGAGGGAGTGGAGAGGGAGAGGATGGAACGGAGACGGAGAGGATGGGGAGAGGGAGTGGAGAGGGAGAGGATGGAACGAGGGAAATGGAGATGGAGAGGATGGGGAGAGGGAGTGGAGAGGGAGAGGATGGAACGAGGGAAATGGAGACGGAGAGGATGGGGAGAGGGAGTGGAGAGGGAGAGGATGGAACGGAGACGGAGAGGATGGGGAGAGGGAGTGGAGAGGGAGAGGATGGAACGAGGGAAATGGAGATGGAGAGGATGGGGAGAGGGAGTGGAGAGGGAGAGGATGGAACGAGGGAAATGGAGACGGAGAGGATGGGGAGAGGGAGTGGAGAGGGAGAGGATGGAACGGAGACGGAGAGGATGGGGAGAGGGAGTGGAGAGGGAGAGGATGGAACGAGGGAAATGGAGATGGAGAGGATGGGGAGAGGGAGTGGAGAGGGAGAGGATGGAACGAGGGAAATGGAGACGGAGAGGATGGGGAGAGGGAGTGGAGAGGGAGAGGATGGAACGGAGACGGAGAGGATGGGGAGAGGGAGTGGAGAGGGAGAGGATGGAACGAGGGAAATGGAGACGGAGAGGATGGGGAGAGGGAGTGGAGAGGGAGAGGATGGAATGAGGGAGTGGAGAGGATAGAGAGAGGGAGTGGCGAGGTGGAGGATAGAGAGACGGAGATCAACACAGAGTCCGCACAGACAAGAACAGTAGTAAGAAGTAAGACAGGAACACATTTGCTGTATCATTTTACCAAAAAATGAATCAAATATCTTACATCCTGTGTGTTTTGCAGGAAGTGTTGGAGATCACGGTTATCCTTGAGTACCCCTGTAACCTTGTTGGCTTTGTCTCTGTTCTTGTGGTACCTGCAGATCGAAAACACACAGACACAACAGAACAACACGTTAGACTCAGTCCCATATCGCCAAGGTCGTGTTCATTAGGGCACGCAACGAAAAATGTTTGAAAAGACAACTAAAACGAGCATCTCTTATTCGAGTCCCTCCCTGTTTCAGTCCATTTTTCTCAGTTTGGTGCCTAATGAACATGACCCAGGTCCCCACAACAGAGACTGATGGTAGGGTGTAAACAACACATGCAATCCCCTCTACTGAACCTTTCCAGTTCCAGCCCCAGCGCCACACAGTAAAGAGTCTTTACTAAAGACCTTACTTCCACAGCCCCCCCACCCCTCCTGATCTCTCAGTATAGCTATCACTACCTCCTCTGGGTTGAAGAACACTCTCTCTGCGATCAATACCCATCATAGCAGGCACCCGGTGCCCTCCAACCATCTCCCTCCCAGCAGAGTAGAGTGAAGCCGGATGGGATGATAAATTGCGTGTGTTAATGGGAGAAGGAGCTCCCTCCCTCGCCTCTCCCCCCTCCACTAGAACAATGTTAAAACTAATTATGTATTGCTGACCTAGCTGACTCAGAATGGCAGGCTAAAAGTTCATTACAATATGTACAGACAGATCCTCTTATAAACCCATGGCTGACATTAGAATTAATTGAATGAAAGAGAGCCATTTGTATTCATTTATATTTCATAAACTTAAAACGTCTTTTCAAAGAAATCTGATGTCTTTTGGGTATTTTTTTTATTTATTTTAATTTTAATTAAGCAAATATTAGAGCAGAAAAAGATCCAAGACTAACCTGTCATGGATTAGGTCCATCTTATCTTGGACCCTGGGGGAGTAGAGGTTCCCCCTGTCAACCAATTTCTGTCCACCCTCCAGCATGCTGGCGATCTTCTCTATGTTGGCGTCCATGGTGCAGACGAAGTCCTCGTGTCTCTTCAGGGCCTGCTCTGCTCCGTCCAGGGTGTCAGGCTTGTCCGTGTGGGCCAGAGTGTACTCCTGAAGTAAAGAAATAAAGAATTCATTATGTTTGGTGCTGACTAACAGACGATAAGCTACATCAATGTACTCTTGACCCACCACAGTCACAAACATAGCACAGCACCCTTCAAATTGTCACTTTCTGCTTTACAGTTTTCGATTTTCATTGGGGTTTTTAACTCTATTCATATTCCATGTTTAAATGTTAAAAACTTTATTTGCCATGTGTAATGAATACATCGAAAATCATACTCACTCCAGCATTCAGTGTAAAACCCACAATAAAAACACAATACAAAGACAACAGGGAAATGGTATACTGTAGTAAAGGGGAAATCACAATATTATTGGTTTATCTTCATACGTATGTAAACCTTTATTTCGCTAAGTTAGTAATTAGCTAGGTTTCCATCCAATTGGCGACAGATTTCCATGCGGATATTCTATAATCCACATAAAACAATATGCGTATTTTCCCACCAGAGAAGTATTTCCATCTAATTGACTTGTTATGGACAAAACGGCTGTGGGTGATGACGTAGTGCACATAAAAAATAACTTTTGCAGTTCAATTTCCATGTACAGAATGAAATAAACAACTTAAACTCATTTTCAACTCCACTGACGTCACATTGTTTTAAATATATATATATATATAGCGAACGTGACCACTCCGGTGTTGGCATGTGCGCTCTAGCCAACAGCTCGCATATACAGTGCGGGTATAGCCTATATGATGAGATTATTATAGACAAAAGAGCGAGATTATTTTTATTTGTCAAACGGCAACCAAGCAGAATAAGTCTCGATATTTATTGGAAAGGGGCATCAAGCTCATAATAATAGATACATATTAGATACGTCTATACATAATAGATAAAAGCGTCTGCTAAATGACATATATTATTGCATTATCGTCACCTTGCACATTCACCACCCTGTGAAGTTCAAAACCTGATTTAATCTGTAGCCTAATAAACTGCGTGCTTTCCCAAGTCGTATTGGGAGGACAACACAACATGGCATCGCTTGCCATGTTATTAAATTCAAATTCAAATCAAATTTTTACTTACCGGTCCATTTCAAACTATGCTGAGTTAATGATACAATAGAAACATAAAAATAGTGACACGAGGAATAAATACACAGTGAATAAGGAATAAAAAATAAAGTAAAAGTATGACTATGCAACGCATTCAGAAAGTATTCAGACCCCTTGACTTTTTCCACATTTTGTTACGTTACAGCTTTATTCCAAAACGGATCAAATTCCCCCCCCCCCCCCCGCATCAATCTACACACAATATCCCATAATGACAAAGCAAAACATGTTTTTAGAAATTTTGGCAAATCTATTCAAAATAAAAAACTTAAACATCACATTTACAGGCAGCGATTACAGCCTCGAGTCAAGCTGCAAGCTTGGCACACCTGTATTTGGGGAGTTTCTCCCATTCTTCTCTGCAAATCCTCTCAAGCTCTGTCAGGTTGTATGAGGAGTGTTACTGCACAGCTATTTTCAGCTCTCTCCATTGATATTTGATTGTGTTTAAGTCTGGGCTCTGGCTGGGCTCTGCAAAGACATTCAGAGACTTGTCCTGAAGCCACTTCTGCATTGTCTTGGCTGAGTGCTTAGGGTCGTTGTCCTATTGGAAGGTGAACCTTTGCCCCAGTCTGAGGTCCTGGGCGCTCTGGAGCAAGTTTTCATCAAGGATCTCTCTGTACATTGCTCCATTCATATTTCCCTTGATCCTGACTAGTCTCCCAGTCCATGCCACTGAAAAACATCCCCACAGCATGATGATTCTTCCACCATGCTTCACCGTAGGGATGGTGCCAGGCTTCCTCCAGATGTGACTCTTGGCATCATGGTTTCATCAGACCAAATAATCTTGTTTCTCATGGTCAGAAAGTCTTTAGGTGCCTTTGTGCAAACTCCAAGTGGGCTGTCATGTGCCATTTCCTGAAGAGTGGCTTCCATCTGGCCACTCTACCATAAAGGCCTGATTGGTAGAGTGCTGCAGAGATGGTTGTCCTTCTGGAAGATTTTCCAATCTCCACAGAGGAACTCTGGAGCTCTGTCAGAGTGCCCATTGGATTCTTGGTCACCTCCCTGACCAAGGCCCTTCTCCCTCGATTGCTCAGTTGGCCGGGTGGCCAGCTCTAGAAAGAGTCTTGGTGGTTCCAAACTTCTTCCATTTAATAAGGATGTTGCGAATTTTCTTAGCTTTTTGTTAAAAATCGTGCAACATTTCAGCGCCCTGCTATTCATGCCAGGAATATAGTACATGCATATGATTAGTGTTTGTGGATAGAAAACACTCAGACGTTTCCAAAACTGTTTAAATCACGCCTGTGGCATTTACGGAACGTGCGTTTCATCGCATAGTGCATGAAAATCTGTTCACTGAAAATGGAAAACATATATTCTTCCGCGATGACAGGCAATTGTTAAAAGCGAACAGAATTACATAGAGCCGAGTTTTCATTGGCTACAGCTTCCCCATGTTGTCTAGAGGGACGTCATTTGTTGCGCAATTGATTCTTGGTCTAACCGAAACAAGGGAACTCATTTCCTACTGTCCCCGCCCAGATAATTTGGAAGAGCTCTCTCCTGAAATTTTTTCCAAGACGACAGCTAATGATTTTTACATCGCCTCCTGATGAATTTTATCGCTTATTAACGTGTACTAATACCTAAAGTTGCATTACAAAAGTATTTCGAAGTGTTTTGTGAAAGTTTATCGTCGACTTTTTGAATTTTAAAAAATTACGTTACGTTATGAAACGCTGTTTTTTTCCGTTGATCACACAGTCTACATATAACGATATCTAGGCTATATATGGACCGATTTAATCGGAAAAAAGACCCAATAGTGATTATGGGACATCTAGGAGTGCCAACAAAGAAGATGGTCAAAGGTAATGAATGTTTTCTATTTTATTGTGCGGTTTGTGTAGCGCCGAATATGCTAATTATTTTGTTTACGTCCCCTGCGGGTCTTTTGTGGTGTTACATGCTATCAGATAATAGCTTCTCATGCGTTCCCCGAAAAGCATTTTACAAATCTGACTTGGTCGATAGATTCACAACGAGTGTAGCTTTAATTCAGTATATTTTATGTCAATTTTAATGAAAGTTTGAGGTTTATCAACCTCTATGGTGGCGCTCTTGAGCATTTCTGCTGATTTGATCCCCACAGCGGGAGCACTTCTCTAACTTAAGAATGGTGGAGGCCACTGTGTTCTTGGGGACCTTCAATGCTGCAGAAATGTTTTGATACCCTTCCCCAGATCTGTGCCTTGACACAATCCTGTTTCAGAGCTCTACGGACAATTATTTTCGACCTCATGGGTTGGTTTTTGCTCTGACATGCATTGCTAACTGTGGGACCTTATATAGACAGCTGTGTGCCTTTCCAAATCATGTCCAATCAATTGAATTTACCACAGGTGGACTCTAATCAAGGAGGATCAATGGAAACAGAATGCACCTGAGCTCAATTTCGAGTCTCAAAAGCAAAGGGTCTGAATACTTACTGTGTGAGTGTGTGGGTAAAGTGTGTGTGCATAGAGTCAGTGCAAGAGAGTTAGTACGAAAAAGGGTCAATGCAGGTAGTCCAGGTAGCCATTTGATGATCTATTTAGCAGTCTTGTTTACAAGTCTTATGGCTTGAGTCTTTGACCATTTTTTGGGCCTTCCTCTGCCACCGCCTGGTATAGAGTTCCAGGATGGCAGGGAGCTCGGCCCCAGTGATGTACTGGGCCGTATGCACTACCCTATCAATACCTGCACATAAAAGCGCTTCCACCGCTATTTCTCACATAATTAATCTTACCAACACAAAAGATCCCACGTCGTCTAGGGAAATTTTGTTTTGTCGACATTGGGAAAGTTTACCGAAAAATGTGCTGTTTCCATCAGGCTGTGACAGCCTATACTTTATTCACATAAAAAGGTTGGATGGAAACCTGGTTAAGAAAACAATTGTTTTCTTTCAATATAACAACCTGGTATCACAACGTTGGTTTATCTCACCTGGTTGTTGAGGATGGTCTCCACCTGCTTGGCGTCCCTCATGAACTGCTGGAATCCCAGGCCCTGGTCCAGGAAGCCCTTCCTACTGTCCCACATCTTGTGGAGCTCGTCCCAGCCGCGGTCCAGACCCTTCAGCCTCTTGTCCAACTCCTGGTATTGAGGATCATCCAGCTGGCCCTGGGTCACCGCCACACCCGTGTCCCTCACCTAACGTAATAATAATCATAATATGCCATTTAGCAGACATTTTTATCCAAGCAACTTACAGTGCAGTGACTGTAAACATTTCAGTATATGTGGCTCCAGCAGGAATCCAACCCACGACCCTGGCATCACTAGCACCACGATCTTACTAACGGAGCCACACAGGATCACATATTTATGTCACTGCCTTGACAACTCTTTGTAAAACTATCCCCACTGTTCTTAACAAACTTTACAACTTGAAACTAACCTTGTAGTAGTCCTCCTCGTGTGTGCCCATGTCATCATGCACGGCGTCATGGAGACTCAGCAGCTGCTCTGCCTGGGGCAGAGTCTCAGGCATGTCCTCGGACGCCACGGACTTCTGGGTCTTGAAGAGCCAGGACTGGAAGTCATCCATGTCCTGCAGGAAGTTCTGCAGCTTGGACACCTCTCCCAGAGACTCCTACAATACAACTTTATTAGTCCATTTGTTATGGAGAAGTGCACCACAAAAATGTGTTTTCTGCTTGTTTCCCGACACAGACATAGACCCAGACACACACGCACAAAGATACGCACGCATGCACACACATACCTCCCGGTCCTTCAGGGTGGCTTTCAGGTTATCCCAGGCTGCGTCCAGCTCGGCTCGTCTAGCCAGGATGTCTGCAGCGTTGTCCGGGTGATCCTTGGCCAGCTGGTCCGCCTCACTCCGCAGGAAGGTGAGCTTGTCTCCGATGGCGGCAAGGTCGCGCTCCATGCCATAGAGTTTCCTCTGGATGGTCATGACAGCGTTCAGATCATTGCCCAGTTCCTGGGTGGATTCGATGACCCGGGTTTTGTCTCGAATCCAGGACTCTGTCTCGTCACACTCCAGGCCATAGTTGTGGTAGCTGAGAGCAGAGTCCACCTTTCGCTTCCTCTCCTCAAACATGGCCTTGAAGGCCTCCCACCTGGAAGAGAAGAGACAGACCAGAGGGTTAATACTAATGTTACTGTAGACTGTGGATCATAATGACGACATGTCCTTTTTGCTACGAGTATATACTACATCTACACATGAACATCACATCATCATGAGTCTCACCTCTTATTCAGTCTCGTCTGGCATTCCTTCACCTCTTTGGTACGAGGGTGCCTGCTGTCCTCAAGCTGCTTCACTGCTTTGTTGACATCATCAACCCGTGACTGGACGTTAGCCATGTCTGAAGAAAGTATACTCAACCTGGGAATGAAAGAAATTGTAAGCACTAAATCAAACAGTATGTACCAGAGCAAGCAGGTTACATTCAGAGAAGCGACCAATCCCCCATCAGTCAGTCCAACTGTAACCCGCATTTGCAGAGATCTGATACAGATGTGATTGGTGTCAGATTTATACAAATGTAAAAGTACTGTTTAACATTGCTGGTACCCCAACAATATGACATGACGTCATATCTGTGGTTTGTACCTGTTCTGCACCACCTCCAAATCCTCTAGTTTCTCAGGCACATCCAGCCCTACCAGCCAGGTCTCCTTCTCGCCCATCCACAGCTCACAGGCGTCTGTCTCGCTGAAGATGATGTACAGGGCCATGGCATCATCCAGCTTCTTCTGTCGCAGGTCGCACAGGGACATCAGCTCCATGTACAGGTCTCTGACTTCCGTCAGACGTCTCTGGATGTCCGGCGTGTTACGCAGCTCCTCGGGTAGCGCCGCCGCCTGGTCATAGGAAGTTCAGGTTTATTAGCCATATGGAATAAATACATTGGGGAAATCTGGGGAAATCATCAGAGCTCTTACAATAAAAACAGCATTAAAAACAGTAAGATTAATCTGGACGAATTTCAACAAATATACACATATGTGACAACTAGAGGTTAAATCATGATGCTAACATAATCTAGTAGATCCTAATTGTAAAGCTATGTAAAGTATAGTAACACAGGTTTTATAGGCAAGAACCAGCCATTTGGTCAGACAGTTATTTTACCTGTTTGGTCAGAGCGTCAATGGTGGCTCCGTTCTTGGCCACGTGGTCCCTTAGGCCTCTGTGTCTCTTCAGCAGCCTCTGGGTGGTATACTCATCATGACCCACTTCATCACTGGTCATCTGCCTCTTGGCATCCAGCAGCCAGGCCTTCAGGTCATCAGCCTCTCCCTGGAACTGAAAGAACCTCTGGGTGTCCTGGAGGTTCTGCCTTCTGAACGCTGCCAGCTCCTCCAGCTGCTGCCACTGCCTCCTCACGTCCTCCATGCGATCCCCGACCTTACGATAACATTTTTTTAAAAGAATGACTTTATTGTCCCCATGGGCACATTGTATTTGTGGCCATGTGCATACATATATTAAAGACATATCATGTATAAACACATTATATAGACAGTTACAAACAAAAGAAATACAGTCAACGTGGGGGAAAGCTACTTGTGGTGTGTCGAAGTGTCCAGCCTGGATTATCTTATCTCCTTCGTCCATGATCTCCCGCAAGTGGACACGGCGGGCCCCCAGCTCGTCCTCGAAGGCACTGTGTTTGCTCTGCAGAGTCAGCACACTGGTCAGGTCCTTGCCGTAGTCCAGCGAGGAGAAGATGTGCTCCTTCTCCTTGATCCAGCTCTCCAGCTCGGCCATCTAAGATAAAACAAGGTACACTTTATAGTCATTTCTTTATAATAAAAAAGCTGATATATGTTATAGTCAATTATCACACAAAAAACCCTTGAGGATCACACATACAAACACCCATGGAGAGGTTGGAGGACAGGGTCCGCCGCCCCTGCCGTAGGGCCTTGCTTAAGGGTAAGACCTTTCAGTTGCCTACCTCTGTAGCCTACATACCTCCCAGAAGAAGTTCCAGAGGCGTCGGGACTGCTCCAGTCGGGCACGGCGCTGGGCTGCCAGGGCACACAGCTCCTGGTAACACAGGTCTAGGTGTTGCACCCGGTCCTTAATCACCTGGGGGTCACAGGGCTTGTAGCCTGGGAGGTGAGAGGACAGGGGAAGATTTAAAAACAAGAGCTACGTTTTTGGCATGATTATGTACTGTGTCTTTTGGGTTAACACTTGACATGAAGGTATCTTTTGGGTTAACACTTGACATGAAGGTATCTTTCGGGTTAACACTTGACATGAAGGTATCTTTCGGGTTAACACTTGACATGAAGGTATCTTTTGGGTTAACACTTGACATGAAGGTATCTTTCGGGTTAACACTTGACATGAAGGTATCTTTTGGGTTACATGTTAGAAAGGGAAAGAAAGGGAACGGGCGATACCTAGTCAGTAATACAACTGAACGCATTCAACTGAAATGTGTCTTCCACATTTAACCCCTAACCCCTCTGAATCAGAGAGGTGCGGGGGGGGGGGGCTGCCTTAATCGACATCCACGTCATCGGATGACGGTATCTCTTGGGTTACACTTCACCTGAAGGTATCTGTTGGATTACACTTAACATCTAGGTATGCTAAAAAGGATCATGTAAAGTGTTACCCTCTTTTGTTAGATGCGGGTGTACGGTCCAAGTACAAAACCAGTTGCTAAGGAGGGACAATTCAATGAATAGGAAAGTCGACTGCACTTACTGTCTCCATTGGCAAACTTGAGAGCAGCTGCATTGGCGTTGTGAACTCTCTCTGCCTGCACTGCGATGTCAGCCTCCACCAGAGCATGCTTCTGGAGCAGGTCCTCCACCTCCAACAGGTGCTTCCCAAAGTCAGGAGACAGGAGCCGAGACTGGGGACATACCACAGGTTCAGGGGTCAGGGTTGAGAGGAAGGGGTGGGGGTGGTAAGGAAGGGGTCAAACATGGCAAAGGAATGTTCTGGCATACAGATGTGGGAGCGTAATTTGACCCGTAGTTTTGTCGCAACAAAATATTACTGCAGAAACGGGATGTGAACGTTTAGTCCATAATGATGCTTGATAGGTGGTTAGGCTAAAGTGCAATACTGTTAATATAACCATGAGTTAGTGCGGGTTTTCAGTGAATTTATGTACATCATGAATACATCTGCATTTCCTGGTGCAGGAAAATACTCAGCAACAAAGGAGTGATTAAATGAAATCCTACATCTATAGCTATAGCAGGGAGAAAGCTAACATATTCTTCTGTATGAATATAGATTCTAACCTTGAACCAACATGGCTTTTTCAGATTCATAATTTATAGATTCTGCACATGGCCTATGACAGTGGTAGGCAACTAGATTCAGTCGCGGGCCAGTTTTCAAACAAAGCCTCTCTCTCTATATATATATATATATATATATATATAAATACTAAAACTTTGGGGTCCCCAAAAAGTTTTTGGGCCTACGGACCTGTTGCCGACCTCTGGCCTATGATGTCTGGTTCCAATGGCTCAGTGGGTTAGCTAGCAAGTAACACAAGGGTTATAGGTTCGATCGCAGCAGGGGCTAGAGTGAAAACAACATGTACTATATCCCTGTCTTTAATCTATAATTCTGCAAGTCACCTTCGATACATCATTTCTATGGCCCTACTATTAACAATCTACCTTCATCTCATCGATCCAGTTGATAATGTACAACATCTCCTGGAAGATCCTCTGCAGGGTGAGGTTCTTGTCCAGGCGTGCCCTGCGAGCATTCAATAGTTCCAGTAGGTAATCCCGTAGCCTCAGGATGTTGTCCTTACGTACGTCGATGCGCTTGGCGTCATGGTAGAGCTCAGACTGCAGCTCTTTCGAGATGGCCACTATGCCCTGGATGCGTTCCTCGTAGGCAGCGATGTCCGTCTCGATGGCGTCGTGCTTCTTCTTCGCCGCTTCCACCGCCGGCAGGTCGTAGCCAAAGTTGTCCTGAAGGGGGAAGGTGGGGGATGTTTCAGAGGCGAAGAGGTTCAACTGTTATGCATGTCTATTTGGAGAAGGAGGGCATTCTGACTTGAGATCTGTAAAAGTTTTCGCTCAATTATTCCACTGACATCAATGAAGGAATTTCGGTCCACTTATCTCAGCTCTGAATTGGCCCCAAAATGAATAGCGCATGTCTGTTTTGTTATAGACTATATGTGTGCAGGAGTGCTGCCCAAGTGGATATATTACCTGTGCCACCAGTCTCTGGTTCTCCAGTAGCCAGGTCTCTCTCATGGCAGCTTTCCTGTCAAAGCGTCTGGCCATCTGCTCCAGCTTCTCCTGACGAATCAGCTCGTCTCTCAGGACACGCTCCCTCTCATGCTCCTCCCGTTCTAGGCGCTCCCAGGCCTGCAGAGGGCAACATGGTTGTTTAAAGTGCCGGCTGGCTACCGTAGGATTTCGTTATAATAAGTAATTATTCTCTCTTTGTGCTTTGTTAGCTTTGTCGATTAATAAATGACCCATTACTGAATTGACTAAATGTGTCTCCTCCATTCCTGAATCCCGGCAGACTCAAAATAGCGCCAGTAAGTACGGAACCAGCCGACTAAATTAAACTTACACTCTTTGTTTCAGTATTACTGAATACTCAGGTCTCTTACCCTGTTGATATCAGCCACTAGAGCCCCGTCCTTCGGGGTGTAGACCCTCTGGTTGTTGGCTCTCATACGGCTCTGGATTGTGAACAGCAGCATCTCAAGGTGACCTTTCTCCTGGAACCTTGTCCATCACAGACAAAACAATAAACACGGTGTCAGAACCAGAACTTGTTGACCAGCACAGGAGGTTGGTGGCACCTTAATTGGGGAAGACGGGCTTGTGGTAATGGCTGGAGCGGGACAAGTGGAATGGTATCAGACGTGTTTTCATGCTAGAACTAGTGTTACAAACTTGCGGAAATGTTCCCCAAATACCCAGTTTCGCATTTGGAGGATTCGTGGAGGATTTCTAGAAAAACTAGATGTTTTTGGGGAAAATGTACTGTATTTGTGCAACCCTAGTTGGGGTATATTGTATTAAGGCATGCTGGTGTGACTCACTTGGGTGGTTTCTCCACGGTGCGGTAGGAGTTGAAAGCTTGGAGCTGCTGCTGGACACCAGTTAGAGAGTTGGCCAGTTTACGGTTGTTCAGGACGATGATGGTCTGCTCTATCCACATCAGCAGGTCTGACGATAGGGCCTCGTACTTGTCAATCATCTTCTCTGTCTCTATGGCATGGTCTAGCACCTAGAGGATGGACACAGAGGGTGAGGTTACACAAGCGCCTTGGTGTTTGGGTAAACAAAGCAGGCACGGATGTACACACGCACACACACAAGCATATACACACTGCATTATTTATCCCATCCTTACCTTGCCAACTCTCTTCCCCTCCACTGCTAGTGCCTTCATCTTGGAGAAGTAGTGGTAGAATGCTACAACATATGTGATGATGGACTTCTCATCTGGGTTCTCCGTGAACACATCTGCAAAACGAACAGACAGTCCATGAAAGCTAGAAGATCACTGGACTCTTTTATTTCAGCCTTGAGTTCAGCTCATAAAGACTAGAAAGGACCGGTTACCCGAACACAGGTAAAGCGTAGTCCTGGATTTAAAAAGCTATTTCAATAGAGATTATCCATTAAGCTTTTTAGTCAAGGTCTAGGTTTAATCTGTGTCTGGGAAAATGGCCCATAGTTCTAGATGAGGGAACAGGAAATTGTAACTTGCCTTCGGGGTCTAACAGTTTGGTCACGCCAAGCTTCTGCTCTGCTACGTTGAAGGCATTCTGGAGGTTATGGGTTGGGTTGGACTTCTTCAGGCCACCATAGTCCACCAGGTCTGGCCTGAGAGATTGAGAGAGATTGAGTGAGAGTGAGAGTGAGAGAGAGAGAGAGAGAGAGAGAGAGAGACAGTGAGAGAGACAGAGAGAGAGAGAGAGAGAGAGAGAGAGACAGAGAGAGAGAGAGACAGAGAGAGACAGAGAGAGAGAGAGAGACAGAGAGAGAGAGACAGAGACAGAGAGAGACAGAGAGAGACAGAGAGAGACAGAGAGAGACAGACAGAGACAGAGAGACAGAGAGAGAGAGAGAGAGAGAGAGAGAGAGAGAGAGAGAGAGAGAGAGAGAGAGAGAGAGAGAGATTTGCCTGCAGCGAGATCCATCGGAGATGGTATTATACACGGCATTATATCTCTTCTTACCTGTGTTTGTGTATGAGAGCATTGAACGCAATGCCATCTTTCCAACTGGTGGTGAAGTTGGTGATGTTCACATTTGGATATCTGTAAAAACACAAGAAGGACAAAGAGTCAATGTCACGGACTGACCTCAATCACAAACTGATCCCAGTAGTTTAGAGGACTTAGCAGCGTAATCAGATAAACTGATCTCTAATCAAGATGGCGTTATCCAGGCAACCCTGATCATTGATCATTTTGCGGTTCCAATGTCTCAGTGAGTTAGAACATGGTTGTTGGCAACATCAGGGCTGTGGGCACAGAATTCCATATAGAAGCTCTATGGGTCCTATTCTCACACGGGCCAAACATCCTGAATATATGTGTCTCTGTCAACGCTGACAGTTCTGTTAGCTGCTTTGGATAAAATAGTCTACTAAATAAGACTTTTTTTTTTTTCAATCTCACCCAGCAGTCTTCATCTGGCACCAGAGTAGCAGAGCGTCCTTGGCTGTGCGGCTTTCCCGTTGGGTCCCGTCTGCCTGTCCCATCTCCACCACAATGTCCTGGATCTGTAGGTCAGGGACAGGCAGGACAGACAGTCAACTACAGTAACGACAATGGAGTGGACACTAGACCAGATTGTTCTTACGTGGTAGAGGAGACAAGACCTACATAACGAAACCTAAATGTTATGGGGCATGTAGTGTATACATATTGTATATTTGGAAATGGAAGAATGTTTAGGCATAAACTGCCCATTTCCTATTTTAGGTTGAAGTACGAAGTGTATGTTTTATCAGTATGAACCTATGAAAACAAGGTTGATCAAGTCATGTTTTAATTTACACTAATTGTAACCTTAGTTAAAACGGTTGATTTCCAAGGTTCCTATTTTCCCACTAACTGCACACACACATACACACACGCACGCACGCAGGCACGCACGCACACACACACGCACACACGCACACACACACGCACACAAATGCATGTGCACACACAAACACACACAGCTATTTTCCCACCAACACACACACCAGAACGAACGAACGCACACACATCCAGACACACCTATTTTCCCACACACACTGTCAGTAATTAGAACAGTGATTTTATCTGTGAGACATACCGCTCCTCAGAGAGGCTAAATTTAGCACCGCTTTGCTTCTCTTCTCCTCCGTTTGTTCTGATGCTACGTAGGGATGCCGACAGAGGCTAGCTAGTCGTCTCCTCTTTTTCCCTCTCCTCCTTTTTGAAGGTGTGAATAATGCAGCAGCGAGGGCATATTGTTTGAACTAAGCAAAGCTAAAAATAACAACAGGCTGTCAAATTGAAAATAAATACTGGATCAGCCTGTTCCCAGATAAAATAATCTAACACACGGTATGTTTTGTTTGGGATGTGGTTTTAGTTCTAGCACCAGATAAGGTCAGCTGTTGGCTGAAACCAGACCGTATACAGCTCCAGCCAGAGGGGATTTACGTTGAGTTCTAGTTGATTTTGTAACCAGTGTTGTTGTTATAGTGGTTAGCTAACTCACCAAGCCTAGTGGTCCCAAATCAGTTTGTTCTATCTTGCCACCTAGACATAGAAGTTGGCAATACAGAACAAACAGATCTGGGACCAGGCTAGCAGAGGGTGGTTTAAATTTAGGCCATTTTGTAACCTGTGTTTTTTTTTGTGGTTGGCTAGAAGAAGAAGAATCCTAACTCACCTGGAATCTGAGGATGATGGTCCAGATGAGTCCCAGGATGAGGCGGTGGTTGCCGTCAACGATGTCGTGTGATCCCATGTTCTCCAGATGGACCCTCTGCTCCTTGAGGAACTGCAGGGCCTTGTCCACGTTCTCCAGGCAGTGGATACGCATACGACCCTTAGTAGGCTTGGGCTGGGGGGAGAGAGGGAGAGGATGGAGAGTAAGGGGCAGAGATAGGAAGGGAGAGAGGGAGAGGATGGAGAGTAAGGGGCGGAGATAGGAAGGGAGAGAGGGAGAGGATGGAGAGTAAGGGGCGGAGATAGGAAGGGAGAGAGAAGAGAGAGAGGAATAGAACGTAAACGTGTAGTGTGTTGCTATTTAGTGCAGTGAAGTGATTAATGAGACTGCGACGAGTATTTCCATTCTGATCTGGACATCTTCAGATCATGTCATAACAGGGACAAAGAAAGCACGCAGACTAAACACACATACAATACATCATAAATACACATACCGTCCACACTGTCCACGCACACGCCCACGTACCAGTTTCTCTTCAGAGAGGACCTCCAGTAGTTTGATGAGCATGCGTCCATCCCTGAGGTCCAGGTACAGGTCAACGATACGGCAGTTGACCCGCGACAGGATGGAGTTGACCCACTTAGTGAAGGTCTTCTTCTGGACCGCCTCGCGCTCATCTGGAGGTAGACAGAAAGAGAACTAGGTTAGACAGTAATAACCTAGGAGTTTGTTTTGTTGGGGTTCATTCACCCAAGCACCTCTAATACCAGTGGAATCTGAACTGTAAAAGAAGTGTTATACTTCTTGCTTTATCCTTTACAGTGAGGGGGGGGGTACATTATGGAACGTATCATATCTGAAACGTAGCAGGACACAAACCATGCGTCTGTGTGGGCAGTTGCGTGAAGAAAAACTCAAGGCTTGACTGAGTAAGTGTTGAGAACAGACATCAGAATCCACAAGGCCTCTGAGAGTAGGAACATCAACGTTGTTGTGAGTTATGTAAGTTCGAATAGTGAATACCACTACCCACCTGGTGGCATCATGTCTCCCTACTAGTTAAGAGCAGGAGATCACAGTCACACTTTCAAGTCCCCATCAACACACTGTCAGTTTCAAATGGCACCATATTCCCCATTTAGTGCAGTACTTTTGACCAGGGTCCACAGTATGTGTGTGTGTGTGTGTGTGTGTGTGTGTGTGTGTGTGTGTGTGTGTGTGTGTGTGTGTGTGTGTGTGTGTGTGTGTGTGTGTGTGTGTGTGTGTGTCCCAAATATAAGAGTGCAAAATACTGCATCCTTAATGACTTGTACTATAAATGATTCAGGCCCTCAGCCTGTGTAGAACAGAGACAGAGAGAGAGACAGAGTGAGAGGGAGAGAGAGACAGAGAGAGAGCGAGGGAGAGAGAGAGAGAGAAAGAGGTAAGAGAGAGAGATAAGAGAGAGGGAGGCATATAGAAAAGAGGGAAGATAGAGAGAGATGAGGCATGGGAAGAGAGGGAGAGAGAAAGAGAGGGAGGCATGGGAAGAGAGGGAGAGAGAAAGAGAGGGAGGCATGGGAAGAGAGGGAGAGAGAAAGAGAGGGAGGCATGGGAAGAGAGGGAGAGAGAAAGAGAGGGAGGCATGGGAAGAGAGGGAGAGAGAAAGAGAGGGAGGCATGGGAAGAGAGGGAGAGAGAAAGAGAGGGAGGCATGGGAAGAGAGGGAGAGAGAAAGAGAGGGAGGCATGGGAAGAGAGGGAGAGAGAAAGAGAGGGAGGCATGGGAAGAGAGGGAGAGAGAAAGAGAGGGAGGCATGGGAAGAGTGAGAGAGAGAAAGAGAGGGAGGCATGGGAAGAGTGAGAGAGCAACACACACTCAGAGAGCGGAAGGGAGGTAACCCCGAGATAGAGGGAGAAAGTAGGAGGACAAGCAGCTAGAGGGAAAGGTGAATGAGAGAAAAGTGGGATAGAGAGAAAATTATACTGGTGGGGACAAGAGAGAGATGTAAAGCTTTTAAGCCTGGTCTGTAGAGACCACAATAGGAACATTTTTGACAAAAAAAGAGTCCTTGCTTTTGAATCACTCAAAATGACATGTCATCATTGCTCTCACATCTATTCTCTGCATTGTCATAATGTAACAAATCTGTCACCTTTGGCCGTGTTATATAGTCCTATATTACATAAGAGACTAGGCAGTATTGTTAAATGAGTCATGTCCCATTCTGTTTCTTGCCTAGTAAATAACAAGGAGTCTACTGCACAACATCCACGTAGTTCACCCCCACCATAATGAAAAAGTCATGACAAATAAAACGCACCATGCGCATCCCAAATGGCCCCCTATTCCCTACGTAGTGCACTACTTTTGACCAGGGCCCACACTTCTCCCATCCAGGCCAGGTCTGTATCAGTACAGGCTGAACTAAATACTACTATGTTGTTTCACATGCTGCTGCTTCCCACTGATTTCCAGCCCTATCCGCACTCTGACTCCAGCGAGCGACAGCCACAAGACACATGACTTATTGATGCTGATGGGTTTTCCCCTGTACACAGGCAGAGCCAGAGAGCCAGAGAAAGAGCCACACTCTTAGAATAAAAGGTGTTCCCTGTCCCCATAGGAGAACCCTTTGAAGAACTTTTTTGGTTCCAGGTAGAACCATTTTGGTTCAATGTAGAACCCTTTCCACAGAGGGTTCTACCTGGAACCAAAAAGGGTTACCTTGTGGGGACAGCCGAAGAACTCTTTTGGAGTGCAGAGCCAGGCTGTTTTCCCACAGTTAGCCTCCTTATATAGCTGTTTTCCCACAGTTAGCCTCCAGCAGAGAGCTGAGCTAGCCACATCTAGCAGAGTCAGCCCAGCAGAGTCAGCCCAGCAGAGAGCTGAGCTAGCCACATCTAGCAGAGTCAGCCCAGCAGAGTCAGCCCAGCAGAGAGCTGGGCTAGCCACATCCAGCAGAGTCAGCCCAGCAGAATCAGCCCAGCAGAGTCAGCCTAGCAGAGTCAGCCCAGCAGAGTCAGCCCAGCAGAGTCAGCCTAGCAGAGTCAGCCCAGCAGAGTCAGCCCAGCAGAGTCAGCCCAGCAGAGTCAGCCTAGCAGAGTCAGCCCAGCAGAGTCAGCCCAGCAGAGTCAGCCTAGCAGAGTCAGCCCAGCAGAGTCAGCCCAGCAGAGTCAGCCCAGCATAGCCTGAGACCATAGGACGTAAAGAGGAAAGGACTGGTAGTGTTACCTGCGGGTATGTAATCTCGGTTAACCCAGAACTAAAATCGTGGTTTATGTTTACGTAGATGTCCACGAGAGATTAGTTTAGCTGGTATGTAACCTCAACTTGGAATCCATAACTAAATCAACTGTGTTGACGAGCTACTCCATTTGTCATATTAATGTTTGAAGTCTGTCATGAGAGACTATAGCGGGCTCTGCAACCGCCCACGGCTCAACACAAGAGCAGAGAACACAACACACTGTAAACAAGCCAACCAATTGCTTTAACCAGCGTTATTCTGGGAGTTGGGTGGACTTCATAAGGACAGGAAATGTAACTAATGTGTCAAAGTTTGTTCACTCAACAAACGTTGCTCACAGCGAGCTGGATGTATAAAAACTTGTCGAGTGAATGTTTCCCGTTGTTAGTCAACACTGTATGTTGGTTCAGCTATATGCCCAAGTGTTGAGCAAACTCACAATCCTATCACAGCTGTTTACCTTACAATACATTGAATCAGCAAACTCTGCTCAAAGTGAGCTGAATTAGAACAAGCTTGTTGAGTAAAATGAGAAATGTATGTTTGCCCAAAACCAAGCAAAACCACGGGCCATCACTATCATATTTCTCAGCGTGCTCTATTGATTTCCACAATTGTTCGTTTCAATACCTGTGTTTTTGCGTGTACATTGATTGGTTGATTCATTTTATGCTACACAAGCATCAATAGCATATATTTTTCTAAACTAATCCAATCTCTTAGCAGTTTGACTTTTTGCACTCGTTACTGAGATGGCTGTTCCAGTTCAGAGGCCCTCGCAGTAATCACTCTTTCATGCCCTGGCAGTCATTCTCAATGCAGGTTGTTGTGGGAAACTGGTCAAATGATGTATGTAGTGTAGCTAGCCACTGCATGGCTCTGAATTGTCATAAAGAGTTCAGTTTTTCACCGGGAAATATGCAAATAAGGCACAATAAATTCTCAAGTTGAATTGTATGTTCATGCAACCCAACATTCTAAGTTGAGGGAACATGCGATTCAAACTTGAGAATGTGTGTTGGTTCAGCTAAAGTCATATGCCCAAATTCCCAATCCTATTGCAGCTGGTTATTGTACACTGAATGACCTTTTTTACGGTGCAGAACACAACGAGACAACGGACAGAGCGCAGCGCAACACATCTTGCGGCAGTCAAAACAGAGACAGAACAAGCCATTAACAAAATCTGGCGGAGCCCGTGGTCTAGAAGCCCGGTTCAATCCCCACGTCCACCCTTTCTACTATTCTCCCACTTGCCTGTCTCACCCTCTGCCCCCCCCCCCCCAAAAAAAAACAAACGTAGATATCCTTCTATAACCAGAATACAACCTGACAACCTGACCAGTTTAGTCCGTTGGGAAGAGTGCTGCAGGAGTCTGGGTCTGGTGTGGAGCATGGTTGATGAGAGGACAGACTGACAGAGACACCGGGGTAACAGAGGCACCCAGCACAGCTAAGCAACACCCACCCAGGCAGTAGGGGAAATACTTTTTAATGACATCATTTCAACTCAACGCAGAAGCCGCCTGAAGGAATCTGGAACAGGAGCAGGGTGAAAGGACAGAGACAAAGTAGAGGTAGAAATAAACAATGCATTGCAGACAGGTACAATGTATGACATTGTTACTCTAGCAGATACACAAAGACACACAACAGAGACAGAATGAAGTACAGTTGGCGGAGCGCAGCACAACGGAGATATAACACACAGACAAGACAGAAAGACGTAACACTAACAAACGCATGATGGAATAACAAAAGCATAGGTCATGAATCAATATGAGGCAGGAGAGATGATGAAGACATAAACAGAAACACAGAGAGAGAGAGAGAGAGAGAGAGAGTACCAGGTTACATCATGGGTAAGAGAGTTGTGTGCATCAGCATTTGGGTGAATCCAGGGGGCTTTATTCAAAACACTCTGACTTTGAAGAGTTTCACATCTCTATAAGAATCCCCTGAGTCCATTAGACAGCAGCGGTCGGGCTAAATGTTGAAATATACCAGAGAGAATAAATGAAAGTATGTCTCTCTCTTTCTCTTTCCAGCCTGTCCTCTTCTCTTCCTCCTCTCCTCTCTCCTCCTCCTAATGTGTTTCTGTCATCGGGGAGCTGGCTAGAACAAGCTAACGTAAATTCACAGTGACGGACAACCGCTCTCTTTGAAAATCGAATAACGGAGAGAGAAATTAGCAGTTAGGAGAGGAGGAGAAAAGGAAGAGAGGGATGGATTATTCAATAGCTGTTCAACACAGTCATCTGTGGCAAATATAAAGTTTCTGAATAGTCCCACAGCTCATCAGGAGAAAAGAAACCAAATGAATATGAATACAGCTAGTGTTTACGTTACGTCATACTACGGTGACGGCAGGTGAAAATACGTCACGTGAAATTTGAATGTGGCTAGTGTAACGGAGGGGTGGTAGCGCAGCTAACGAGACAATTCGGTGAACACGTAATCATACATAATCAATCCCGCTCTGATTAAATGGGAACGAAAGGTTACAACAACGGCCTGCCGTGAATGGTAGAGGGGGAAAAGAAAAACACGGCGTGTCCTTTTTAGGAGTTTGCTCCATGAAATATTCAGATCAAACTCAGCGAACAATTGGGGCATAGCAACTGCTTCCTGAAAAATAAATAAATGCACACACATTAAAAAAGGGCCACTACAGTGGAAGCGCAGCTCTTTTCCCCCGACTCTCCAGCTCACACGACAGCAGGAACAATCAAACCACCCACATGCTCGCTTGCATCACAAGCTAGACCTCGCCATCAACCCCTCCCCCGCCTCAATCTGTCCCAAACACAGAGAGAGGGATGGGAAGGGCACACAAGGAAACGGTGCTCTCTTTTTTTACCCACTGTGGGGTTGGAGGTGAGAGGTGGGAGGGACCACCACCATCCCCACCAACACCACTGCAAGACTGGACCTTAACCCTAACCCTGAGCGGTGGGAATGAGAGAGGGTGGGCCGTGAACCCACCTCTACCATCACCACCCCCAGCCCCAGACTGGACCTCGACAGTAACTTGTAGCTAGTGTCCAACCCACTACCAACACCATCACCCCCAGACCAGTCTGGACACCAGGTACCTTGCAGCTGCCTGAAGCGTCCATCCAGGATGGAGTTGAAGCAGATGTTGGAGGTACTGTAGCTCAGCCACCTCGCCTTCTTCATACTCCTGCCAGAGGTGGAGGCGTAGGAGGAGGTGGTAGGGGGCGGAGCGGGGCGCGGGAGAGAGGGGGCATGACGCTGCTGACGCCTGGCGGGGGTGCAGGTGGAGGAGGACGAGGAGGAAGAGGAGATGGGGGAGAGACCCAGACCCAGTCTCAGAGGATGAGGTGCTCCAGATCCTGTCTTGGATATAACCCGGAGGGTCCCATTCCTCTCAGGCTGATTCTCTGGCTCCTGCCTGGTCCTCCCATCGCCCTTAGCTTCCCTCCTCAGGGCTCTGTGGATGGGTGGGGTGCTCCGGCTGCGGCTGCTGCTGCTCAGAGTGGCCCGGAGCGGGGTCTCTCTTCCTGGGGTGATGGCTCTGTCCCTGGTGGCCTCTCTGTAACTGTCCCTGTCCCTCCCTAGCGCCACTCCACTGGATCGGAGGTCTGTGGAGGTCTCTCTGTTGAATTCCCGGGTCACCCTGGTCTTCAGGCTGATCTTCACCTCTCGGAGCCGAGGCTGGGTGACGGCACGCAACAGACATGGAGACGGGCTGCTCATCTTGAGTCCTGAGTCCTGACCCCAACAATGGAGGGAGTCTGCAGGACCTGGAGTATGGAGCTGGGAGAGATGCTCAGCTCAGCAGCACTCCACTTCTCTCCTCTTCTCTCTCACGCTCTCTCACTCTGTCCTCTTCTCCTGTTCCCTCTACCTCTCCCATATGACTCTCTCCTGTTCCCACCCCTCTCTCTCTCTCTCTCTCTCTCTCTCCCTCGCTCTCTTTCTCAGCTCAGCTCGGAGTGGTTCTTTCTCCAGCGCACCAGCCATGCATACAATATGTTCCAGGCTGCACACAAGTGTTCCTGACAAGGCTGTGCACCCCCCCCGACTAAATGGGACGTGTAGGTTGGAGGGCTTATCCTTTGCACATGCCTCAGTGATCATACATTTTAAACAGTGGGTGAACATCTTCATCACAGTGGATCAGACAAGGCATTCCCAACCTGAATTTTAGAAGGTTATGACTTTGGGTGTAGAGTCGATGTTTGTTGTAGGGTCTAACGTGTTGTGTCATGTAAGTGTAATCTCATTATGAACAGCTCAGACAGTAGATGTAGCTGACACTTGGTTTGTCCACCAGCTGGAAATCAACACTGATGTGTAAGAGCTACTACTTCCTCTTTCCATTGCCTACCTCGTTCTCTCTCTCCCTCCACTCTCTCTTTCATTCTCACCCTCCCTCGCTCTTTCTCTCGCATTCTCTCTTTCATCCCCCCCCTCTCTCTGTCTGTGACAGGACACTGATTGCATTACAGAGACATCAGTGCAGTAACACAACACACCAGCTAGCTACTCTCTTAGAGAATAAGGTGCTAAAAGGGTTGTTTGGTTGTCGCCATAGGAGAACCCTTTGAAGAACCATTTTGGCTCCAGGTAGAACCTATTTGGTTCGGCCTCCCGAGTGGCGCAGCAGTCTAAGGCACTGTGTCTCAGTGCTAGAGGCGTCACTACAGATCCGGGTTCTATCCCGCTGACACGGTCGCCAGTTGGACGGTGTTTCCTCCGACCACATTGGCACGACTGGATTGCGGGTTCTGCGAGCAGTGTGTCAGGAAGCAGTGCGGCTTGGCGGGGTCGTGTTTCTGGAGGGCGCATGGCTCTTGAACTTCGCCTCTCCCGAGTCCGTACGGGAGTTGCAGCGATGGGACAAGACTGCAACTATCAATTGGATGTCGCGAAATTGGGGAGAAAAAGGGTCAAAAAAATTTAAATAATGTGGAACCACTTGTCCACGGCATCACTGACCCTACCACTGTTTGTGGCTATAGAGCTATGTGCCCCTCACCTCTGCATCTCCAGTCCCATGGTTCCTCTGTTCCCCTGTTCCATAGACGGAGGTACTATTTAAAAGGCCTTCAGAGTGAGTACTTATTGGCCCCAAAGGTGTGTCACTGATTACAATCTCAGGCAGATATCCCAGAGATCCAAGCTATGGGAAGGCTGAGCCTTATCCAAAATGGCACCCTATTTCCATATTATGCACTACTTTTGACCAGAGCCAATGGGTCCTGGTCAAAATGGCGCAATAAATAGGGAAACATGGTGCCATTTGGGACTCACACGGGAGGGCAGCTGTCCACATCGCTCACACTGGAGCATTCTGGGAATGTGCAAATGATCCCAGCAACTTTAGGGGTGTGTATGTGTGTGTGTGTGTGTGTGGGGGGGGGGGGGTAAGAGAGACTGTACGTATGATAAGTCTCAACTGCTCTGCTGGGAGTGTGTGTGGCTGACAGCCAAACTCAGACATGATGATACAAGGCTCAAAGCTATCAGGTAGACTTATTAAGCATACTGCACAGCATAAACAAGCCTAGATAGTATTCTGCCACTGCCATCTTTCATGTTTTCTTATATGGACAGAATATAGACATTGAAATAGATGAGACATATGGATGGAAATGGAAATACTAGGAATGGTGGGACTAGCATTTGATCCCATGCAGACATGCACTGTAAGTGGTGGTACTAGCTGCTAGTGGCTAGCTAGACCATCCCCAGGCATAGCGTTTTGCCAAGAGGCTGATTCATATAATAGCTGATTCCAAGAGACAGTAGGTGACAGAGAACGACCCATAAGGGAAAAACACCCCAATAACACAACCCAGCCCACATCAGAGCCCTAGGTCTCCCCTCCCTGCTCCAACTCACCTGTTAGGGTTTTGATGCGTGACCTCTCAAACAGTCGTACAGAGCTCTTGTCATTGTCCAGCTCCTCTTCCAGCAGCTCGAAGCGCGTGTTGATGCGGCTATACTGCTGAGTGATCTCCACGTTGTCGAAGTCCGTGGTGGACGTCATGGCAGCAGCCAGCTTGGCGGTGGGACGGGGGCCGTTGGCTGGGGTGAGGTAATTGGGGGCCGGGGACAGCCTCAGCTGCTCTGGGAGGGGAGGATGAGGAGGAGGAGTGGAGGAGGGAGAGATACAGTAGAATGGACCTCACACAGCAGGACGTCTGAAAGAAGGAGAAATAAAGAGCTGTTAGCATTGATGTTTTTTCCATCTTTGATTCACAGACATATGTGTGGAGACAAGGTTTTCTATCAAAGGTCAATGGCTGTATTGTGTTCTGGGTAGGATAGTTGTATTATGTTATGGGTAGGATAGTTGCATTATGTTCTGGGTAGGATAGTTGTATTATGTTATGGGTAGGATAGTTGTATTATGTTCTGGGTAGGATAGTTGTATTATGTTCTGGGTAGGATAGTTGCATTATGTTCTGGGTAGGATAGTTGCATTATGTTATGGGTAGGATAGTTGTATTATATTATGGGTATGATATCTGTATTATGTTATGGGTGTGATAGTTGTATTATATAATGGGTATGATATCTGTATTATGTTATGGGTATGATAGTTGTATTATGTTATGGGTATGATAGTTGTATTATGTTATGGGTACAATAGTTGTATTATGTTATGGGTATGATATCTGTATTATGTTATGAGTATGATATCTGTATTATGTTATGGGTAGAATATCTGTATTATGTTATGAGTATGATATCTGTATTATGTTATGGGTATGATATCTGTATTATGTTATGGGTAGGATAGTTGTATTATGTTATGGGTATGATAGTTGTATTATGTTATGGGTACAATAGTTGTATTATGTTATGGGTATGATAGTTGTATTATGTTATGGGTATGAAATCTGTATTATGTTATGGGTATGATATCTGTATTATGTTATGGGTAGGATAGTTGTATTATGTTATGGGTATGATAGTTGTATTATGTTATGGGTATGATACCTGTATTATGTTATGGGTAGGATAGTTGTATTATGTTATGGGTAGGATAGTTGTATTATGTTGTTATGGGTATGATATCTGTATTATGTTCTGGGTACGATAGTTGTATTATGTTATGCGTACAATAGCTGTATTATGTTATGGGTATGATATCTGTATTATGTTATGGGTAGGATAGTTGTATTATGTTATGGGTATGATAGTTGTATTATGTTATGGGTACAATAGTTGTATTATGTTATGGGTATGATAGTTGTATTATGTTATGGGTATGAAATCTGTATTATGTTATGGGTATGATATCTGTATTATGTTATGGGTAGGATAGTTGTATTATGTTATGGGTATGATACCTGTATTATGTTATGGGTAGGATAGTTGTATTATGTTATGGGTAGGATAGTTGTATTATGTTGTTATGGGTATGATATCTGTATTATGTTCTGGGTACGATAGTTGTATTATGTTATGCGTACAATAGCTGTATTATGTTATGGGTATGATATATGTATTATGTTCTGGGTAGGATATCTATATTATGTTATGGGTAGAATATCTGTATTATGTTATGGGTATGATAGTTGTATTATGTTATGGGTACAATAGTTGTATTATGTTATGGGTATGATAGTTATATTATGTTATGGGTAGCATATCTGTATTATGTTATGGGTATGATATCTGTATTATGTTATGGGTAGGAGAGTTGTATTATGTTATGGGTATGATAGTTGTATTATGTTATGGGTAGGATAGTTGTATTATGTTGTTATGGGTATGATATCTGTGTTATGTTCTGGGTATGATAGTTGTATTATGTTATGGGTACAATAGCTGTATTATGTTATGGGTATGATATATGTACTATGTTCTGGGTAGGATATCTGTATTATGTTATGGGTACAATAGCTGTATTATGTTCTGGGTATGCTATATGTATTATGTTCTGGGTAGGATATCTGTATTATGTTATGGGTATGATAGTTGTATTATGTTATGGGTACAATAGTTGTATTATGCTATTGGTATGATAGTTGTATTCTGTTATGGGTATGATATCTGTATTATGTTATGGGTATGATATCTGTATTATGTTATGGGTACAATAGCTGTATTCTGTTATGGGTATGATATATGTATTATGTTATGGGTAGGATAGTTGTATTATGTTATGGGTAAGATATCTGTATTATGTTATGGGTATGATATCTGTATTATGTTATGGGTAGGATAGTTGTATTATGTTATGGGTATGATAGTTGTATTATGTTATGGGTATGATATCTGTATTATGTTATGGGTAGAATATCTGTATTATGTTATGGGTATGATAGTTGTATTATGTTATGGGTACAATAGTTGTATTATGTTATGGGTATGATAGTTGTATTATGTTATGGGTATGAAATCTGTATTATGTTATGGGTATGATATCTGTATTATGTTATGGGTAGGATAGTTGTATTATGTTATGGGTATGATAGTTGTATTATGTTATGGGTATGATACCTGTATTATGTTATGGGTAGGATAGTTGTATTATGTTATGGGTAGGATAGTTGTATTATGTTGTTATGGGTATGATATCTGTATTATGTTATGGGTATGATATATGTATTATGTTCTGGGTAGGATATCTATATTATGTTATGGGTAGAATATCTGTATTATGTTATGGGTATGATAGTTGTATTATGTTATGGGTACAATAGTTGTATTATGTTATGGGTATGATAGTTATATTATGTTATGGGTAGCATATCTGTATTATGTTATGGGTATGATATCTGTATTATGTTATGGGTAGGAGAGTTGTATTATGTTATGGGTATGATAGTTGTATTATGTTATGGGTAGGATAGTTGTATTATGTTGTTATGGGTATGATATCTGTGTTATGTTCTGGGTACGATAGTTGTATTATGTTATGGGTACAATAGCTGTATTATGTTATGGGTATGATATATGTATTATGTTCTGGGTAGGATATCTGTATTATGTTATGGGTACAATAGCTGTATTATGTTCTGGGTATGCTATATGTATTATGTTCTGGGTAGGATATCTGTATTATGTTATGGGTATGATAGTTGTATTATGTTATGGGTACAATAGTTGTATTATGCTATTGGTATGATAGTTGTATTCTGTTATGGGTATGATATCTGTATTATGTTATGGGTATGATATATGTATTATGTTATGGGTACAATAGCTGTATTCTGTTATGGGTATGATATATGTATTATGTTATGGGTAGGATAGTTGTATTATGTTATGGGTAAGATATCTGTATTATGTTATGGGTATGATATCTGTATTATGTTATGGGTAGGATAGTTGTATTATGTTATGGGTATGATAGTTGTATTATGTTATGGGTATGATATCTGTATTATGTTATGGGTAGGATAGTTGTATTATGTTGTTATGGGTATGATAGTTGTATTATGTTATGGGTAGGATAGTTGTATTATGTTATGGGTATGATATCTGTATTATGTTATGGGTAGGATAGTTGTATTATGTTATGGGTAGGATAGTTGTATTATGTTATGGGTATGATGTCTGTATTATGTTATGGGTAGGATAGTTGTATTATATTACGGGTAGGATAGTTGTATTATGTTATGGGTATGATATCTGTATTATGTTATGGGTAGGATAGTTGTATTATATTACGGGTAGGATAGTTGTATTATGTTATGGGTAGAATAGTTGTATTATGTTACGGGTAGGATAGTTGTATTATGTTATGGGTATGATATCTGTAATATGTTATGGGTATGATATCTGTATTATGTTATGGGTATGATATCTGTAATATGTTATGGGTATGATATCTGTATTATGTTATGGGTAGGATAGTTGTATTATGTGTATGCATAAAACAAAATAAAGAACCCAGAAGACTACCTGTTTATGTGTTGTGCATATGTTGTCTGTCAATGGTTATTCTTACTTGTTTTGTACACCAGAGGGCACTATATGTTGGGGTCATGGGTCACTGGTCAGTGTGTGTATATAGGTAGCACAGGTGACCAGGAAGTGTTAGCACAGGTGAGAGGAGAGCACATATAGTTGTTACCGTATCACAGATATAGGCTTTTAGAATGCATCTCTCTCTGCACCTCTTCTATAGGAATATGTGTTTTGGAGCTATTTATATATTTATATACCCAATAAATGAGAATTTCACCCAGAAAGAGTAACGTTTTGCTCAAATATACTAGTGGCAAGTAGTCTAGCGGTTAAGAGCGTTTGGCCAGTAACTGAAATGTTGCTTGGTTGAATCCCTGAGCCAATTAGGTGAAACAAATCTGCCGATGTGCCCTTGAGCAAGGCACTTAACACTAATTGCTACTGTAAGTAACTCTGGATAAGAGTGTCTGTTAAATGATGTTAGGGAAGAGAGGGAAATGGAAATACAAAAACACCTCCCTTTATATGTTAGTATTTAGTATAAAAAAAGACTGCCTGTCCAAAATCTACCATTTCAAACAAAAAGATACAGACTAAAGGAAGACAACAAACTGTTCTGAATGTAAAGCAAAAATTCCAAGAGAAGAAATGCTGTAACATACATCCTAGGAATGTATACTATTTTGTTTACAATATTTTGCTGCTATTTAGGAATCACAAGTAGTTCCCTTCACTCCTCAACTCACTCATCCCTCATCAGACGTGGCCATTTTGAGCCTGACATATCCCCCAACCGTCACAGAGTGGGGTGTGTGTGTGTGTGTGTGTGGAAAGGCGGGTAAAGGTTAGCCACCAAGATAGCTCTATCTTAGTGCAGCGTGCCGCTCTTATCACCCCACACAAGGGAAGGGCAACCCCCTATCTGTCTCTACTGGGGAACTTGATGAATGTTACGCACAAACCGCCTTCCTGTGATGCTGTACGGTCAACGTTTCAACTGTAAATGTGGGTCTGTGTGTTTCTGCTGGCTACATCTGGTTTCATGTTAGTGTGGCTGGGAGGCAGGTCGCCTAACAGTAACAGAAAGGTCAATGGTTTGAATCCCTGATCTGACTAGGCAACAACAAAAAAATGGGTTGATGTGCCCTTGAGCAAGGCACTTAACCCTACTTGCTCTGGATAGGAGTGTCTGCTAAATATTGTGTGGGAATGTGTCTGTACAGTCCAATGAATATGGGAGAGAGTCCTTGTGTGGTGTTCTCCTGTAGTGCAGAAATACTAGATATTAGTACTAGAGAGTCATAATTCAATGCAAATCACAGATATTGTAACTCGTTATGTTTACAATGTGGCCGGCGCCCGACTTGAGCTATGCACGTGCAGCTTGAACCTTCACATAAATCATACACTGAAGTCAACGGGGATTTGGGAGAAAGTTAGTTTTATAACACACAGACTTTATGTTCCTATTCTTATCTTTGATTATTTCTTATTGTTGCTGCACTTATCGAGAAGGAGCCTGCGAGTAAGCATTTTATTGGACGGTGAATACCATTGTTTATCCTGCACGTACGACTAAAATAATCAAACTTGAAACTTGAAACATACTGTGTCTCAAGGATTCAGCCCAACCCGGCATGATTACTTTGAGTTCTACTCACATGTTCAGAGGTGTGACTGTACCATCTTTGTTGTGGAGATACAGTCACACTATGCACATTACCTCTCCCCTCCCCTTACACGACAAAGTCAACCTCTGGTTTTAAGGAGATAAAAGGATGACTGGTTCTTTTCCATTCAGAGAAGGGGCCCTGGTTGTGGTTACGTAGTATACAGTTTTGTTAGTCCCGGTGGATCGAGACTCAGTTTAGCCTTTATAAATCATAATAAAAAAGAGGGAGGATCGTAGATCAACACTTCCTTTTTTTATTTGTATTTTTTATTTGACCTCTATTTAACCAGGTAAGACCCACTGAGGTTAAGAACCTCTTTTGCGAGGGCGACCTGGCAAGAAGGCAAAACAGGGAAATGGCAGCATGTCCATAAAATATTACCAATAGAAAACATACAAAATACACGCAAAAGACAAAGTGTCACAAGTTACGAATACAAGACCATGGTGCTTGCCTACGGAGCTGTGAGGGGAACGGCACCTCAGTACCTCCAGGCTCTGATCAGGCCCTACACCCAAACAAGGGCACTGCGTTCATCCACCTCTGGCCTGCTCGCCTCCCTACCACTGAGGAAGTACAGTTCCCGCTCAGCCCAGTCAAAACTGTTCGCTGCTCTGGCCCCCAATGGTGGAACAAACTCCCTCACGACGCCAGGACAGCGGAGTCAATCACCACCTTCCGGAGACACCTGAAACCCCACCTCTTTAAGGAATACCTAGGATAGGATAAAGTAATCCCTCTCACCCCCCCTCCCCCTGAAAAGATTTAGATGCACTACTGTTCCACTGGAGGTCATAAGGTGAATGCACCAATTTGTAAGTCGCTCTGGATAAGAGCGTCTGCTAAATGACTTAAATGTAATGTAAATGTACAATATTATATTATATATTATATATTGAATATTTCAAACAGCTGCAGTTATCACAAACAGTGTTGTCAATCAGAGTCTTCAAAACAGGCAAGGACTAACTCCCTAATTTCACTAACTATCTTTTGAAGCATGGTCCAGGATGACCATCTCAGTTCTAGCCGTAGGAACAGACAGCGACAACAGCGACTGTGAGCGAAGACTGTATTGAGTGACTGATCTGCTCGGTAAGGAACAGAGATACTCTAAGGCGCTTTGTGAATTCAGGCCCAGGTCTCCCTCCTCCTCATCTCTGTATCAGTCCCGTGCAGGGGGATGTTATCAGACATAACCCTACCTCCACCCACTGACTAGCAGCACAGGGGATCCCCTTATCACCGCACACACAACCTGGGCTAGCTCCAACAGAGCAGGCATGTCCCTACACTATGTGACGTGCATGTCTGCTGACACCATTAAATCCACTAGCCTAACTGCATGAAACCCAGGACGCCATGTTGCTCTGGGCCAAACTGACGACAGGAGCATGTCATGGCATAGCCTCTCTGGATTCTACATGGCTTGGACAAAGACTACCTCTTCACTGAACTGACAGCCTCTACCCAGGCACAGCTTAGTTCAGGTGGAGGCAGAAACCTTAGCCCCATTACAGTCCTCACCAATTATAATATCAAAAACACCAGCTTGGTACATTCAGCAAGATACGTCTTTCAATCAATCATCCTGATTGAACAGTGATTAGACCGCCTATTCAAACCTTTGAATGAATTTCATGATAGCTAGAGAGGGGAATGGAAATACAAAAACACCTCCCTTTGTGTAAAATATAAAGGCTAACACAAAACAACCGAGCAGGAACCATGGCAACTAACTAGAGAACACAGCCAGCCGATGTTCCATCTGTAATTCTTGGATTTTCTGAGTAGCATGGAAAGTGGAGAGGGAGAAAGAAGAGATGGCAGATGGGTGTGATTAGGAGGACTAGCGACTCAACGTGTGGGAAAGTGTAACAGCAACAGCTGGAGTGAGGTCTTGTGTCATCTCGTCTTCGCATGGTGAAAATCTGGTAGAGGCAAACACATAGTACCATGTTTTCAGACACAAATTAAGCCTAGTACTGCACTAATACGCATAAGTATTCAGATGCTTTTTAGTGCAGAACTAGGCTTAACCTGTGCCAGGGAAGCTGCCCCACAGTGAATAAAGAAAAAGCTATATCAAAGAGTGTGACAGGAGGGGCAATCATCTACCTTGCTCCCCTACACTCGGGGGACAGTCTGAGATCTGTCATTCCTGCTTCTGATAGATTGTTAATATCTATAGATTGTCCTCTAATGCACAACTATACCTGCCACACAGACAGAGACAACACTACACCATATACTTTTCATAGACACTACCACAACATATCAATCTACACATAAAAAGATCCCACTGGGCACAGACGTCAGTTCAATGTCTATTTTTGATTTACATTTGAGTTGTCATGAATTCAACGTGAAATCAACAAAAAATGTCACCATGACATTTGATTTGGGTCAAAAAAAATCTGCACATTTAAATTCGGGGGTTGAAATTACGTTGCTGGTTTGAATTCCTGAGCTGACTAGGTGAAATCTGTTGATGTGCCCTTAAGCAAGGTACTTGCTTGCTCTTAAGCAAGGTACACCCTACTTGCTCTGAATAAGAGTGTCTAATAAAAATCACTGAAACGGAATGGTCAAGTGGCTTCATGTTGATTTTAATATTGAGTTAAACCCTCATTCATTTAGGATATGAACATGACAGTATATTATATTACTATACCATTTGTAGCCTACTAGAATGGCAATACTAAACCCTGTTTGGACTGCCATAACACGTGAGTTTGATCTTGGGAGAGGTTAGGGACAGTATTGGCTGTTCCAAAATAGGGGAGGGTTGTCAAACTTCTGGGGGGCTTTGGGGAGGGTTGTCAAACTTCTGGGGGGCTTTGGGGAGGGTTGTATGGTTTTTTATTGGGCACAGGGGAGGGTAGAGAGTTTTCTCCCAGGTTTGCATTCGTCTCTTTTGCAGGTTGTACTATATCATTTCTTCCATCCAGCCAAATGTCTTCATCTGCTTCCATGCAGATGTGAATCCACAATAACAACTATGAATAGCTGATAGGCAGTGGAGAGGCCAGGTGCATCACTGTGCATGAAAGAACAGTGAAGACATGAGACACGCAGCTGGAAATGATCCCCTATTGGATCTTGTTTAGAGACAATACAGGCAGAGCAAGCAATAAGCCTCCTCTCCAATACGAGGGCTTTTCCTCGCGCACCTAGAACGCTTCAATATAGCCTAAATATTGGTCATTTGAAATGTGTTACACTGTATATGTGGCATAAACACAACCAGTCACCATGTTTTCAATCTGATTTGTCTACTTTAAAAGTCTCCTCTGGGCATATGCACATTCGTCCAAAATATCATTCCAGCATCCTCAAAATGGCTTGATTATCAACCAGGTCTCCATCCGACCTTTTTATGCAAGTAAAGTACATGTTGGATTAAAAAATGTCACCACATCCTGGGAAAGAATGCAGTTTATCAGGCCAGAGTTTCCCAAACTCGGTCCTGTCCCCCTGGGTGCACGTTTTGTTTCCCCCTGGGTGCACGTTTTGTTTCACCCTGGGTGCACGTTTTGTTTCCCCCTGGGTGCACGTTTTGTTTCCTCCTGGGTGTACGTTTTGTTTCCCCCTGGGTGTACGTTTTGTTTCCTCCTGGGTGCACGTTTTGTTTCCCCCTGGGTGCACGTTTTGTTTCCCCCTGGGTGTACGTTTTGTTTCCCCCTGGGTGTACGCTTTGTTTCCTCCTGGGTGCACGTTTTGTTTCCCCCTGGGTGCACGTTTTGTTTCCCCCTGGGTGTACGTTTTGTTTCCTCCTGGGTGCACGTTTTGTTTCCCCCTGGGTGCACGTTTTGTTTCCCCCTGGGTGCACGTTTTGTTTCCCCCTGGGTGTACGTTTTGTTTCCCCCTGGGTGCACATTTTGTTTCCCCCTGGGTGCACGTTTTGTTTCCCCCTGGGTGTACGTTTTGTTTCCTCCTGGGTGTACGTTTTGTTTCCTCCTGGGTGCACGTTTTGTTTCCCCCTGGGTGCACGTTTTGTTTCCTCATGGGTGCACGTTTTGTTTCCTCCTGGGTGTACGTTTTGTTTCCTCCTGGGTGCACGTTTTGTTTCCTCCTGGGTGCACGTTTTGTTTCCTCCTGGGTGTACGTTTTGTTTCCTCCTGGGTGTACGTTTTGTTTCCTCATGGGTGCACGTTTTGTTTCCTCATGGGTGTACGTTTTGTTTCCTCATGGGTGCACGTTTTGTTTCCTCCTGGGTGTACGTTTTGTTTCCTCCTGGGTGCACGTTTTGTTTCCTCCTGGGTGCACGTTTTGTTTCCTCCTGGGTGCACGTTTTGTTTCCTCATGGGTGTACGTTTTGTTTCCTCCTGGGTGCACGTTTTGTTTCCCCCTGGGTGTACGTTTTGTTTCCTCCTGGGTGTACGTTTTGTTTCCCCCTGGGTGCACGTTTTGGTTTAATGCCCTAGCACTACACAGCTGATTCAAATTACCAACTCAGCATCAAGCTTTGATTATTTGAATCAGCTGTGTGGTGCTAGGGCAAAAACCAAAATGTGCACCCAGAGAGGGCCTCAGGACCAAGTTTGGGAAACCTTGTATTAGGCTACATGTTAAATAATGATGAACTTCACAGGGTGGTAAAAGTGCATGGGGATGATCTTGATGCTCCATTCAATAAATTTCGAGGGTCTTATTCTTGTGACATGTTGATTGGCTGCCATTTGACAAATTAAACCATCTCTCAATTTTGTCCCTAATAATCTTTTTCTGTTGGCTATTTCCACACTGTATCCTCGAGCTATTGGCTAGAGCGCAAGTGGCAATACCAGGCCACAATCGCTATACCTACGCAATATCTTTAGTGACAAAACCATCAGTTGGCCAAGAGTGGAAACCTAGACCCCCTAAAGCAGAGATCATCAACTAGATTTAGAAGCCCAAACATATAGCATTTGTTACTAAAACTTCATCATAATTTCAAACCTTGCCTACGTTTGCATAAATTAACATCTCCTTATTATGTGTGGGAATACTTGGGGAAAGAGTTCCAAAATCAAAATCAATTGAGCTGACTTCCTTGTGTTTTTAGTGTTTTATCCAACAATGAAGAATAAAAATAAACACAAATGAATAAACATTAAAAACATTTGCCCAGAAAACTTTGGGGGGGGGGGGGCAAATAAAACAAATTGGCCTGTGTGCTGCAAGTTGGGGAACCCGAAAGACTGTGGAAAAAATAATAGTATTAATTGAACTTGGTCTAAAGCACAGAATTATCACTGACTCAGCCCCCAGGTACCTATCCAACAAAAAATGTATTTGTTAGTGTCCAAATCAAATCAAATTGTATTTGTCACATGCGCCGAATACAACAGGTGTAAACCTTACAGTGAAATGCTTACTTACAAGCCCTTAACCAACAGTGGAGTTTTAAGAAAATACCTAAGAGACTCTAATATTCACTGTTTTAAATATGCGTCTATCTGGTAGGAATACATTGTTAAATACCTGCGCTTTTGAGTGGAACAAAGTACCACAGCAACTCAAAGCCATTACCAACCATAACCACTTTTTAAGATAAGGTCAAAAGCTGCCTTATGTGTGAACAGTATATATTTTTGGGATTGTTTCTCTGTAATATGTCTGTATCTATGTCATTTATATGTATTTATATACAAAACAAGATAGGGACCAGAAGATCCTGACTTTATTGCGCAATCATGGTCACTTTTAAAAATCGTTGTAATGTGTGTATATACAGTGCATTCGGATACTATTTACACCCTTTGACTTTTTACACATTTGATTACGTTACAGACTTATTCTCAAATGTATTAAATAGTTTGTTTTACCTCATCGATCTACACACAGTACCACATAATGACAAAGAAAAAACTGGTTTTTTGAAATGTTTGCAAATGTACTAAAAATACAATTCTGAAATATCACATTTACATACAGTACCAGTCAAAAGTTTGGACACACCTACTCATTCAAGGGTTTTTCTTTTTTAAATGATTTTCTACATTGTAGAATAATAGTGAAGACATCAAAACTATGAAATAACACATATGGAATCTTGTAGTAAACAAAAAAGTGTTAAACAAATCAAAATATATTTTATATTTGAGATTCTTCAAAGTAGCACCCTTTACATTGATGACAGCTTTGCACACTTTTGTCGTTCTCTCAACCAGCTTCATGAGGTAGGCACCTCGAATGTGTTTCAATTAACAGGTGTGCCTTGTTAAAAGTTAATTGGTGAAATTTCTTCCCTTCTTAATGTGTTTGAGCCAATCAGCTGTGTTGTGACAAGGTAATGGTGGTACACAGAAAATAGCCCTATTTGGTAAAAGACCAAGTCCATATTATGGCAAGAACAGCTCAAATAAGCAAAGAGAAACAGCAGTCCATCATTACTTTAAGACAGTCATTCCGGAAAATGTCAAGAAGTTTCTTCAAGTGCAGTCGCAAAAACCATCATTCACTATGATGAAACTGGCTCTCATGAGGACCGCCACAGGAAAGGAAGACCCAGAGTTACCTCTGCTGCAGAGGATAAGTTCTTAAGCGTTAGCAGCCTCATATATCGGTAATTAACTGCACCTCAGATTGCAGCCTAAATAAATGCTTCACAGAGTTCAAGTAACAGACACATCTCACCATCAACTGTGCAGAGAAGACTACGTGAACCAGGCCTTCATGGTCAAATTGCTGCAAAGAAACCACTACTAAAGAGAATATGTTCTTTGGTGTGATAAGTCAAAATGTTAGATTTTTGGTTCCAACCGCCGTGTCTTTTTTAGACGCAGATTAGGTGAAAGGATGATCTCTGCATGTGTGGTTCCCACCGTTAAGCATGGAGGAGGAGGTGTGGTGGTGCTTTGCTGGTGAGACACTTTGCTGGTGACACTGGCAGTGATTTATTTAGATTTCAAGGCACACTTAACCACCACTTAACACAGCATTCTGCAGCGATATGCCATCCCATCTGGTTTGCACTTAGTTGTACTATCATTTAATTTTCAACAGGACAATGACCCAAAAACACTTCCAGGATGTGTAAAGGCTATTTAACCAAGGAGGAGAGTGATGGAGGGCTGCATCAGATGAACTGTGTGAATTTAAGGATGCTCCCTCTAATTCTCTCTCTCGCTTTCTCTTTTTCTTCTCTCTGAGGACCCGAGCCCTAAGTGACTCCTTGCTGTCCCCAGTCCACCTGGTTGTGCTGCTGCTCCAGTTTCAACTGTTCTGCCTGCGGCTGTGGAACCCTGACCTGTACACCGAACGTGCTACCTTGTCCCGGACCTGCTGTTTTCGACTCTCTCTACCGCACCTGCTGTCTCTAACACTGAATGATAGGCTATGAAAAGCCAACTGACATTTACTCCTGAGGTGCTGACCTGTTGCACCCTCTACAACCACTGTCATTATTATTATTTGACCCTGCTGGTCATCTATGAACGTTTGAACATCTTGGCCATGTACTGTTATAATCTCCACCCGGCACAACCAGAAGATGACTGGCCACCCCTCAAAGCCTGGTTCCTCTCTAGGTTTCTTCCTAGGGAGTTTTTCCTAGCCACGGTGCTTCTACATCTGCATTGCTTGCTGTTTGGGGTTTTAAGATGGGTTTCTGTATAGCACTTTGTGACATTGGCTGATGCAAAAAGGGCTTTATAAATACATTTGATTGCTTGATTGATTGATGAACTGGCCTCCACAATCACCCAACCTCAACCTAATTGAGATGGTTTGGTATGAGTTGGACCGCAGAGTGAAGAAAAAGCAGCCAACAACTGCTCAGCATATGTGGGAACTCCTTCAAGACTGTTGAATTCCAAGCATTCCAGGTGAAGCTGGTTGAGAGAATGCCAAGAGTGTGCAAAGCTGTCATCAAGGCAAAGGGTGGCTACTTTAAAGAATCTCAAATATATACCAAAAATATTTGTTTAACACTTTTTTGGTTACTACATGATTCCATGTGTTGTTTCATAGTTTTGATGTCTTCACTATTATTCTACAATTTAGAAAATAATAAAAAAATAAACAAAACCCTTGAATGAGTAGGGTGTCCAAAATTTTGACTGGTACTGTAAGTATTCAGACCTTATACACAATTGTTTGTTGAAGCACCTTTGGCAGCGATTACAGCCTCGAGTCTTCTTGGGTATGACACTACAAGCTTGGCACACTTGTATTTGGGGAATTTTTCCCATTCTTCTCTGCAGATCCTCTCAAGCTCTGTCAGGTTGGATGGGGTTCATTGCTGCACAGCTATTTTCAGGTCTCTCCAGAGATGTTCGATAGGGTTCAAGTCCGGGCTCTGGCTGGGCGACTCAAGGACATTCAGAGACTTGTCCTGCAGCCACTTCTGCGTAGTCTAGGCTGTGTGCTTAGGGTCATTGTCCTGTTGGAAGGTGAACCGTCACCCCGCTCTGGAGCAGCCGTTCATGTTTGTCACGTCCTGACCTTAGTTCCTTTTTTATGTCTCTATTTTGGTTTGGTCAGGGCGTGAGTTGGGGTGGGCATTCTGTTTTGTTCTATGTTTTGTATTTCTGTGTTTGGCCTGGTATGGTTCCCAATCAGAGGCAGCTGTCTACCGTTGTCTCTGATTGAGAACCATACTTAGGTAGCCACCTGTGTTTTGTGGGTAATTATTTTTCAGTGTGTGTTTGTGTGCACCTCGGTTGCGTCACGTTCTTTGCTGTTTACCTGTTTATTTTTTGGTTGTTTCGGTTTCACTTTCATTAAAAGATGTGGAACTACATGCACACTGCGCTTCGGTCGATTTATGACAGGGAGTTTGAGGATAGCGAGCGTGACAATGTTTCCCAGTCACTGGCGCTGAAAAACATCCCTGCAGCATGATGCTGCCACAACTATGCTTCACTGTTAGGGATGGTGCCAGGTTTCCTCCAGACGTGACACTTGGCATTCAGGCTTAAGAGTTCAATCTTGGTTTCATCAAACCAGAGAATCTTGCTTTTCGTGGTCTGAGAGTCCTTTAGGTGCCTTTTGGCAAACTCCAAACGGGCTGTTGTGCCTTTTACTGAGGAGTGGCTTCCGTCTGGCAACTCTACCATAAAGGCCTTATTGGTGGAGTGCTACCAAGATGGTTGTCCTTCTGGAAGGTTCTCCTATCTCCACAGAGAAACTCTGGAGCTCTGTCAATGTGACCATCGGGTTTTCGGTCACCTCCCTGACCAAGGCCCTTCTCCCCCAATTGCTCAGTTTGGCCGGACGGCCAGTTCTAGGAAGAGTCATGGTGGTTGCAAACTTCTCCCATTTAAGAATGATGGAGGCTACTGTGTTCTGGGAGACCTTCAATGCTGCAGAAATATTTTGGTACCCTTCTCCAGATCTGTGCCTCGACACAATTCTGTCTCAGCGCTCTACGGACAATTCCTTCAACCTCATGGCTTGGTTTTTACTCTGACATGCACTGTCAAATGTGGGCACTTATATAGACAGGTGTGTCACTTTCCAAATCATGTTCAATCAATTGAATTTACCACAGGTGGACTCCAATCAAGTTGTAGAAACATCTCAATGATGATCAATGAAAACAGGATGCACCTGAGCTCAATTTCGAGTCTCATAGCAAGTACTTTTGTAAATAAGGTATTTCTGTTTTTTTTATTTGAATAAATTAGCAAAAGATTCTAAAAAACGTTTCGCTTAGTCATTATTGGGTATTGTGTGTAGATTAATGAGGACATTTTTTTATTTAATACATTTTTAACTGACAAATTACATCTATCAATCTAAACTGTGTAGCAGACATTTGATGAATGGAAAGAGACATCTGTTACAAAACACCAACAAGTTTAATGACATTCATAGATTGTCAAGCCAAGCCTTCTGTACTGGGTAAGCCTACAAGGTAGGGAGGGATGTATTTTCTGTTTGCCGAGATTGACATAGTCTATTTTTTGTGGTGTTGAAAACGTAAACCATGATATTAAAGCGCCCGAAGTCGGTACACTTTGCTGATTGATTGTGTGGTGCATTGGCACAGAAACCTGTTGGTGAAGAAAATTGTTATATAGTTATAAATAGGCATAAAAATGTTGAAAATCTCATTTCCCCCTAGCTGGTCATTGTGTGCAGCTGGCTCTGATCATAGTGTAGGCCTAATGAAACAGGCAGGAAGAGTGAGCTCGTCGTGGTGGTGATCCGCGAAACCTCAACCTTCTGGCTGGTAGCCCTGCGTGGCACCAACTGCGCCACAAAAGCATGCTGGTGTGGTCTATATCCACCTTTATAAACACACGGTTATTATTTGTGGTCGTCAATATTATTTTTAGTTAATTCTATGATGGGGAGGGTGTGCAATTATTTTACACTACAAGGGGAGGGTCATGTGAAAATATAATTTATGTTGGCATTGCATTTTTTATGACACCTTGAGTTTTGCCTCAATACTGCCTCCCGCTCATGTAGAGTAGAGTGCAGCATGTAAGTAAAAGTATATAACAGTTACATACTCCTAGTGTGGAGAGGAGCACCCAGTCTGTGTATTCTTGCAGCAACCGAATTGCCCTTTAAGGAAAGAAAATATATATTATATTTTATTATTCTCCATGTGCCAAAGGCAAGGAGTGGAGAGAGCTCTATGTGGCCTTGTGTATGAAGAGGATAAGTAGTATCCCTCCAGCAGTCAACAATTTTGAGACAATATTTTTGTCTTCATCTCTCTCCCCTCTCTTTGAAAACTATGTAATGTTTCCAATAACACTAGAAAGGATGGGCAGCAAGCGAAGCGCCCTTTGGATTTCTGTCAGCAGAAGCGCGCAGAATATGCATCAAGACCGTTATGACCCCGCATAGCGCGCGCGCCAAAAGTTCACCTAAACACCCGCCTACTTACCGAGTACCGAATTAAATCCTTTCAAAGTTAAAATGATAAAATCTGAATAATATATGTGTCAGAACAATAAGCAAGAAATACAAAACTGAAATGTAGCCAATGCTACAACAGCTTATCCATCGTGGTATTTGAAAGGAAGGGAATGTCCTTCACCAAGTTTTGCATTGAGCAACAACAGGTGGTAAGCAAAATGTGCCTTTGGTGTCTACATTTAGAAATTAATCGCACTGAAAGACCACTATGTCAATAAATATATTTGTAAACAGTATTCTCAATAATAATCTAACACATAACCATTATCATTTTAAGAATGTAAATAGTTCACCTGTATGAATTTACATGAAACGTTTCCCTATCAAAGAAACTCACCTTCGCTTGATTTAATCCTGTAGGAAAATATACACTTTCTGATGTCCCTCGAATTAAAAGACAATTATAATCCCATTGAAGCTTCCCACCGGTACTGTTCACGGCCGTGGACTCCGCACAGAGGGAATGGTCTTGGAGAGCCAGAGGGGCAAGGTGGAGAAAGGGGTTGTAAATATTGCGGTCCAAAAGCTGCGGCCGCGCACACAGCACGCTCATTCCTCATTTCCGTCAGCCAGTGAGCCATCGTTTGACCCATCCAATGTGTTAAAAATAAAGTAGACTCATCTAGTACATGATCTCTGTGCGCAGGGTACAGACATTCCTGTCATGAGCTGGTGACTTTAAATGGCAGCTATAGACACACTTCTGTGTGGTGGGGTGCGCCCCCTCCCCTCCTCGCACCGCCTGGCTGTCGGTCTGGTCTAATTGGAACACATAACAACCTCCGCCCCCGCCAGAAATGTCACCTCCACTACTCTGCTCCCACCGGGTCCTCATTCAAACAAGCCAGTGCTACACTCCAGCAAGCTATAGCAGTGTACATACAGTGTAGACGCTCCACTATTTAATGTAATGATTCATTGATTGTGGTCAAATTTAAAACATTGTTGATCATGGCCAACATTGCATACCATACAAATAAATAGGAGGGCGGCAACAATCAACATACACAAGGACATACTGTTGAGTAGGCTAAGTTAATACATCATGGATATGTTTAAGTCTAGGGGCTATAGTCAGGAACTGGACAACAGCCCTGCAATTTACAATGAATATACCTCATTATTTACACAGCTAAACAAGTGACAAGCTGCAGGTATGTACACATTTTAAATGTCAAGTTTATATAGGAAAATAACACACACTCATTTGCATTTCTTTAGGATTAGAATATATAGTTATTAAAATAAACAACATAATAAAACAAAAATAATTATACATATTGACATGGTGTTATACATTCATGTCACATAATAGGCACTTGTAAAAATATGGATAAAAATAAAACTCAGTACAAAAAGGTTGTCAGTCAGCTACTTCATTGTTCTATCCCCGGGGAAACTAGATCTTTCATATCAGTTCCTTCTTCTTTGGTTTCCCCGGGGACCTTCTTACTGTGACACTGTGCAGTACAACAACTAGAGCAAAACTAATGTCCTGAACCGTCAACAAAACACATAATATGGCTTTTTAAAGGTTGGATCTCAAAAACTGTGCATGACTTGCCTGAAGCGTCAACTAATTAACAGATGAATGGGCTTGGTCTATTATTGGCCAACTAATATGCCTTCTCTCTCACCAACACCATTGCGAAACACCTTCCGTTATAGCATGGTCAGAGATCTGTTTGTGCTGTCTTGTTAATCAACGTTCAGAGAAAAACCCATTGTTCATTATATCCTCAAGCATATGGTTTACTACATGACTCTATGTGAAATGACCAGTATTGCATATATGCAGGGCTAATAACATTGTCATTGGGAGACAGTAGAAACAAAGTAGTATGGTACATACAAATCTGACTAAGAAACAGATAAGGACCTATAGACTCAGCTTATATGGTTTTGGGGCTATAGTTTACAGTATGTAACTTAGTGTTAGCTTTACAGCTACCCCAAATAAGTGGTTGCATATTTTTTTGTTCCTTTAGACTACAATTCTTAACCCTTTAAAAGTGCTCACCCTGCTTCTGTTTTTGGTTAAAAAAAATGTTTTAAAGATGAGGTACGGGCCTGGATAAATGTAACCCCTCTAAAAATGCATAGACAGAGCTGTGGATGGAAGGACTGACCATCCGTGATGTCAAAATTATAGTTCTAATCACGTGGTCGAGGCTACACACCGTCTGTCTACATCTACATGGTTTACAGACATTGGAGTAAAACAAGCTTCTATTTTGGGTTCTTGTCGGGGTAAGCTCATGGGGCATTTCTAAGTTATACTCTTCAAGAATCAATTGGTATATAATCATTCATTTGGAAGTCTGAAAATGGATGTGGACACTAAGGGTTCTAGCTTTAAGGGTAGTGAGTGGGTAAAGTGTGCTGTGCCTTGGGACGCTACCATAGGATTCAGAGGATAAGAATCATGTCATTAAGTGGTCTTTATAGTGGTTAGGACTGAGGCTGAGGCCTGTGAAATGGGAGACAAATCATGTTGTATCATAAATCAGTAATTATGGAAGTAGTACAACTGAGTCTCACGGTACAGATAGATTGAATAGAGGAATGGGCAATAGGAGACATCATTTTGCATAAATCGGTGTTATTATGAAACGTTTGGGGAATTGTAAACCTTCAGGAGCCTGGGGTCTCTCTGATCAGAAGTTGCAGTAACGCAGTAGGATCTGTTGAATGGGCCACATCTAGGAGCCAGCCCCTCAAATCCTCCCTGACACCCAGTCCACACCACTCAAACTTTAGCAAGATACGATTAAGATTGCTAAAAGCATACATATTAAACACAGATCTACAATTAACGATTTTAAACACAGAATACTCAAATATGTACTGACATACATATATTTATAAAAAAGAAATGTACATTAAAAAAAGCTGCATGATACTTTGTATCACAAAATCAATGTCATCAGTGCTCTTCATAAGGTTAAAATCAAGTAAATAAATTCAGGTGCAAATTGAAAGAGAGAAGTCACAGATCAGATTCCGGACATAGGTCTAAGTGCTCACTGTTACAACTGTGGCCTTTAACCTGGGGCCTGTTCATTAAGGCACACCGTAGCCAAATGTTTTGAAACATAACACGAAAATGATTATTTCTTATTGGACAAGTCCAGGTAGCCCCTCACTTTTTCAGTCAGTTTTCTTCAATTTGGTGACTAATGAACACGACCCTGGCCAGCTGTCAGTCTCACAGAGAGAAAAGGGAATCGAGCTCTGCCAGGACTGCAGCCTGTCTCCTAGCCACTGTTCCCAACAGCCTCTGTGGGAAGGATGGAGTGCCAAGGTCGACCTGAAAGACAGAGGAGGACAAAAAGTGAGCCAAGGGAGGGATGGAGAAGAGAAGGGGAGGAAGAAAAGAGAGAGGAAGAGAGACTCCACATTGACATAAGGAATCATTAAGCATATCTGCATCTGAAGTAAGAACTGTTGATGTAAAACAAGATTGATAAATCATTTTGATGAATTGATTGATAGATTTTTCAGACCACTCTACATTGACATACAGTACACGGGTTCCTGTCTCACCTGCAGCAGGTAGATGACCCTGACAACCTCTCGGCCGTGGCGTGTGATTGGCTGAAGGACCCAGGCGCTAGGCAACATCTCCCCTCGGATTGCCTCCACACTGGGCCGAGGGAGAGACTCCTCGAAGACTGACTGCACGGCCAGCACACAAAGGTCATCCTAGGAGAGAGAAGAGGGCACTGAGTTAGGCTTTTTCCTGACCATGTAAAAAAAGAAAACATGTTCAAAAAAAAGGATGACATGTAGCCTTTTGCTGCACCTATCCGGTGTATGTGACAATAACATTTAAACTCCTGGCTATAGGGCAGTAAGAATCATTGCCCCTGAAATGAAGATGTTCTCTGTCCCCCTGATTCCACACAGCAAATTCTCCAGTGTTAAATCCACTCTGACAGTGTTCAATTTCACACTGGTCCAGTGTCTACACGGGTCCACACTTTTCTGTATTAAATTAACCCACTGCTTAGTGCCTTGCCTTTCAAGTGAGTTTACCGCCCATCACTATATTTGTTAGTGACAGAGACATCCATTTTCAGTCCTGTGACCTTCACCAACTGAGATCCTAAGCGTAGCTATGTTATCATGATGTAGAATTCCTATTGGAATCCAGCCAGAGTGGGGATATTCAGCCATTTGAATTTTTATTCACCCACAACCTGCATTCAGAATTACCTTAAGCATCTAAACTGGAACAACCATTTCAGTAACAGGTGCAATAAGTCCAAGTAACAGATTGCATAAGTTTAGAAAAATACATTTATATTTGAGTAACATTAATTAATTTATAAATGTACGGTACATGCAAAAACATAGATATTGAAAAAAAACGATTTAAAAAAATCTACCTGCAACAGCGCATGCTGAGAAATATGATAATGATGGGCAAGGTTTTTGTTTAACACTGGTTATTACCACCAACACTTATGTTATTTTACACCAATGGGTGTTAATTGAACACTTAAGAGAGTTAATTTAACACCTGAATCAACTCTAGAAATGTTACACTGAAAAATCAACACTAGGTAACACTGGCCAATTTGCTGTGCAGTTAAACATTTAAAACAATTATTGGTAAGAAAGAGCAGTTGGGACTTGGAAGTCAACTGGAGGTCCATTAAGTGTGTAGCTTCTGACCTGTGACCTCTGACCCTACTGACCTGTCGTGACTGGGTGCTGATGCAGCAGAAGTCTCTGGGCTGTTTGAGGTGGCAGCAGGACGGGTCTGTCAACAGGTACACTGAGGAGAAACACATGGAAAAGCATGAGGAAAATTACAATTGGATTCTGCATTTCACTTTACTTCCTGGAAGTAATTTCTCTGAACTGAAATGGAATGACTCCGACATGGAAAGATGGTGCATTTGCCAAAACGCCTGTTTTAACATGGGCAGCAGCATTGAAGGCTTTCACCATTTTCAAATAGAGAATTGACCTCAACCCTGCTATACTCCAGCCAGCAGACTCACCCAGCTGAGTGCTGTCATCTAGTGGCCGTGTCCGGGCTGAGTGGATAGCCTTGTGGTACAGGTGGGTCTTGGAGTGGTCTCGGACCATGCTCCACAGGCTGGCCAGGGGCCTCTCTAGCTCCACCGCCCCCAGGAAGGAGTGCACTGACGGACTAGAGGAGGGCTTGTAGAAGGCCTGGACACCTCGCTCTAGCCCCTGGTACCTGAGAGAGAGAGGACAGGGAGGTAGTTAAAACATAGTATCTCATTTCTGTGTAACTACAGTCGCGTATAACATGTTTTGCTGACACTTTACTTAAAGCCTGCAGCTGTGCTTGCTGATGCTTTATAACTTAAGGGTGTTCTAATATGGGTTATGCGGAGTGTTAACCATGTGTTCTCTCAGAAGTCTTTACAAATGATTATGAAAATGACGGGAGGAGAAACCATAGTGCAACTCACCTCCAACCAGCAGCAGCCTTCCCCCTTACTAGGTTCCCCATGTCACCAGCAGCAGCCAAGCGCACCTGGAGGCACAGGTGAGAACAGCACAGCTGTTTATTCTACACAATGTTCACATAAATAGTGTTGACATGACATAATTACTCAGCTGATGGATTTGGTCAGAGCATGCAGTAGATCCACAACAACGGCTGAAGGTTGTGTAACAGGTGGATGGCGAGGAGGAGAAGCCATAGAAATAGGATGAGCACGTTCTACTTTGAATGGAAAAGCGTCATATTCTACCTCAGCCATAGCGCGGCCAAGCAGACAGGATGTGAGGTCCTGATAGGCTGTAGATAAAGAGGAGGCAGAGCCGAAGGAGGCTGTGCGCGGGCGTAGGCTGGTGGGAGATGACGGTGAGGATGACATCAGAGGGTCAGACCCTGACACACCGGGCTCCAGCCGTACATCTACAGAAGACACAGGAGAAGAAGACACGAATGGCAGTGTTTCCGCTGCAGTCATTTAGCTGTGGCGCTGCGCCACGGCAAAATCATTAGCACCACACCAAATAAATATGGAACATGAAAGAATATTTCTGGCGAGGCACACTTTGAAGATGCTGGAACTGTCCACCTTTTCCTTTGCAAACAAAACCAGTAATGAACAGACATAGAAGAATAGTCTATTTGCCTAGTCGGCTTGTTGTTGTGTGTTCTATTCGAGAGAATCATTCATCTCGAGGCGCATTCAAGTTGCGAGTGCCATCGGGAGGGAAACACATATTCTGACAAGCAGTCAATGGACAACAATTCTTGCAATCGCGGGTGAAAACAGCATTAACGGTTTTAATGGGCTGAAACACCAACCTACCAACAAACAAACAAAAAGTATAATTGTCGTGACTTAAAAAATAGTGATGAGACAGATGACATTTTTTATTGAGCGAGACTAGTGGCAACCAGGGAAATTTTTTTTTTTTGGGGGGGGGGATTGCGACATGAAGTGGTTTCTGTGAAAAGTACAGATGGGTGGCAGGTCACCCAAAGTTACCCTAACAGGTCAGCCTACGTTATATTCACTGTGTTTTTTGGGACGTAAAATTCAACAGGATGCTAACTATACTGAACAAAAATGTAAATGCAACATGCAACAATTTCAACGATTTCACTGAGTTACAATTCATATAAGGAAATCAGTCAATTTAAATAAATAAATTAAGCCCCAATCTATAGAAGTCCTCCTCCGATCCTTGCTACTCCTCCTCGTCGTCGTCGTCGGAGGAAGACAGCCGTTACAGCGTAGAGTTGATCAGGCTGTTGATTGTGGCCTGTGCAATGTTTTACTCCTCTTCAATGGCTGTGCGAAGTTGCTGGATATCGGCAGGAACTGAAATACGCTGTCGTACCACGTCGATCCAGAGCATCCCAAACATGCTCAAGGGGTGACATGTCTGGTGAGTATGCAGACCATGGAAGAACTGGGATATTTTCAGCTTCCAGGAATTGTGTACAGATCCTTGCGACATGGTGCCGTGCATTATCATGCCCATACATGAGTTGATGGCAGCAGATGAATGGCATGACAACAGGCTTCAAGATCTCGTCATGGTTTCTATGTTCATTCAAATTGCCATTGATAAAATGCAAATGTGTTTGTTGTCCGTAGCTTATGCCTGCCCATACCATAACCCCACCGCGAGCATGAGGCACTCTGTTCACAAAGTTGACATCGGTAAAATGCTCACCCACACAATGCCATACACGTGGTGTGCGGTTGTGAGGCTGGTTGGATGCGCTGCCAAATTCTCTAAAACGACATTGGTGGCAGCTTATGGTAGAGAAATGAACATTAAATGATCTGGCAACAGCTCTGCTGGACATTCCTGCAGTCATCATGCCAATTGCAAGCTCCCTCAAACTTAAGACATCTGTGGCATTGTGTTCTGTGACAAAACATTTTAGAGTGGCTTTTGATTGTCCCCAGCACAAGGTGCACCTGTGTAATGATCATGCTGTTTAACCATATTCTTGAAATAGATGGGTTATCTTGGCAAAGGAGAAATGCTCACTAACAAGGATGTTTTTTTTGTGCACAAAATGTGAGAGAAATATGCTTTTTGTGCGTATGGAACATTTCTGGGATCTTTTATTTCAGCTCATGAAACATGGGACCAACACTTTACATGTTGCGTTTATATTTTTTGTTCGGTATAGTTAAAATATCACGTTTAGATCCAGCTAATGATGAGCCCAATCGGGTAAATGCAGATGGGCAACCCCATGCTTCAGCCTATTTGTTTATAGCCATAATGCTGCATCAGTTGGGCTACAGGTGATAATGCTTATTGCTAATAGCATACCTGATAATATGAACCGTGCACAGTCTACATGCATGGTCCAATGTTTTACCAATATATTATTGGGCTCATTTCTGGAAGTGGAAATTCTATTTTAGAGGGTGTCAGCATCATTCTATTTTCATTCATTTTGGAGTAGAACATCCTTTTAAAAAGTGACCATAACTGAGATTCAGCTACCCTTTCTCCCCACTGAAAAACATTTTTTTTCAGAGGAAACACTGCTAATGGTTAATATGAGTAATCAAAATATTACAATTGTTTGTTGAAAATTAGGAAGTAGAGAGTGGCTCAGGGGGACTCAAGGCGGAAGATGCAAATGTAGATGCCCCAAAACAAGAAAAACAGTTGAAGCTCCGTTTACTTTTATTTTTTACTTAACACTTATTTTTCTTAAAACTTCATTGTTGGTTAAGGGCTTGTAAGTAAGCATTTCACTCTAAGGTCTACACCTGTTGTATAACAGGTGACAAATACAATGGGATTTGACTTGATAAAGGAATTGATGCCAGGCTGCCAAACAGGCTTTAGACCATCAGAAGTTGGAGAGATGTTGTCTCTGCCTTGTGCATGAAGAAAGCGGCTGTTGTTAATGGTAGTGAGTCACTCAATCCTTACCTTGGGCAGAGAGCCAGGCATGCTGGGTCGTCACACTCTGAGAACCACAGATGGGAGGGCGAGACCTGACCTTCAGCCCATTTATACCATTATCCGGGACCCCGGTGACCTTGGACCAGACAAAAACCACACAGAGAATTCCTTAGACTCTTTTATTTATTTGTAGTTGATTTAAATAGGGACATAAACAAACTAGGACTGTCAAAGTTAACGGGTGGGAAGAGGTGGGAAACATGGTTTCCAGGTGGGGAGGGAGGATGCTGGTGTTGTTTTTCAAGTGGCAGCCCACATGTACCGTAAAGTATGAAATATGAAAGGCAAATATTATAACTGAATGTATGAACATATCTGAATTAATATTACTTTGAATGTTATTCCTGTACCCCCCCCCAACTGAAAAAAATATTTTGGTTGAGCTGGTTGAGATAATGCAAAGGGTGTACAAAGGGTGTACAAAGAGTGTACAAAGGGTGTACAAAGCTGTCATCAAGGCAAAGGGTGGCTACTTTGAAGAATCTCAAATATAAAATATATTTAGATTTGTTAAACACGTTTTTGGTTACTACATGATTCCATATGTGATATTTCATAGTTTAAATGTCTTCACTATTTTTCTACAATGTAGAAAATAGTCTAAATAAATAAAAACCCTGGAATGAGTAGGTGTGTCCAAACGTTTGACTGGTACTGTATGTTACAATGCAGCTTTACTGTGTTGGAATGGTGTCAGCGTACTCCAAAAACAGAATGATGTGGGTGAATACCGGTCATTAAAAATATTCATGCGAGGTGTCCACTGATTAGCCAGCTAATCCTCCTCAGGAGGATGACATCATCCTCTATGAGAAAACAGCAAGCCTTTTTTAAACAGTCTGTTTCAGATACGGGTTTGAAGTGGGGGGGTTTTCCCTCCAATTTATGCTTTGGCCATAAGTATAGATTGTGTCAACAGCAATATTTGCGTCTGAGTTAACAGAATATGGTCTGTTAAAAAGTGAGATTTTCACTGGACAGTTACTTTAAGTTTGGTTTACTGTAGGTCTACTGTTAGGCTTTACTTCGTAACATTTCGTTTTTCAGGGACAGTGCACATGAATCAACATAACTGTAAGTGTGCCCGTTTTGGGCATAAAAAAAGCAACAGAAAATGTCTTCAAAAACTAGTACAGTACCTCCTGTGTCTGTGAGGGTCTACTGCCGTCCCTCAGCTGAGCTGTGTTGCCACTGTTGTAGCCAGAGGTTGGTCCAGATGATAGGCTCAGACTCGACCCAGTGCATAATGTACTGCTGCTGACTCTGGTCCGATACCGCAAGTCATCCTAAATGTGAATGAATAATCAGTAGACAGAGAAGAAGAAAGATAGATGTTTTAGGAAAACAGCACAGATCAGGGGACAACACACACTACATATACAAAATGATGTGGACACCCCTTCAAATGAGTGAATTTGGCTATGTCAGCCACACCTGTTGCTGACAGGTGTATAAAATCGAGCACACAGCCATGCAATCTCCATTGACAAACATTGGCAGTAGAATGGTCTTATTGGAGAGCACAGTGACTTTCAACGTGGCACTGTCATAGGATGCCACCTTTCCAAAAGGTCAGTTGGTCATATTTCTGCCCTGCTAGAGCTGCCCCGGTCAACTGTAAGTGCTGTTATTGTGAAGTGGGAATCTCTAGGAGCAACAGCGGCTCAGCTCACAGAACGGGAAGCGTGTAAAAATTGTCTGTCCTCGGTTGCAACACTCACTACCGAGTTCCAAACTGCATCTGAGTTCCAATCTGCATTAAATTCCTATTACTAACAACTCAAATATGAGCCTTTCGCATCTTTTATATATTTTTTGATTGCACTTAGCTTTAATTTATAGCCTAGTGGCTCATTGAGATGAAACAATTATAATGATAATGTTTCAAGGTAAATGGAAAATTCTAGCACAAAATAAAACATATAAATAGTGTGTCTCGTTAATCAATAGGCCACGTCAAAATATACCTAGGTGATATTTGGATGTCTGTCAATCAGGAGACACAGAGACACCAAAAAAATCAAGGCAACACCCATTATAGAAACGAGGACAGTGAAAAATCATCGTTTAGCCCCTTTGGATTCGCATTGTCTAAGGAGTAGTGCCAGAATGCTTTCTTTTATTTCAGCTTACATACGATATCACCTACTCTTGCTGAAATTTGAACATGATCAATAAGAAATCAATCTCTGCCTTTTTTGTAGAGAGCTTTTTACCTCTAATTAGAACTTTTGAAAGCTTTTCTTGGTAAGCCATTCTCGTAACTCAAATAAGAACTTCCAATCCATTTTTATTCCCAACTTGATGTTTATTTTGGAAATAACAGAGTTCCACCAGGCGGTTTTTACGTCAAAAGAAGGTCATAACATTTGCATTTTTAAATAAGGACTGATGTCAAATGTTTACAAATTATGATAATTTTGTATGTCCAAACATTAATATTCAAATAAAATAAAATGTTATTTGTCACATGCACCGAATACAACAGGTGTAGACCTTACAGTGAAATGCTGACTTATAAGCCCTAACCAACAATAACTTAATTTTAAAAAATATCAATGAATGTGTTTTCAGGTAGTGTATGGTGCAATCTTCCTCAAAATAGTTTTTCTTAAATTTCAAATGATCCAGGTTCTTCCACCATCTTCAGACTACATGTTGAAATAATATATGACAAAGTGCAGTTTTTTATTACTATTATAGGCATTATTTTATAGGCGACCTTAAGTCGGAATATTGATTAATTGACTCCATGAAATGTGGATTAACCAATTTATGTCGCCTAATATAATGTGTTGTCAGCAATTCAATCACACCTTTTACCAAAATAAGTATTTTTAATCAAAATAAATTAATGTACCTTATTCTTAGTCCACTGTCCTTTCCTCACCGCATTTGAACTATTCATTTCATATTCCTACTCTTCAAGGTCTCCACTAACAGGAATGGTGCAATTTTAATCCCTGACCAGGGAATCATGTTCCCTCCGAATCCATTGTCAATGGATTCGGAGGGAGGTGACCGAAAGGTTTTATTATAGAATTAATGGAGAAAATATGCTGAATACATCTTTAGGCTTTCGACTAACTATGGAGTGTGAAACTAGGACTTCCTGCTGGGACTAACCTTGACCACCTGAGACAGAGCCTGTTGCTGGAGACGTCTCTTCTCCTGCTCTGTCCTCTCGCGGAGCCGTTCCCGTGCATGTGCTATTTCCGTCCTGGCTTCCTCGCGGGCACGGCCGTAGTCACGCAGCAGCTGCTCGATCTCAGAGGGATAATGACCCTCTCCTCTGGGTGGATCTGGGATCCTGGGGAAAGACAGATTTACAATCAATCAATTGATAAATTAATCCACAGATATAACACTCTTTACAACAGAGACTAAATAATCTGACATTGAAAACTGTTGAGCAATTTAGCACAAAATTATTATTTGGTCTGGATCCTGTCTTACCTACTGCCCTCCATTTCTTCTTGGCGGAGATGTTGGAGGCACTCTCTGCGTTGGCTAGGCAAGGTTGAAACCCTGGAGGAGGATATGGCTTTTTGAGGAGGGGATCGGAAGTGAGAAGGGGATTGGGATTGAGGAGGGGAATGGGGGTAGTTATGTTTGCTGGGGCTGAGGCTGCGAGCCCGACGACAGTTCTGAAGCCGAGTGTCCCTCTCCTGCCTCAAACCCTCGATGCTGCTCCGGTGCCTAAAACAAGAGGAACATAGAGAAAAATGTACATTTAAAAAAACTACCATTTTATAGTTATCTAATTACATCATAATATCAAGACAATCACATACATAGGGCCATTTCTAGCCTTACCGTTCATAGAGCTGCTGTTTAGTAGGGACAGCGGATGGTTCCTCCTCCTTGGTTCCTCCAGAAGTTAGGATCTTCAACAGCATGTCTGTCTCTCCCAGACCGTAGTGTAGCTTTGCTTCAGTCAGCTCCACGGTCAGCTGATGAGGGTTCATGTTCAGTTGGACTGTAGCCATGACCTGCTCTCGCTCCTTACGCAGCCTCTCTATCTCCCTCGTCTTCCTGATCTTCTGGAACGTGGACTCTGGACTCAGACTGGACCACTCTGGCTGGTTCCTCTGTGCTTTGTGACCAGTGGGTATATATATGGCTGGTTTCATTGAACTACTAATTTGTCCTCCGTCAGATGGATGCTGGCTGATACCGGACCAGTTGGTAAACTTGTTGTGCACCGGTAGGTCCTCAGGGAGACACTGGCAATCTCGCTGCTGTGGCGAGTGTTGGTGTTGGAAGTTGGAAGTGTGGGTGACTGGGTTGATGTTCACAAGGACGTCTGTGTTGCACTCACTTGGGGCCAATGACACCATGTCATCCTCCTGAACCTGGACGGTGTTGTCACTGAGAGGGGAATGATCATAAGCACCACTGAAGCACTCTACTGGGCCCTCTGAGGGTCGACAGTGGTGGTTGTCTATTGAATGTCTCCTGTGGCTTAGTTGATCTCCAAAAGAAGAGATGGATTTCTCCTCCTTTTTGGACACATCCGTCTGCCTGAAGGTGAGAGAGGTGTGGTTCAGTAAAGTGACTCCATTACTGCTTAGAACAGAAGGAAGAGAACATCTTGGACTTTGGTTGGTTTTGTGCCATGTGCTCATTTCCCCTTCTTCTTCGTGGCTGACAATTCTGGTTTCATTGTGGATGTATTTATCAATGGACGAACTAAGACTTTCTGAGTGTCCATCAGACCCTTTTGGGCTTGAATTGCTGAGGGCACTCACGTTCTCGAGAGATATTGATCCCGTTGATTTTGTGGTGGACATATCACAAGGCTCCTCACACAGATGAAGGGAGTCATGTCCTGATAGCTTATCATTCTTTGTGAAAGATACGCATGTTTTCTGTTCGCTGAAATTTAAACAAGGTGTTGACTGGCACTCTTTTCGGGGCGAAATGTGTTCTTTACTTCTATTTTGAATCTCAAACTTCTGTTGTTCTTTGAGACTCTGTAAAGACGTTCTACTGCTCTGGTTGGAACCAGCCCTAGGACTTACAGTGAGAATGGGTGAGCATGCGCGATCTGTGGAGCTCGCTTGTTTTATACAGCCTATTCCCGGGTCACTCCTTCTCAAGATGTTACGGCTTTCTGGTCTGAGTATTTCTGACAAATTATTGCAGACTTCAGAGACTCCCAAACTTTTGGAGAAGGACACTCTCTCAGGTTTGCAGTCCTCATTGCTTCTACAATGAACGGCAGGATTTGAATGGCTGTGACATTGGACAACAGTCTCCAGAGAAGGCACTTTGTGAGGGACAATCTCTGATTCCAAGATATATCTTTGGTTAACAGTGGAGCCATTGAGTCGCAGGTCGGGAATGCTCTGAATCCTATCATCTGGCCTGTTCTTGAGTTGATGTTGAAGGGGGAGCTCTTTCTCTTGTGACACATTAAGAACTTCTGAGCCAATCACTTTGACTATCACATTAACTTCGTGAGCTTTGGACCTCTCCGTGGACAGAGTTTGGTGGATAAACATTTTGTCTTGAATGGTTGTTGAAGTCCTTTCAGTCTGGATCCCAATATCTACTGCAGTTTGTGTTGAGCAGTCTCTCTTGGTCCAATCTCTGGAGGAGTACAGATGAGATGAATATTTAACATTTCTTATCGGACTATGTCTGAGGCTATCGCCAGACCTCATACCCTGAACATTTCCCAGAAGATCGGAGGTGTTGTGTATCAGCTGAGAGAGATGCTCAGACATGTTTTGAAGGCTGGCCCATGTGGTGGTCTTTCTACTGGCCTCTGTATTCTTCTGCAACACTGGTACCTGAGTGCTGCTCAGTCTGTGATGGTTGTTTCTCCTCTGTAGATCACTATGGCTGATCGTTGTCTTAGTCATGGGTTCTTGAGTCATGGTTGTCTGGGTGCTGTGGTCACATGTGGTGTGTGTTTCAGGACTCTGAAACCCCTTAGACTGAGACTCCTGCTCTGAGGAGTAGACCAACATGATCTCATCTACCTGGCCAGAGCTGTTACCAGGATCTCCAGATACATCATGGCAAGAAGAAGAGTTACAACTCATGGTCCGGATCAGTGGTTGATTGTGATCGTCAATACTAGAGGCTTGGTTAGTACATCCTTTCAGATGGGCTTTGGGGGACGTTTGACCTTTTAAATCTTCTTCCATGCTGCTCAGGGTGCTGGAGAGTCCCTTGTTGTTGGCGTAAGTGCTCAGGTGGGAGTTGAAAGGAGAGTTCTGTACGTTTAAACCGTTGTCGACACTGCAGCATCTAGTGATGCGTTTGTCAGTGGAATCCAGCATGGGGGATTTGCAAGATATGTCAGCAGCACTTCCAAACACTTGGTTCTTGTAGCACCTTTGGTTTGGCTCTTCTTCTTGCCATTGGTGAACAAAGGGATTGACGTCACTGGAGGCAAAATGCATTGGCGAATCCTGAGGCTTTGGTGTGTAGTGTGACATCTTATTTTCTTTGATACTGGAAGCCATGATTTTCTCCCGAATGGTCCTTTTCTCCATTGCAAGAGTATGTGCTGATTGTCCATTGAGGCTGTGTTCTTTCTTACCAAAACTGATGCCAACTCCAGCTTTATCGTCATATTCGCCCGGGGTCGGGACAGTACAAGCTTCCATATTGTGATTGTCTTTTGACTGTGGTGATTGTCTTTTCACTGGAGGAATTGCTGCACCATTGCATTGACTGACCTCTAATTTCCCATGAGTTTGAGATTCAGGCTTCATTCTTGTTGATGAAGATCTGCTTCGATGCAACCTGGGAATTATTTTCTGTTCTTCGTCTGAGGAAGACTTGAGTGTGGAGTCAGAGGATGAGCTAGGTGGTGCCTGGACTTTGGACCTTCTGAACCTCTTGGACGTTCCCTTTTTGCAATGAACAACACTGCTACCACTGAACTGATGGGGTTGCCTGAAATGAGATGTTTTGTTATTTCCCTTTCTGGACATGATATCTCCGCAAATGTCACCCAATATCTTCATATTAGCATCACTACTTCCCTGTGTTATTTGGGATGTAGAAGATCCATTACTATTCATTTCACTTGGTACGTCAAAGGAGGATACAGGAGACTTTGTCTGTGTTTTTTCTGTCATTGACCCCTCTTCATTGTTTGCCATTTGGCAACCTTTGGTATTGTCCGAGGCAAAGTTTCTCACATTGCACTGAGCCTTCAGCCATTTTTCAATATGGCATTTGTTGGGTTTTACAGGATCGACGATTACACAAGTGTTATGAAATGTGTCTACCTGAGTTTCAGATGAGCACTTTGACTGTGGTAGTTCCTTACTTGTGGCATAAGGGGTGTCTTTTTGGAACTCTTTTCTGACCTCTTTCTCCTCTAGCTTCTGTGATTCACATAAAATGTCACAGTGAAGACTGACAGTCAGAGTTTTTATAGCATCGACAGACTGTGGATTATTTGAGCGTATTTGACTGTTGTGGTGCTTGTCAATGTCTTCTGGTGTACGTTGAAGTCTGCCTTTGTTAGAGAGTGAATCTACAGCTGCATGCCGATCACGATCCTTTAGATCAAGTTGTCCACCTGCACCTGTTGGGGAGATCAATTTGCATTGGTTCTTGTTTTTGCCTTGAACCTCTGAATCCATTATGATGTCCCTTAAATGTGCAAAGGCCTTATTTGGTGGCGTAGTCACTGAGGACATTGTTCCTTGGCAGTTCTGGAGAGGTTGTAGAGCACTAGGTTTCAGGGTTTGCTGAGGTGAACCAGCCTGGTTGACAGTTTGCTTATCATTATTACCAAGACAGTTAAGGTGAGGATGATACTTCTCAGGACCTGTTTGTTTCTTTATGTTGCCCATATGTTGAAAAGGGACATCTCTTTCCAACCTTTTCCCTTGAGAAACTAAGCATTCTTTGGGTATGGTGGTAGTGAAAGTAGACCCTGAAGAATGTCCCATTGGTAGCAGTACAGGTTTGTTGATGGATTCAGGTTGCCCTTGGTTCAATGCCAGACTTAATTTGATCTCATGGCTTTTTACACCAGAATTTACACTTGCTTGATCATTTGCTGCTATGACAGCACAGCCAGAAGCATCCAGACCCTTGTCAACATCAGTTATTCCATGTTTCAGTTGCACCTCTCTTACTTTCTTTCGAATGCTCTGACTTAACTGGGACTCGGAGGGGATCTTTGTCGTACCGTCTGAATCATTGTCTTTGGTAATGAAACTTGATTGTTTCATGGAAATTAATATGAGGGAAGTAGAGTGTCTAAGAACTTTTTCATGGCTTAGATTTTCCATGTCTGTCATGTTGTCCATCTTCAGCTTCTCAGAACAGATGAGAGACTTTTCTGATGTCGAACAAGAGACAGGCTTAATGCTCCTCAGTGGGGCGGCTACTTGATGATGACTAACTATTTGTAGATCCTTTGGGGAATCACATTTGTTAGGATTACTTGTTGGCAAGGCATTAAGGCTTTGACTACTTTGACTCTCTAGTTCACTGTTACTGTTGTCTCCATCCCCATCTATACCTGACATCCTCATATGCTCCTTTACCACCTCTGAGATTCGCTGGTCTATCGGACTACAGTTACTGTCCCCATGGTGAGGTCCCCATCTACCATTTTCTACATCTCTTCTCTTGCAATCTGAGATCAGCTCTTCACCCTGCCTTTGAACTTCTATTTCTTCACCTTGATTTACTTCTCTTGTCTTTATAATAACTGCACTCTCTCCGAAAGGAGTGCCTTTATGGTCATCTTTTTCAATGGTTTTATGGTCACATGGGGAGAAATGTTCTTGGGATATGTGCACAGACACTGACATTGCTGAGGTATGTTGTTGGAAGTTATCTTCATTGCAGCCCAGATTTAGTTTAAATGAATCAACTGCAAATGAAGTTTGTTTGTCTTTTAATTCACTAGTGTTATTTTTGTCATCTGACCAAATAACTTCCTGGCTGTTCTTGACAGTGGAGAATGTACAAAAATCACCTTCATTGCTCCTCTTTAGAATTTTCAAGCTGCCAATGAAATTGTCCTGCTGGACTTTGTTCCTCTTTCTGGGATTTTTACAAGATGCTTTGAAAGACTCCTGCTCTGGTGACAAACAATTCCGCTCTGTGACTTTGGCTCCAAGATTTTGCAGCAATTTAAACTCACTTTTAATTGATGTGTCTTTGGTATTGCTAGCTTCAAAAAACTCCTCCACTCTGACTTCTTCCATGTCTCCATCTACATTGAATAGGTCATTATCTCCAGAAGGATTCTTTGGGGCACTTTCAATGTCCAATGTCTCGTTCAACATGCCACCTTCAGGTTTAGGTAATGTTTCCTGCTGCATCTGATGCCCATGGAACATTGCAGCCTCCAATGTTGACGGGATGCATTGAGTCTTATAGTCAATGGTTGGAGAAAATGCAGATCTATACGAAGGAATCTCTGATGAGACATCTCCATTTTGATTGTTGCAAAAGCCTGGATCATCAATAGACACCTTCAGCAAACCTTCTGTACGGACTGTCTGCCTTTTAAAATAGTCTTCGCAACATACTGGCTCCTGAATCAATGATATCATTATATGTGGCGCTGCCGTTTGGAGGAGCTGAGAATTATGTAACTTCAAAGTATCAGTTGTCCCCCCTGAAACCCCAAGTCTTTGTTCCTCTACTGTGACCTGTTCTCCCTCTGTTCCATCAGTAGATGCGGAGCTATGGGATTCAGTGGATCCAAATACACTCAGAGAGTCAGATAGATCGGCACTGACGGGGCTGGGACAACTGCTGCTGTCCAATGCACCGTGACTAAACACCGTCCTCCTCCTCAACACGGCAGAGTCCCTGGGTACCCTGGGACTATCTGCTGCATCAGTGGAGGACCAGGCATCTGTAAGCGCTAGCAAACTCTCTGGCTCCCTCACACTACAGCTACTCAGAGAGCGAGGACTGCCGGTCAACATGGTGTGGACGTGCCCAAGCTCTTCACTCAACTTTGATACAGTGTCTCTACACCTGGGTTCTTGCGCTGACTGCTTCTGGTACCGTGATTCCCTTGTCGTTCCGGTTGCTTCATTGACTCCTGTTTTAGGACCGCCATGATGGCTCCAGTAAACCTCTGCAGGTATTTCATTTGGTTTCCCAATGTCTTCGATTCCCTCTCTAGTTTGCTGAATATCTGAAGCCATGTTCATAGTCTTTTCAATCAAAGGATTGAGACCCCTCACCACAGAGTGACTGGGTACTTCCCCAGTCCATCTCTGTGCCAGCCTAGATACAACATGTTTCCCTCTGCTCTCCATGGCGAGTGAGTCCTTTGACATCTGACTGTCTTCGCTCTCTGCTTCGCTCTGGATAGCCTCCTCCTGCTTCAGCTGCTCTGCCAGAGCTGTGGCATAGGCCGAGGACAGGGAGTCCATGGAGAACAAGCTGTCACAGTCTGAGGAGTGGTCACCCTCCCTTTCCTCTTCTTCCTCACTGTCATACTCCTCCCATCCTGCCAGTCCCTGCGGTCTCTGCACCCACCTTAGGATGCTAGTCTGGTTTATCAGAGTCTCTGCACTGTGCCACCGTCTTTGTCTCGGTCTACAATCATGTGAAGGAGTCTTCTGATCAAGATCCTCACACGAGACAGTTGTTTTCATCGTGCATTTCTTTCTGCTCATATTGGCTTCTTCTAAACCTCGGTTTTGTTTCCGGTCAAATCGGCTTGCTGTTTTACCAGTGGGCTTGGTCCTTCTACTCAGTCCTGATGGTGGCTTTCTAAACACCCTAGCCAACGCGGTCTTTAATCCAGGGCCGATTGAGTGTGATAAGACCTTACGGATGGTCTCCAAGCCCTTTCTACCTCCACGGGGAAGGCTCTTCACTGCCTTACATTGAGCCTTCTGAGTCTGACTGCTGGATTTGCTTACTGTAACTGTTGGTACCTTCACGATGGCATTACTGCTTGACTGTAAAGTCCCACCATGTTGTGATTGCGATGGGTTCTGATTGTTCTTGAATGTAAATTCAAGCCCACGTTTTGGAAGCAGTGGTTTCCTCTCAGGTCTTTCACGACATGGTGGCTGAGCTAGAGCCTCCTCCTCGTCCTTCACAGGCAGCTTAAGGTTCTCAGAGGAACTGGTTCTGCTCCTCCACCCCTGCTCCTGACTACTGGGTCCTGTTCCCGAGGAGAATGTGTCGGAGCGACTCCTCGTCCTTTCGCGTGGAAGACATTCGTCAGACACCCACTGTCTTGAGTTGATGGATCCAAATGTCAGTTCAGATGGTCTGTTTCTCTTCAGGAAGTGGCTGTTGGGGAAAACAAAACGGGCGGTAAAAGAAATGCATTATCCTTTACACCATGCCTGTGTAATTCCTTTATACTAGTCAAATATCGGCTTGAATAGATATATTTGTGAGAGACTTCATACTGACCTGAAGATTGGGGTGTGTTGGGGGTGCAATCGGGACAGAAGGTCCGATGAGAAAGAATGCCTGCGCAAGACAGGTTGAAGTCCTCTGGGACTTGAGGAGGACACTAGTTCAGGGGAAGCAGGGCTCTCTAGACCTGGTGGCAGGGCCTTCTCCAGCCGCTGCAGTTCCCTCTTAGCCTCTAGTAGATGGCGCTTGCGAGCGATCCTCTCCAGCTGGTAGTGAAGTCTTTTGCGTCGAAATCGGGTCTCGGCGCGCCGCAAGGCGTGATGTCGTAACAGCTCCTCCTGAACAACCTTCTTCCTGTTTAGAACAACTTTAGAGGGAGGGGCCACTGTTTGACCACACCCTTCCTCAGAACCTTCCGAACCTTCCGTTAGCAGGCTGTCTAGGATGGGAGCTGGAATAGGATCAGTCTGTACACCAAACTCCTGAGTTCCTTTTTCCTCTAACGTTATAGCTGCCAGACGTTGCTTCTCCTGCAGAATCCACTGCTGGACTGTAGACAGAGGAAACAAATGACATGCATAAATTAAATAAGCACTATCTGCACATACAAACTTTAACAACATATTTTTCAGATCCGCTCCCTTACATATTTTTTTTGGACAGTGAAGCTTAAACTTTTTCTATTCTTTAGCATGTTTATTTTTTACCATATTTTTAATATGAGGCGACAGTACATAATGTCACCTTTTATTTAAGGGTATTTTCATACATATCTGTTTTACCATTTAGAAATTAAAGAATTTTATGTATCTATTTCCCACATTTGAAGGTGTAATAAGTATTTTGACAAATTCACTTACACAGGTATGTGTATTAAAGTAGTCAAAAGTTGAGTATTCGGTACCAATATTCCTAACACAATGCCTACATCAAGCTTGTGACTCTACAAAGATGTTGGATGCATTTGCATTACGGGTTTGTTGTGTTTCACATTATGTTGTGCCCAATATACATCACTGGTAAATAATGTATTGTGTCATTTTGGAGTCACTTTTACTGTAAATAAGAATAGAAGATGTTTCTAAACACTTCTACATTCATGTGGATTCTACCATGATTATGGATAATCATGAATGAAAAATGAATAATGAGGAGTGAGAAAATTAGAGGCGTAAATATCCTACCCCCAAGACATGCTAACCTCTCACCATACCCCCCCCCCCCAAAATGCTAATATTGGTTATGATATTTAAAAGCCTCCAACTTTCTCACTCATCATTATTCACAATTCATTCATTATTATCCGCAATCATGGTAGCATCCACATTAACGTAGAAGTGTTGTGAAACCAAACATTTGATCTTCAAATATGAAACATTTTGGAAAGGGGGATACGTAGTCAGTTGCACAACTGAATGCACTCAACCAAAATGTGTCTTCCGCATTTAACCCAACCCCCCTGAATCAGAGAGGTGCGGCGGGCTGCCTTAAATCGACGTCATCGGCGCCCAGGGAGCAGTCGTTGTTGTGGGTTAACTGCCTTGCTCAAGGGCAGAACGACGCATTTTTCCACCTTTTCCGGCTCGAGAATCCCAACCAGCGACGTTTCGGTTACAGGCCGAACGCTCTTAACGCTATGCTACCCCCAGCATCCAAAATGCTGGAGTGTAGAGTCAAATTAAAAGTCCTAGCTTCACTGTCCAACTAGATACATAGGGGAGTGTATAATGTTCTGTGACAAAAATGCTAAACATGTATCCATTTCTCTTCACATCTCTAATGTAATCAAAACATTTCTCTACTGAGAGACAGGTCAAATCCACATTCAAGCTATTCTCTCAAAGTATACTTACTGTACTGAGTACTGTGTGATTCGATGAAGGTGTGCTACTCACTGTCATTGTGTTGTTGTCTCAGATGGGCCTGTTCGCTCTCCAGGTCTCTCTCAGCCCGTCTCTGTTCAGTCTGGATCTCCTGGCGTAAACACTCCACGTACCCCCTTCGCTCCTCCACGTACTTCACCTGGTCCTTTACACACTGCGGCTTGCTGGCTGGATCCTCTCCTTCAGCCACACAGTACCCGGTCTGTCCCAGGACCACCTCTCCTCCAAGCCTGTTCACATAGACAGAAATACAAATGAGTGAGAAGTAGGGCCAGAACACAGACGTGACCAAATACCAAATAAAAGCAGAATTCATTCCAATGGAACAGAGATAGTTGAAAACAAATCTTCATCGAGCCTACACATTTTCAGTGATCTGTTCAAAGACGTTCTACGACAATTTTACCTCAGCGCAGTAAAGCTTTCATTAAGGGCAGAGATCCCTAAAACACTGAGAGCTCTGGCTCCTTGCCTAAGCAGAGTTTTAATGAGAGCTAATGTTGTTAGAGTTTAATGCAGCGTCTCTCCTGTAACCAAGCAACGGCCCAGCCTTGTCTGTAAACAACAAACTATGATTCCACCAAGACACTGATAAAAAAAATGAGAACACCTTCCCCATGCTGGCCCATGTTGACTCCAATGTTTCCCACAGATGTGTTAATTGGACCATTCTTGATACATACAGGAAACTGTTGAGCGTGAAAAACCCAGCAGCGGTGCAGTTCTGCGCCTGGCACCTACTGTACTACCATACCCCATTCAAAGGCACTTCAATCTTTTGTCTTGCCCATTCACCCTCTGAATGGCACGCGCATACACAATCCACGTCTCAATTGTCTCAAGGCTTAAAAATACTTCTTTCACCTGTCCCTCCCCCCCTTCAGCTACACTGATCGAAAAGGATTTAACATGTGACATCAATAAGGGATCATCGCTTTCACCTAAATTCACCTGGTCAGTCTGTGTCACATCTATGTACATTGTAAGCACTCTCTCTCTGTCGTTCTGTACACAGAAACATGCATGAAGCATTACTAGCCATTAATCCTTTGTACCAGTGGTAGGTTGTACTACATAAAATACATAGAAAATATGTATTCCATGAGTCTACTATGAGAGCTCAGCAGAATCCTTTCAGCACATAGTGTAGTGTAGTTCAGAGATGCTCCTGACCTGTGCTTGTCAGTGGGTGCTGGTTAGTTTAGATTGAGTGTGTGTGTGTGTGTGTGTGTGTGTGTGTTCGTTTACCTGGGGTCGGAGGTTAAGGATCGAAGGTCACTGTAGCTGCAGTTCAGTGCACCCTCACTGGCCTGTCAAGAAGAGGATGTTGTTAGGTATCATCATCATCCCCACCACCATCACTATCATCATCGCCATCATCATCATATTTAGGAGTACTCACCCGTCTGCGTTCCCTCAGGACTGCAGCCTCTGCTGGGTGGTTGAACCGGAACTTGTGAACACCTCCAATCGTGATCACTGACCCTGAAGACAGAGAGATACATACCAAAAATGTTACACAGTTGTTGGGCCTCCAAGTGCTACTCTACACGCTCCTAGCTGCACAGCTTACACTGGCACTGTTGTTAAGGTAAACTGAAGTGTAACAAGACAGACACTCTTTGACAAGGGATTCAGAAGAGAGTGTTTGAGAACTAGGTGAGGGCCTACCTTGGGCCAGTCTGCAGGGCTCTGTCACCTCCCTGTCGTTGACCATGCAGACACTCCCTGGCAGCGGCCTCAGGGTGACCACCCCAGACTGGTTTTCTATCTCACAGGTGGCGCCGCCCTGGAGGACTGGAGGGGAAAGACATACACTAAGGAACTCCAAAATCAAACGCATTTGAAGTTGCAAATGCTTCTCCAAAAGACATGTACTGCATGCACAAGATCTATCTAATACTCACGTAGGATATATAAATATGACAGATAATAAACAGAGAACATAGGAGATATCAATATGACAGAGAACATAGGAGATATCAATATGACAGATAATAAACAGAGAACATAGGAGATATCAATATGACAGATAATAAACAGAGAACATAGGAGATATCAATATGACAGATAATAAACAGAGAACATAGGAGATATCAATATGACAGATAATAAACAGAGAACATAGGAGATATCAATATGACAGATAATAAACAGAGAACATAGGAGATATCATTATGACAGATAATAAACAGAGAACATAGGAGATATCAATATGACAGATAATAAACAGAGAACATAGGAGATATCAATATGACAGATAATAAACAGAGAACATAGGAGATATCAATATGACAGATAATAAACAGAGAACATAGGAGATATCAATATGACAGATAATAAACAGAGAACATAGGAGATATCAATATGACAGATAATAAACAGAGAACATAGGAGATATCAATATGACAGATAATAAACAGAGAACATAGGAGATATCAATATGACAGATAATAAACAGAGAACATAGGAGATATCAATATGACAGATAATAAACAGAGAACATAGGAGATATCAATATGACATCAGCCTACCTATTTGTGGTTCAACCAGTTTGTCCTGAGGTCCAATCGTGGTCACCCCCTCCTACAACAGAGGGTAGTGAAGAGTTCAGGATGACAGAGGGTTTAAACAGTGTGTGCCTTAAACAAACATTTCATAACAGAACAAATTACTACCGCATGACGTTCTACTACACTAAGCATGACTCTCACAGGCCTCAGAGCCCTACACTTAAGGCTTGCTTTCAGGAAAACAATGATTTGTTTACCAAATGCTATCTTGTGGGATCAAAAGGCTAGCTTATGTAACTACAGCCCCACTACAGGAGCAGTATTGGATTCCAAGGTGGTTTCTGCTCTTTAAATACAGGAAGTGGCATAATCATCGGCTCTAAAGCCATTCTAGTCGTTGTCAGAATCAGAATAGGCGTAGGTCCACAGAGCCCGTGCCTCACAACGGGGGGAGAAAAAGAGAGGGGACCGGGTGAAAACGCACCTCGTCTTAACATCGAGCAGTACAAAGAGAGAGAAGGAAGAACAGGGAGGGAGAATCTAGTAGACAAAAAAAAAAAAAAGAGAAACATTTCAGTCATAGAAAGAAGCAAAAGAAGAAGTGTAGTGCAGAGGTACATGTAGAATGTGAGTTCCGTGGATGTGTGTACGTGCGTGTGCCTGTGCGTGTGTGTGCTCGCGCGCGTGTGTGTGCCAGCGTCCATCCGTATGCACGCTCGTACCGTGAGCTGATAGAAGGTGACCCCGGTGCTGAGTACATCCCGGTCCAGGGAAATAGGGTGTGGTACCAGGGCGTGGATGAGGATATGTGTGTTAGTATCCGAAGGTGTGTATTATATATACCCTGGGGTGATAGAAGGTGACCCCGGTGCTGAGTACGTCCCGGTCCAGTGTAATAAGGTGTGGTACCAGGGCGTGGATGAGGATATGTGTGTTAGTATCCGAAGGTGTGTATTATATATACCCTGAGGTGATAGAAGGTGACCCCGGTGCTGAGTACATCCCGGTCCAGTGTAATAAGGTGTGGTACCAGGGCGTGGATGAGAAAACCAGCCCGGTCTCTGTTGATATCCACACTGTACTGTTCCAACAGCTCCTTCTTGTCCCGCCAGCTCTCTGACCAGTC